>NW_012106186.1:982234-1135858 GCF_000951045.1 Mandrillus leucophaeus
CCCAGCCAGATTTTTTTAAAAAGCATGAGAATAAGGGAGTAGAGTGACAGCCAAGGGAAAGTTCAGAAATCCCCTTGGAGACAGACCTGGAGCTGTACCAGGGCCTTTCTGAAGTGTCTGTTATCATGGCATTTGCATAACTTGAGATGTTCTTCATTGCATTAGGATAGTTCTTCATAGCCTCAGACACACTTCTACATGGATTCATCTCATCTGTTCCTGAACCTTAAGTTGGTGGGACAGGTGTGATATTACAGAAGAGAAAAGGAGGGACAGAGATCATGAATGACCTTCTATGGTCATATAGATGATAAGACGGAGTATTAAGAGTTGAATACTTTAGTAGTAAGAGTCAGTACTTTCTTACCAGCCTTCAACATTTGTAGATTACAAAGTATGGAGGGTTTATCATTTTTGCAATTATTGCCCCATACCCTTGCCTGTGAGGGGATCATGACCTCTACTCATGGCATTATGACCTACAGGGCCTCCCTGTAGCTGGAGAAAAATATATTCACCCCATTAACTTTGACCAAATGAAAAGTGAGTAAACTTGATTTATCCATGTCTGAGCAAAAAATAAAAGAGGCACTGTGAGTTTCTGCAAACTTGTCTTGTCTTTTCCTTTGCCTCAAGATTGGTCACATTCCCGTTGAAAATGCCACGTATTAGGTTACCGTGGATCTTTCACCCTGGGTTCTGGGTCAGAAGCACTGTGGAACAGGGCACAGCCTGGAACCGTCTACACAGAGTGTGAACAAGAAGGAATTCATTGTGAAGCTTATACACAGCTGCTGGCGGAAGCCTACTCAGAGCCAGCAATTGTACTCTCTGAAAGCTTTTATCTTTACCTTCCAAATGACATTTGCTAGCAGGCATTCCCCAAGAAGCATGAATATAGAAATAGATAAAGGGTGTATTAGCAAAGCTACCAATTGCCTTTATTGAGATAAGAACCTCAGGAAAATCTTTCTGTTCCCCCAGTTCCCTAAGGTGAACTGGTTTAATGTAAAAAATTAATTCCCTTATTTCATGTCTAGAGGCATTGCCTTTCCACCCTATGTCATTGAAAATTGATGTTGTTGGGGGTTATTTTACAGGAGAAAAACTCTTGCTAAAAAAGAAGGGGTCCTGCACAAATAAGGCACATCAGAGGTCCAATGCCAAACCAAATAGTAGATAAGGAAGTTGAAATAGAAGCTTCTACTGCTAGGAGAGACCTACTATTAATTTGCTGGTCCGAGATATGGAACACAGGAACATGTTGCTGAAATATTTATAAGGAGGACAGTTGAAATCTTATTTAATATGGCCAGAGCTGTCCAGCACATCTCAGGCACACATATAATAAAACTGTAAATACATTAGAAATGTATTTGTCTTTATAGTTACTGAGACAAGATGCCCACAAGTAAAGAAATATTCGATAAAATTCAAAGAAGTTTGAAGACATATTTTCTTATCATGTTAGGACAAGTGGCAAATACTTCTTGACTTGAAATGACTTAATTGTCTTAAGATCTTCATTGTTGTTATCTACAAGGAAGCCACCAGCATCTACAGATAACTGTGGCAGAAAAATCTATAATAAGCACTGTCTAAATGACGCCTTATAATGACTGGCTTTTTTTAGAAAGGTAAGTTGACTTTATCCTGCATTAATAAACAATAAAAAGGAATATTTACATTTATTATAACTATATAAATAATAATGTATAATATAATGATATAATCCAGGTTAAAATCAATTATTATATATGAATATAATAACTCTAAAAATAGATTAAAAAGAAGATATTCAGACTATTTATAATTCAGTAAAGACTGAACCATTTTTAATAATCAAATATTATTGATTCTCCAATTGAAATTCTAAAAATGAACTAAAAGTATAATTTGAATTCTAAATGTCTAATAAGGGAATAAAAATTATATGATGAGAGTAGTTTGGGCTTGAATTTTTTTATGGAGACACAGCTATATTAATGAATTTAAGGAAACGTCAATTCTAATTATGTGCTTAAAAATATTGATGGCTCTACACACCAAAGCAATACAAGAAAATTCTCTTTTCTTGAACCATGGCCTGCTGCAAATTTTTCACATTCTTTTAAATTTATTTTTCACATTTCAATCAATTCCTTTTTTGTATTCAATTCTATTTTATTAAGAATTCAATTTATCAATTTAATTTAAACTCATGTCAAAACATTATATATTAAACCCACTTCATAATGTGGTGAACCTCCATCATTTGGAATTTTTAAACTCCATTCAAAATGTACATGAGTTAGCAAGTTTAATCCTAACAAATGTATAATAAATAATAAAGATAAGTATTGATCCTATTTAAAAGATATGCAGTGGGTAAAATAAAAGGATAGAAAACCAGAACAACTATTAAGTGACCTCACGATTTCATTTAGCTAGCTTTGCAACATAGTGCCAAAACATGAAAATAAAATGAATATAATCACCTCAGTCAAAATTACCTTAAAATGATATGGGTTTCTGTCATATTAAAAACAGTGATTTTCTTTCACTTCTAAATGTTGGCTTGTATGCTAATCAAAAAATATTGTTAGACAATTTAGGATGATTTTGGTTTACCAATGAAGTTGGAATGAAACACAATAATTTCCAATGTTTGAGAGAGCAGCACACATTTTAAATATTGGTAGAAGAATGATTTTTAATTTTATAAGTATTACTCTGGGGGATTTTGGATATGATTGTATTTGTAACTGATCACTAACTAATGTACATTTATATACATTTCTAAATTACAAATTGATACATGTTATAAACTATTCACTATATAAAGCATTTTATATAGAAACTGGGATGATATGTAACAGTTTATTGACAGTTGTTAACTTACTCATTAATTTAGTTATCATAGATGAACAATTTTTTATTCATTTCTTTCCACTTGTATCTGTATTCCAAATTGGGTTTTACAGTGGTAGCTCAATTCCAAAGTCCTCACATAATCAGAAAGTCAGCAACAAGTTCTCTACCCCAAGCCTTTTAATTGACTACTACCTTTATCATAAATAGTACAAATAGAAATACAATAGATATAAGACATTGGTGTCTATATAACAGGAATCTGTTGATATATAGATGTTATATAGAGATATATTCTTTATTTTATATATGATCTATAATATATAACATATATGATACATATGATATATATTATATAGTATATATAATATAATATGGATGATATATATTATATATGATATATAATAGATCATCTATAAAATATATATTTTTGTATTCAATTCTATTTTGTTAAGAATTTGATTTATCAATTTAATTTAAACTCATATCAAAACATTATATATCAAACCCACTTTATAGTGTGGTGAACCTCCATCATTTGGAATTTTTAAACTCCATTTTTAAACTCCATTGTTACCATAAACAATTTTTTATTATGTTGTAATAAAAACTCAAAATTATAAAATTAAAAACGTATAAACTTATAAAATTAAAAATCATTCTTCTACCAATATTTAAAATGTGTGCTGCTCTCTCAAACATTGGAAATTATTGTGTTTCATTCCAACTTCACTGGTAAACCAAAATCATCCTAAATTGTCTAACAATATTTTTTGATATGAGTTTAAATTAAATTGATAAATTGAATTCTTAATATAATTGAATACATTATAATATATAATATATAACATATATGTTTTGTATTATATATTATATAATGTATATTTTATAAACACACACACACATACACACAATGCTACTTGTCAACACTGAAGAGTAGAATCTCTAGGAAGGAAGGATTATCAACAAGTTCATGAATTTGTCCCACTTCATTTCTTCTCGTGGTCATTAGCTTCTGACTTGATTATGATCATAATAGCTATGAATAAAAAATGTTTTCTAAATCTCTAATTTGTCAACAGAATACCTAGCTTAAAAATGTTAAAAAGGAAAACTAAAGTTAAATTTCTCCAAATGAAATGTAATCAGAACACCACCAATCTGTTCATCGTCTTTCCAAACCATGTATCTTACTTGGGAATGATGATGATACATGGGCTTAATGGTAACATTTATGCACAAAATATTGTTTGCAATTAATTTTGTAAAATTTGAATATAAATCTACTTCTTCAATATTTAGTTGTACCTCCTTTTTTCAGCCAAAGGTCTGCTAGTATACTACTCTGATAGCAAAAGGTAATTATTGAAGATTTACTTTGACTCTGATGGTGCTGGGGTTCAGAATCACGCTTGCGCATGTCAGATTCGTTGCCAGAGATGTAATTTGTTCTTGCGGGTCTATGCCAGAAATGAGCAAGGCTTCCTGTGGTGCTGTCCAGAACATTAAAGCAACAACTCCCATCATATCTGTGACTGGCCACCAAAGTCCTACCTAACTCCTGCTAAGCTAATGTGGAACTTAAAATTAACCTGTATCAAAATATTTTAAAAATCACTGAAATGAGTATTATGTCACTGTGTTCACAATTCTCAAAAAAGGCAGAACAACTTCAAATGTAACTTGAAATTAAAACAGCAACCATGGACGTGATAACTTTACAAATAAGGCAAATATTAATGTTAGCCCAATGAAGTTTACCTTTAAGAAAAAAAGAAGAAGAAAGAAGAAAGAAGAAGTAGTTTTCACAGCGTTGGTTCTCTTGAACCAGTGAACCCAAAATGACTTATCTATGACCAAAGAGAGGTTGAATCCTGCAAACCTAATTATATAGATGAAGAACTGGAGGACCACTCTGAACATAAAATGAGGCTAGAATGTTCCCCAGAATGATCCTGATTACGATGATTCACCTTAACTTTATGCCTGACTCCCAATTTACCTAATTGATCAGGAGACAGGGTTAACAGAAAAATTACGATTATAAAAATGATAATTATCTTTTATCTGAAGACTTTGGGAGGCAAAATCATGAATAGTCAATAAAATCTAACCATGACCTTTCCTAGTATATTCCTCTTTTAAAATTATCTTTCTTGTAATGCTTTCATGTATACTTATACTTCTGTCCCTTGTAGAATGCATAAAAGGAATGGTTCTCTCCTATCTGTGATCTGTGAGTTGCAAATCTGGGAATCAATTTTCGCTGCCATTGCAAGCTCACCGGTCCAGTGCTCTCAAACATTGGCAGGTTAAACTTGATGGTGGAGAAGCGTTCGTATTCTAATCGCCGTGTCATATTCCAGCCAAATGAGGCTGGAGTAGAGACATTTGGAATGTTCCTCAGAGCAATGCTGGGAGATGGAAACATTCTTACGACGAGGATGTGTCTGAGTTAGACGGGAGCAGAGCCAATGGACAAAGCCAGACCTTATGAAATATGGAGCCCAGACACCGAGCTGACAGGAGTGGTTGGAGTCTGTTTCTATTTTGGAAGCCTGAGAAGGAAGCGGCGGTGGGAGGCTGTATCTCACGTTCAAAATTGATCGTGCTGAAATGACTTGCAGGATTAATTCACACTAATACTGAGCTTCTAAACTGCAGGACACATAACTGTCACTTGGCACTGCACTCCACTCAGCACGCTTTGCATGTCTAAGAGTTGGAAGGAGAAAATATGCTTCAGTTAGAAATAAAAGTTAACCTAAGATAAGGGACTGTGACTTAGAAATAGGGTCTGTTTATAAATGATTTCTTTGTGGACTGGGAAGCAAACAGTCAAGGAAACAGGGAGAGAGAGGAAAAAAAAAAAAAAAACAACAAAAAAGAGTTCTTTCTGTGCCAGAGGCGGGGCTCCTTGCTTGTTTCTGGCTCCCTGGGCTCACAGCGGTGCTCGTGGCTGTTCTTCTCGCTGTGATTACAACATCATCTGATGCCAAGCCCTTTGCCACTCTTGGTACTGCGTGTGGCTGAAGACAACGGCGGCCAATGGCAGCAGGGCTGTCAGCTGCAGAAACACAGCACTGTTCTCTCAAGGACCAGGTAATGAGGCAGAACCACTTGAAATTAGCAAATCGGAGGCAAATATGGGCTGAAGATTGCAATAAACCATTATCTGTTCTGTTCACTTGGATGACTTCTGTCCATAATATTGTATTATTGGTCTATCCTCCAGTTTTGTAAAGGCCTTTTTTTTTAAAATAAAGACCTTTTATGAAGGGCTAGTAAATTTTGAAATTGTCATAAAGGAAACTATCATTTCTCCCCAAATGGAAAACTAATTTTGTAGATCCAGAAATAATATGACACTTTAATTAAAGTGAAATCACAAAAATATCTCAAACCGTGAACTTTCTCCCCATTATATTAGCATAGCTTTACTTCATTGTACATAAAGTAGATACAATGCATCCTTTTCTTTTGGAAATTGCTAAGATGCAAGTTAAAGTTTTTCATGTGGCACCGTATTTCAGGAAATCCAGTGGTAAAGTTTGAAAATCAATCATTTACTCTTCAACTATATTATACTGATTCATTTGCTCAGGTAATATTTATTGTGTTTGGAGCATTTTTTAAGTCCAGGAAAGACAGTTAATTTTAAAGCAGGATCCTTGTACTCAAGGAACTAAATGATGGTGTCAGCAGGAGAGGTAGACAGTGGGCATATAAACAGGTAATTATAAAATAATTCTGCTAGTGATAAGTAAAAAATACGGAAAAAATAAATAACAGAAAAAATATGCGTTTGAACATATCAGAATGTTAAGGGTTAGGGAGTGCAGGGGATGGGCGACTGATTCTGAGACAGGAATAATACAGAGCGGTTACAGGAGAACAGAAAATTGCAGGCAGCAGCTTCATGTGACTCAGCAAAAGTAAAGTGTTGAAAGAGTTGTGAAGCAAGGGCCTGATAAGACCCAGAAAACCTAGGGTGTATGCCAAGCTGGCTAAGACCAACTGGATTCAACATGGTGCTGAATTCGACCTAGGTTTTAACAACGACCTCATTAAATGCTCATTAACATCCTAAACTCCTTGCCCACCAACATCATGACAGTTCTGGGTCCAGCATGTTTGGTGTAAAAATGGACAGCACTACAGTTCCAAGAAATTTCCACCTTTTTCCAGCAATCTTCATGAGTATTCCACCCCTTGGTTAAAGAAAACAGTAAACGTAAAAGCCTCAAATCACTTGGGAGTGACTGTCTCTTGAGTGCGACCTCACTCCCCTTTCTTGAGTGTGTACTTTTCCCTTTGCAATAAATTTCGGCACTTTCACTATTTTCTGACTCTTCCTTGAATTTGATGGAGTCAAGAGCTTGAACACTGGCTAATGTTGAGGTGTCACTGACACCTGGGGACCTCCCCCAGCCCACCTGTATCAATGTTATTATATATAGTGGTCAGAGAAGCCATCATGGATAATGTGACAGGTGGCCAGGAGCCTGGTAAAAGTGAGAGTGTGTCCTTGCTCAGAGAAGGGTGTTCCAGGTGAAGGGCCCAGGAGGAGATGGTGCGTGGTGGATTCAAAAGGAACAGCAAGGTGGCCAGCGTCCCTGGTGTAAAGACAGGAAGCGGGAGGCATTAGAGGGGACTCTAGGAATCTTTGTAGGGCAAAGTAAGGAGTTTGGCTTCTACTCCAAAGGGGTGGAAATCCATGGAAGCATTTTGAGCCGGAGCTTTATGACCTTATTTCAGTGGTAAAAGTCTGCACGGTGGGCTAAGGAGGCCCAAGGGCAAAGTGGGGAGATGGGTGAGGAGGTAACTACCGTGACCCAGGTAGCCATGGTGATGGCTGGCTGGAACATGGCATAGTGGCAGAGGGCACGAGAAAGGGATGCTTTCTCAATCTATTTTGAAGGTGGACTTGACATGATTTGCCAGTGGATTGAACGTGGGGGAGGAGAGAGAGAATGTCAAGAAAATGATGCATTATTCAGAGTGTTTAAATGTGGAATTTCCATAAGAGACACCAGTACTGTCATTAACAATTATTCTGCTCCATCATCAAGGTGAGGGACATGATGGCAAATTTATACTATGAATACATCATTTTAGCTAGCAATGCCCACAATACATTTTTAATTATCATTTATTAAGCAATGTTCTAAAGTTCTCTTTGTGGAATTATGAAAATTCTCCTTCAAGCATTTCAAAAGTGAAGTCTGTGGCAATGTGTTTTCTTTTATGAGTTCATATGTTCAGGAGGCTGGAAAATACCTCGTTGAATGTGTGATACACTCAATAAGCACGCTAAGATATATGGGCGGAAGAAGAGATCGCTTCCTATAGAACTGGGAACTAGAAAACATTTGTTTGTTCATTTAAAATTAACGTTTAAAAACGGATCCAAAGTTAAGCCCTATAAACCTTGTTTGATTGAACTCTGGAAAACACTGTTATAGTTTTTCCTGTTGAAGTGCTAAAAGGAATGTGGCATACCTGAATGTAAAAAAAAAAAGAAAAAAAAAAACATGAAATCTGAGGAGTTGGGCTGAAATTTGGAATCCTCCACTTTCAGGTTACTGAGTTTTAGTTTGCTCATTCTCAAGATGAACTACTCGCCAGGTGCGGTGGCTCACGCATGTAATCCCAGCACTTTGGGAAGCTGAGGTGGGCAGCTTGCTTCAGCTCTGGTGTTCCAAACCACCTTGGACAATATGGTGAAACCCTGTATCTACAAAACAATGAAAAACTTAGCTGGGCATGGTGGTGTATGTCTTTAGTCCCAGATACTCAGGAGGCTGAGGTGGGAGGATTGCTGGAGCCTGGGAGGCAGAGGTTGTAGTGAGCTGAGATCGCATTACTGCACTCCAGCCTGGGTGACAGAGTGAGACCCTGTCTCAGAAAAACAAAAGAGACGAAAACTGATTATCTAAAGTGTCATTCCTAGCTGGGGTATTTTGTTAGGATAACTGATTAATATGTGAATTCAATAATTCACTAATCAGCTATTAAACAACACTATGTTTTCTATATTTTACCGAACACTTTACATACAAAAGTGAGCAGAATAAAAAGCTACTGCCATCACAGAGTCTGATCTTATTAGCAAAATGACATATTTTTGAAATCCCATTCTTAATAGGCAGTGACTTCCAAACATTTTACGTTGAAGATTGTACAGCAAACATTGCCAGTTTTAGAGCAATTTAAATAAGAAAACATGGAAAAAATTCAAAGAAGAAAGAAGCAGGGATGAGGTATTGAAACAGAAACAAACACACAAATACAGATTATGGTGAGAATATACTACAAAGCTGAGCATCAAATTCCCTGAGCTTTCTAATAGCTCTGGTGAACATTTAAGAGAGATGGGATGCAGGATATTTTCAAAAGAAAGGATCCCCTTTACAAGGAACTTATCGGGTAAGTTTTCATAGGAGGGCTATTAAACTACCTAATTGGTAATTCCTTCAATAGCTTCACAAACCTATGGGAATGACCATTGCTTTGCGTCAGGCTCCAGGAAAAAAAAAAAAAAAAAAAGCTGATTAGACCGATTATCATTTCCTCCAAATTCTTACTATAAGGATGCTCCTCTACCCCTATTGCTCTCCTTTTCAGGGAAAGGGTGTCATTTAAAGACTAATAGTTTATCAACACCTTTTCTTCCCCTGCTTTCTTCTACTTCATTTAAAACTAGGATGTAAACAAGACTTGGGGATACAGATGCAAGAAACAGGGACTCAATCCTTTATAGGGATCAAGTGGGAAGTGCCTGAAACTGACTACTGAATCCATGAAATTGAGCAATACCCCCCTCGTATTAAATTCAACATGTCAGGCACTATTCTAAGCATGTGATCACATTAATCATTTAATCTTTCTAAGGACGCCATGCAGAAAGTTTCAAATATATGTTCATTTTATGGTTAAGGATTTATTTCCAAAGGGCTCAGGTGTCTTCTTCAATAAGGAGCCAGAGTTCAGAAGCTAAGAGAGAGGCTCCAGAACCCAAGCTGAAACTCCACAAACACCACTCTTTCTATGACGCCACCTTTATGAAGGATACCCCGGAAGGTATCATGTTTGCTCTTTTTACATACATACCCTTCCTCTCTGCTCGGGTAAATATCTGGTGGCTGACTTACATGCCACTGAACTTACAAATACCTGATTAGAAATAGTTGATTTGATTTAATTCATCCAATGAATTAGTTTGTTATTCTTTCAAAAAGTAGGTTTGATGGTTGTTACAGCTTTGCAAATGGTTCTTCATGACTACACTGCCACTTATATGTTACTTAATCTAATAACATGGTTGATATTGCCTTTCACAAGAGTTCACGATGACATGCATGCCTGTGAGTATAAACAACTGCATGTGTGGCTAAAACCTTATACAATTTCTTTTTTGAATCATTTTAATGACATTTAATTGTCCATGAGGAGTTATAATGAAATAACTATGTTGGAAATCGCATTCGATAAAATTGTACTTTTAAAATTTAGTATCTGCATCCTTCCCTTGGAAAACAGCAGCCCTTTTCCCCTTAGAAATGTAACTAGCATTTTTTTTCTTTTTGGTCTATTCACAAAAACTTCAGAAAAGTGAAAGAAGACCATAGAGAATTGGCCACTGCACTCTTCTCCACTGACATAATGACCGTTACTGTTTGGTAATACGTTCTTCTAGACCTCTCTACGTGGGTTTACAGACACATCTGTATGGGCATATACATATAGTTTTTAAATATAAAGGAAATCTTACGATGGGTACTATTTGTTAATTTACTTTTCACTTAATCATGTGTTGTGAAAACCTTTTCACACCAATAAATATGAAAGTTTGTATTATCCTCTCTGATGACTACACAAAGCTCACTCCATGGTTATCCGACGGTGGGTCTAACTCAGCTCCCCATTGGCTATCTTGTTAGTTCTTGATTGTTTAATGTTTTAAACTCCACTGCAATAAACATTTCTGAGTGTGTACCATTTCCTTATTGTATAGTTTTCTTCAATTTGCCTAGATATAAAACTTGTGGATAAAACTATAGCAATTTATTAAGACCTGCATATGTATCGCCAAATTGCCTTCCCAGAAATGTTTACACTTCCCCTCACCTCACCAGAAGATGAGACTCACTTTCCCTTTAACCTTCTGTAAATGTAAGTCATTCTGTTAAGAGAAAAAGTGTTTCTCATGTTCATTTACTGTGTGTTTTCGTCATGACTAAAGATGTTGTATTTTCACATTATTTATATTTTCTCATTTGTGAGTCATCTATTCAAAATGTAGCAAAATTACTCAGTGTTCGTCTCCTGCTCTGTACACATATATTAATTTAACCCCAGCTTAAAATGGTAACCCCTCGCCAGGGTCCGAAGTGCCTGCTACCTTCATAATGCAGCTTAAAGGTCACCTGGCAATCAGTGACAAATTACACATTCCTGAATAATTACTTGTGAATTCAGGATTTCATTTAGCTTAATTTGTGTGTTTTTTTTTCCCTGCTAAGTGCTCAGGTCTGAAATAGCCAAAGTTTAACCATTTAATTGGGATGAAAATAAAGCCATGGTTCCCCGCTTATCCCTAGGAGGTGAGGATAGAAGAGGGCTGGGAAGAGAAGCCACAGGCTCTTCTCAGGAAGGAGTGCATCTCACACTAGGAGCAGAGACCTGATCAGGGAGGTCAGTGGCTTGAACGCCGAGTGCTAAAATATTGGCTGCAGGCACACTGCCTTCATCACCTTTGTTTTCAACACTTCAGGTTCCAGCACAGCTTTCTCTACACTGAGGAACTGGAGGAACAGTTGAATGAATGTGTGCCTGGACCTGAGCCATGAACCGCAAACCACGAGGACAAGGGTAAGCCCACTCAGGGGACCCATGAGCCTTCTACATCGGCTTGACTGCTGCCCAAACCTCACACCAAATCCCTGCCACTCTCAGGGTGTGGAGGCTGGTGTGCGTGTGTGTGTGTGTACACGCATGCATGTACCTGCAAATCTATGCACACTCAACAAACAGCACCAGTGACACCAGCCTCTTTCTCTTCCTGGCTTTGATACAATTTAAGAGAGGCTAAACAAGAGCGAAAACCTGAGTGAATCAGAGCATACTGGAATACCTGCTTATGGTTTCCTGAACACGACAGGCAGAGATTTTATGTACTAATTTTGGGAAGAGCTGATGCTGTGACACAGGCACTAGAGATACAACTGTCCCTGCAAAAGTGATCTCACAACATTCGATTCCCAGGAAAATTCAGTGTTAGGGGGCTGGAGGAACTTGTTTTGCATTTGGTGGCTGGTTTTCCCTCACACTCCCAGGCTTGCATTATAGCTGAATGTACACACACACACACAGATATACAACTCTAAACACGAGCTGATTGCTCTTCCCATAAGAGAACAAGAACAATTCTACTTCATTTAAATAATGTTCAGTTGGTAAGAGAGAAAACAATGTGTTGAGTGTGTACACATCGTTGTTTATATTTTAGTAGAAGAGCGATGACCGCATGCATGCCATGCGTGCTGCCTGAGTACCCACTGCACTGGAGTAGACATCACTGCAGGCAGGCACACCTATAGGATTGTCATTCTCACCTCCACACTGGCACACAGAGAAATCCTAAAGAGAAATTAGAGCTTCAGTAAGCTCATGCTACTAATCAACTAGATTTGTTGCCTCCAGAACCAAGTTTGTTGCACCTGTTCACCCTGGCCTGGAAGAGCATCCTTATACTACCAGTGCGACAGGCTCTCATCAAAGACCACAACTGTAAGCCCAGCACTTTCACACACACTGACTACAGTGAAGTGATGGCTGAGCAGGTGCTTGGACTTTTTCCACCCTCCTTTTGCTAAGCTAAGTGACTTCAGCAAGGTTTGCTTGACAACCCCTAATGAATTATATGCAAGAAAATGTCAATTTTCCATCAAATGGCAGTAGTAAATCATTCAGAAGTGAAAAAAACAGAAGACTGAATTCTAATTTGGATCCTTAACCGACTCTTTCTCTCACTCCTAACCTCAAGACCACCCAGGGACTGGGATTCGTATGGGAAATGGTTCAATGATGGTGTGATTTTTGAAAGCAGAAGGCCTACCTAATGCCAAAACAAACAAACAACCAAAAAAACCTTCCTCAATCTCTCAATCTTCTTCTGTGCTTGAAATTTAGTAGAGAGAGAGAAGTTTTCTTTTGCGTTATGAATTTTTATTGCCAGGAATCTTCACGTAAAATAAAGATTTTACATGTCCTAATAAAAATTTTAGGACAAACACCCTAAAATACCACATTCAAAATTATGATAAGCAATATAGAGCCAAGATTTGACAGTTTACTGGCTACTGGCAAGCCAATGTGAGAACTGACAGAGATGCAATAAAAACAATGAACTTGTGAGTTCTGATAACAATAATAATAATAATAATAGTAACTAGTTATGCATGAAAGACATTGTTTAGAAAACAAAGGGCATTGGGGGCCAGCAAAGAACACTGCATATTTAGGAGATGGACCAAAGACTAGTTCAGGCTGCACATTTGTGTTTCACACCTAAATGGACTGGACACAAAGGCCAAAACTCTGCAGAAAAATCCTTTCTTGAAGGTAGTACTCCCACCATTACCTTCATGGCTTGTTTAGAGATGATGAGGTCTACAGAAAATGGTCCTGACATTAAGGTCAGAAAATCCAGGACCTAAATAAGTCTTTAACATTTGCTTTTTATTTGGGCCTTACTAAATTATGTCACCTCTAAACTGATATCCTCATTTTTAAGATTGAGATACTAATGAGAATTGTGTAACACAGCACAAGCGAAAGTATCTAGAACTTAGAAACCTAGAACATAGAACATAGAACACAGGAGCCACCAGAGGAAAGTTAGCTGAATATGACCACACACACACATGTGCACACACACATAGACACAAACACACAAATGCACACCACTCATGGAACCAACACTTCCTTAAAATATTCAGTTACAGTGGAAAGACTGTTTGTCACCTAAGGTAATAACTTAGAGTATAATATGTCTATAGAATTTAAAAATGCATATATTCCTAAAAGATCATTGTTTTTTCAAAAAATTAATCATATGAAAACCTAAAGATATAAAGTATTATTAATATTTTCTCTAGAGTAAAAATTGTTCACCAATCTCAGACAATTTTCGAATATGTTACGAATTTTCTATGATTTGTCTGTAAACAATCATATTTGTAGTACAAAGTAATTTTCCCTGAAATTAGAATTGGTGGACACTAATGACTTCACAGTTATTTTCAGATGAGAAAGTCTTCCTATTTGTCTCAGATCTACAAATCGATATAATCTATTAGTACTGCTGTAACTGAAGGACACAAAATAAATGGGGCACAATAAGAGGAAAAAGCAAGTACCTATTTCAAATCTATTATTGCCCTTGGACTCTCTATGCAAAGAGAAACAGAAGGAAATGTGTGTGTGTACCCATGTGCACACCCTGCATAGAACATAGACAGCTGAATGCACTGTGAAATATCTCTTCACATTGGGTTTACGCGGTATCTTCCCCCAAACCCAGAAAACTCGCAGACACCCGAAATACACAGCAACGGTGTTTCTTCTTATCTTAACGTATGGAGAAATTGTGGAAGGCTAGCTCACTGACTTGTAGAAAGTACAACTGGTATTTTAGAAATGCGGACCAATTTCCTCACTGACTAGGTCAAAGTAATTTAATTGCTTACAAATGCCCAAATTCTAAGTTTAAAGGAGGAAAAATATTGCATATTTAGCAAATGTGTGAGGGCCAACTCTAGGTTTCCATATTATGAGGATAAACACTTCATTCAAAGCAAAAGAGGCACTATATCCAAAAGTCGTTCTTAAATAATCTCTTTGTGATTGTAAGGGGTTATTTCCTTATACTGTCTTGTGCACATAAACTGTTTTGTTAATTTTATCAAACTACCTGTTATAATCCCCAATATAAAAATAAAATGGAATATTTCAATTAATAGTACTTCAATAATTAACACATGACTATTTCCATCTTGTTCCTGATAACCTATCATAACCTTCCTTTTTCTGATATATTATCTTTGGAAAGCATTCTTTTGTCACTGTTTCAGATGAATTCACAGCCCCTAACTATTTGTTTGTACAGTTCTCCTTTCAAAACTTAGACTGAGAATCTAGCCAGAATCTTTTTCAAATTGTTCTGTAAAAACATACATCACCTTTTTGGTTAGGTAATTCCCAAAGCAATTTTGGGATGAAAGAGACTTAATTCTAGCCAATGGTCTGGAGTGTCCTTATTTCATAGTGCAACCTGCCTAAGCCCAAAATAGTTAGATGTCATCCTATAACATACTCCCCTTGTTGTGATAAAAATAAATGAAAGATCCCAAAGCAAAAACTTCACAAATACCTTGTTTTCTTTTTTAAAGTTCTCCACTTTACTTAGGAGCACTTTGAGAACTGAAAAAACAAGATGAATAGTTTGCCAGTTGTACAAGTCTACCCTGGAATTCCAAATGAATGTTTTCTTCAGGAAAATAATAGGGAAGATGCCACCTACCTGTGTCCTTCTCAAGAACTCTGACGGTCACATGGAGATGACCACAAGAGGCAAATCATGGCCTTCAATATTCGGTGCATTTTAAGAACTCTATTTAGTCTGTATGAGTAAAAGCAATTATTTTAAGCTGGTTATAAATTATATCTCCTGCTCACTCTAAATCACACCAAATAAAAAGAATCTTTCATTCTTGCATGCCAGCAATACATCAGTTACAATGATGCTCAATAAACTTCGGTTAAATACAAAATACTATGGTATAAGATACAGGATCTAGCATACTACTGACAGCTAACATTGGACATCCCAGGGCTTGAGAAAGAGCTAACAGTAAACTGATTTGACAAGCATCTTGACTCATTTGTCACTTATCCAATGGTGATGATCGCCATAGTGTATGTTTTCCTCGGATACAGGCATAAATGCATGGCTACCCTTCCTTATTTGTAGAATCCAGAAGAAAAAACTAAAGACAAGAAACTAATTTTAGTCTTCCGGGCTTGTTCATTTGCTTTTGCTGTTTAATTTTTAAATTACAGTTCGCTTTAATCTTGTGTTGGATATAATATGTCTACTAATTCCGATTGTATTGTCTTTTATTTATTCAAAGCAGATTTATTTTGTTTTACCTAACAGATTCCTTAATATTCCATAAGTGATTTCTGATATGTTTCTAAAATTTTATTAATGGATGCCCA
This sequence comes from Mandrillus leucophaeus, assembly GCF_000951045.1. NCBI lineage: Eukaryota > Metazoa > Chordata > Mammalia > Primates > Cercopithecidae > Mandrillus > Mandrillus leucophaeus. Next base: position 998,369 of record NW_012106186.1, read on the forward strand.
TTAAGTCTTATTTTATAAATAATAGATGTTATGACTCTAATTAGATGTTTTTCAAAATGTTTTTGAAACATGTTTTAAAATTCCTATGCCAACTAAGATAAGATGTATTTCTATTATCACTATCTGCTCTTATGCCATTTTGATTTATTCAAACTAGTGTTTGCACCTTTATACAAATAATCAAGAAAATATAAATAAAATTCCTAAGAGCGATTACTTTCCTTACCTTCTTTTGTTGGATGTCTATAAACGGATACAGATATAACCAAAAATATTCAAGTTCGAACTAGAAAATGGAATGGAAACAGAGCTGATTCCAACATCGTCTAGTAACACTGAACTCCAACAACCCTGTCATTCCATATTTTAATATGCAAAAGGTAGTAGGACCGATATTTTGGTAAGGCAAATGCCTTGCCAGAAACAGAAAGTTAAACATTCTGGGGAATCACCTGTCAACTAGACAATGCCATGAGGTTTCTGTCTGGATTTTCCTTCTGATTCCATCGCGGTGGCGCTCTCCTTATCTATCCTGAGCAATATTTTAGAAGCACCTGGTTATGAAGTAAGCTCATTGGAAATTCTCTTCCCAGATCTCCACGTGGCTGACTTCTTATTGTTTATGTTTCAGATCACAGCCTTCAGTGAATCTGTTCTTCATCACTCCAGTTATTCTCTCCCCCAACACCTTGTTTAATTTCCGATTTGGCTTTCATCATTATTGGAAAGTGAGTTATTCGCTTGCTCATACTTTAAATTTTTTATTATCTGTCTCCTCCATGAGTATATTCATTGGAAGAGACCAAGAACACTCACTCTTCTTGCTCCTCATTTTACCACAGAACTTAGACCAATGCCTGGGACCCAGTTTATATGCAATAAACACTTGTTAATTAAGTTTTTAAGCTGCAATGTTTCTTTTTAAAATATTTATGATTTGGAGCTGCCTATTTGGATGAGATTTCCCTTGGGCCGTTTTGCTTTCAAGATCACTTAGAATATGCATTGTGGTGACAGGTCATTACCATATCATGCTGAATTTTTGGTACAAACTGCCGAGGTGCCAAATGTCACATGAAAGGTTTCTGTCCTTCAAAAAAACAAAACCAGAACCCAAACCTAGGGACCACATGTAAGATTTGCATGTGACCAACAAGTTCCCCCATCTGGAAAGACTCATCCTACCCGACTCAAGTCCAGACCGTATAAATGTCCTTCAGTGGTGCCTCTTCTGTAACATCACTGAGCTCAGCCATGTGTTATTTTCCCTCATAAGCAGGAAATTCAGGAAGCCCAGCTTTGCTTGATGAACACACTTTTGCAGGAGGTCTGCAATGGAAAATTTACTTTGCAGAAATATTTCTGAGGCTTGAAGAGAAGAGCAAAGGTGGGCAGGACTCATGGAGTGCTATTAGGAACCTAGGGCGTATTTTATATTCTTGTTGGGAAACCAAGAACAAAGCTCAGAGAATAAGTTTTTCTCTAGCTCTGTGTATATATTTATTTCTTGATTCTTCTTATCTCCTACATAGCCTTCTCCTATATCCAACAATGGAGGCTTGTGATGTTTTTCTGAGCTTCAGAGCTGAAATGACTGCCTTGGGAAAGAGTTAAATTATTTACTGGATTTTAATCAAGCATCACTTTAGCTAAAATATTAGATCCAAAATGTGATGTATGGACCTTCTTGTTGTTTTCAAAATTGAGTAAAAATGTTGCCACCTTTCAGAATCTTGAGGAAGTCCCAAAAGCATTTCTGACTTCACTGCTCAGAGAAAATGTTACAGGATCTTCCATCTTACCTTACTTTTAATGCATGGCATATAAAATACAAGAGTACATGTAACAGAATAGACAGGGTGGGCTCTAGCCATAAATTCTTCACAAAAGAAACCACAAGAACAAATCTGTATTTTATTTCTAGCAAACATAACAGAAACTTCAGTAATACCAGAAGGAGATTAAAATACTGCAATTCTATTTCAAAAAGAGTTTACCTATTTACTTCTCTGCTCAGGCATTTCTTCCCAGGAGGAAAGCCAAACAAATATTAAATGATAAATATCCTGGCTGAATTTTTCTAGCCTTTGGTCCTGGATTTAACTCATGAGAAAGAAATGAATGTTTTTCCCTTACTTCTTGGGGTGGTGGGCAGAAGGTCTACATTTTTTCCCACCACTACCACCCCAGAGAGTTTTTCAAAGACTAACTACATGTTGTTATGTTTAAACGCTGTTAAATAAATGCAGGTAACAAAATTAAAGCAATATAGCCTTCTCCAAATAAACATAATTTTAATTAACAAAGGGATTGCCAATATTTAGCATAAAGATTGACGTCCAGTTTTGAGTGAGGACTTCTTTTCATGAAATAATAATTTAGTCCTTCCACTAGTGACAGTTGTTGTGACAGTAGCGAGTGTAGTAGAAGCAGCAAGAAGAAAAGCCCATCGGACTAGGTAATGACAAAATGGCACTAACTCTGAGTCCAAACTTTTCACTAAGTCCTAAGGCATCTTGCATTAGTGTTTTCATGGTTTGTTCACCAGATACATCCAGTTGTATTTTCCACTCTATCCATCTATGCACTCTTTAGCCACATGGGACACTGTATTATTTATTGAAGTGCCAAAGACATGTCACTTAAAAAGAGTTTTGAAGCTATTGTTGCCTTGATTTAATAGTATGTGTTCTTTCTTTTCTCCAGAGGAAGAATTTGGAAAACCAGATATGTTCTCACAATTTTGGTATTCATATCACATTGCACATACATATCAGTTGAAATAATATGTTTTGTTCAGGATTAAATAATTTCATGATAAAATGAAGTCCTTTTAGGACAATTACAGCATAAATATTAGTACTGTGCCAATCACAACAAAATATCAAATATGAATAATACATTTATATTTATACACTGAAGAATTAGCATAGTGTTACATGAGGCATAATTATAAATATGTTCCTAAGCATTTTTTATATGTGCACTTTATAAAATTAGAATAGTATGGTGAATTAAATAATGCAATAAATACTGCTATTAATACTCATATTAATGAATTATTATTAGTTATAGGAGTATATATTTTTCCTTTTTAAGAGTAGGACTATAAAGATATGTCTCTATGTCTCCATTGTGTTCGGTGTTCAGAAAGTAGAAATATAAGGTAATATTGTGAATTGTTTGAAAGAGCAAATACTAAATACAATTAAATAACAATTGCTCTATCTAAAAGTCTGTTCTACTTTAAGAAATGTAGATGTGTATACATATGTATTACACACACATATATATGTATACATATAAAAGCCACTAACGTAGACATCAATATTTCCAATTTAAATATAAGGAATTTGAGTTTCAGAAAGTTAAATAACTTGCCAAGAATCTAAAATTTGGTAAATAATATATAATGCTTTCTTCTACTTAATTATAGCTGAACTATAAAAAAATTACCCCGAGATGATAAAAGACAAGGAAAACATGTTTCAATAAATCTAAAGAATAAAAATTACACAGAGTATATTTTTTAGCTGCAGAATTCAATGAGAATCTATAGCAATAAGACTGCTTGAAAAGCCCAAATATAAGAAATCAGACAACATGCTTCTTAAAATTCACAGGACAAACATAAAATCGTAAGAGAAGTTAGAAAATATTTTAAACTAAATTACCACTAAATCACTATAAAATGTTTGGCAAATAAATTATTATATGGAGGGAACTTATAGCATTAACTACTTATTTATGAAAAAGAGAGAGCCAAATTAGTGACTTTATATTCCACTTAACTTCTAAGAAAAAGGAGACTAAACCCAAAATAAATAGAAGAGTGAGAGTAAGAGAAAAAATGAGTGAAGTAAAAAAAATAGACAATTGGCAACTAATCAATTAAAATGTGGTCTTTAAAAAAATCAAGAAAATTGGCAAACTCTTGGCTAGAAAGATTTTAAAAGGGAATTAATACAAAAAAGCAATATCAAAAATAAAAAATCAATTTTTATCATATATTCCTCAGACCTGAGGTGGACTTAAAATAATAATAGCAGCTGAGTATTTCTTATCTGAAATTCTTTGGACCAGAAGTATTTCGGATTTGGGATTTCTTTTTTTGAATTTTGGAATATATGCCGACCTATAAATAATGAAATCCTGGGGAGGAGACCCGACACTAAATACAAAACTCATTTAATTTCCTGTACACCTTATATACATAACTTGAAGACAATTTTAAACAATATTTTAAAGTGTATAGGCAACTCATCAAAGGAGGTCAGGTGTGGAATTTTCCACTTATGATGCCATGTTGGCTCTCAAAAAATTTTGGGTTTTGGAATATTTGGGATTTGTAATTTTATAATTAGAGATGCTCAACCTGCATTAATAACTGTAGCTACATATTTAAAAAGCAGAGCTCAAGTGGATAAATATCTTGAAAAACATAATTTACCAAAACTGACACCAGAAGAAAGAGACAATCTATACAGCCCTAAATCTAGAATATACATTGAATCTTTTATTTAAGATTCCTAACAGAAAACTCCAGGAGCAGATTTTTCTGTATTAAATTTTACCGAGAAATAACACCAAAATTACACAGTTTTAGAAACAGAGGAGAAAACAGTTCTGCTCATTTTTTTTATAGTTTGCCATCTCCTTTACAACAAAATCTTAAAAAGGCTACAAAAAAAGGAATTACAGACAAAAGCCCCTCGTGTATACAGACACAAATATTTTAAATGAACTACTGCAAGTCAAACCCAATGATATATTTGAAAAATGTAGTGTACCTTATGACCAAGTAGACTGTATTCTAGAATGAGAAGTTGGATTAAAATTTCACAAAACTAATTCAATGTAACTGAACATATAAACAGAAAAAAAGCAAAAATGCTACCATTTTAATTGATGCCAAAATCATATGAAAAACTTACATATTTCCTCATAATAAAACCCTCAGCAAACTACTAATGATAGGAAACTTTCTCAAGCAGGTAAAGAACATTTGTGAAAAATCTACAAGCAATATATTAGTCCCGTTCTAGGCAGGAGACAAAATCTCCCATCAGGGAAATTTATTACAAAGAACAATTAATTTATAGAAGATTAAATGCAAAGAAAGATAAAGAGAATTAAAACAAAATAAGAATGCAGACATATTGACCTGACATTACCTGGAGGCTCAGGCAGAGCACTCAAAGAAGAAAAAAGCAAAAGATGATGCTTGCCTGGCTGAGATTCAGAGCTTGCTGAAGAGGGAGTATTTAGTGGTCCACTAGGCAGCAAAAATGCATGCTGAGGCTCAGCACTCCAGGCAGTCCAGTAGGGAGTGCCAGCTAATGTCTGTGGTACCTTCTGGCAAGCTGCCCGATGGGGTAACAGCAAAACTACGGAGATGATTGTCACTGGACATCCTGCACAATGCTGAGTGACACATAATCAGAAGCAGAAATTAGTGAGAACATCTCTTCCTCCTGCTGTGTCCATGCAGCAGCCTCTACTGAGAAAGCTTAACATAGTGGCAGGTGGGAAATGCAACGTGTGTACAAAGTTTCGCTCTGGAATCACAAAGCAGGGGAAAGAAGAGTAGGTTTGGAACTGAAGGACAATAGGCTAATAACTGGTACAAAAGACATTGTGGATGGTGATGACAGAATTCATTACATCCCACCTGTGTTGCTCACTTTTACCACTTTCATGCAACAGTGTACTGAAGGAGCTAGGCATTTCAATGCAGCACCCAAAAGAAGGAGGCACAAAAGGGAAAGTAAAGGGAAAGTTGAGCTGCCTCTCTTTGCAGATGATATGGTTGTCTTCTTAAAAAGTTTTCATGAATCTTCAAAACGACTACTAAAATTAACTGAATTTAGGAAGGTCACAGGATACAGGTTAATATTTTAAAAATCAGTTAAATTCAAAGTGTTTCATATGGCACATGAAATCAGGAAACACAAAAGAAAAAAATTATAAATTAGACTTTTTCAAGACTAAAAAATATTGTTAAATATATACCATTAAAAGGATAAATGTTGGAGGCAGAAATTACCTGTAATACATATTTCAGTCAAAGAACTTGAATCTGAAATATTTAGAAAGCTGTGATAACTCAAAGGGAAGACAAAAGTTACAGTAAAGATGGGCAAAATATTTTAACAGCTACTTCACCAAGGAAAATATCTGAATGATCGATAAGCACATAAAATACTAATATTAATGGTCATCAGGGAAATGCAAATTCAAATCACAATAAAATAATACTCTACACCCAGCACAATGACGAAGACTAAAAAGGCTGAGTACACCAAATATAAGCAAAGACATAGAACTAAAATTCATCACTTCAGGTGGTAATTTAAAATGGGACTGCCAGATTAGAAAACATTTTAGCCACTTCTTCAAAAGTTTATCATAAAACATACTACCTACCCATTCCTCTCTTGAATGTTTGACCGCAGTAATTAAACCATTTTTCCCACAAAGGCTTTTATGCAAATGATCAAAGGAGCTTTATTTCTAATAGCTAAAAACTGGTGGGTGGCGGGGGAAACAAATGCCTATTAAACTGATAAACTAAATGTAGCATAGCTGTATACTGCAGTTCTGCTTAACCATAAGAATGTACCATTTTTATGTGAAGAAATGTGGATGGATCTCAAAATCATTATTCTGAGTGAAAGAAGTTAGGCATATGTAGATGTGTGTGTGTATATATATGTTTCATACAATTTGGTATATATAATATTTCAGAAAATGCAAACTAATTCACAGTGACAGAAAACAATTCAGTGGCTTTCTGGCAACAAAGGGTAGAACACAGGATGGATTACCAGGGGTCACAAGAAAAGTTTTGTGGGTGATAGTAATATTTGCTAGCTTGATGGTAGTGTTGTTTCACGGTTGTATATAGATCTCATCCAATTTTATTTTTTCAATATATGCACTTTATTGGTTACTAAACATACCTTAAAATGTGAACAATTGAAATTAAATGACTCATTTATCAATGTAGTATTCAAAATGACTATATCTAGCTCTTGTGTAAAGAAATCTAGTATGTATCCAAGGTAAATTAGGCTCTCTGTCTACCAGAATTCTAATTTAGGAAACCAAAATAGCAGGTTTGCAGTAAAACTTGGCAAATCAATTACTGTTCCAAGAATGAGATGATCTTTATTTGTGTAAAGAGATAGATAACGTGTAAGTACACTTCTGGTACATCAAACCATACCATTGCAACACAAGGTATAGTAGGGAAAGGGTTAGCTAGTCTACTGTAGAAGAAATTTGAGCTCTTGTCAAATCTCTCCATTATCAAAAGAAAGTAACTGAAACCTAGAAAGACTCAACCTGTTTTGGGGCCGACTTCTTTGGATGTCTTTTCCAGTCCTCTCTGGAATTACCAACATAAGGCACTGACAAGGCTGCATTTGTCAATTAACCTTCTAGATCAGAGGTTGCAAGTGCTGCTACTCTGGTGCATTGCCTTTGCCCTGCACTGGATTTTAAACACGAGGGGAGTTCACATAATGAAGATTCTTTGCTGCTGCTGAACAACGGAAGATCCGTGACATTGGACAAGGCTCACATTTTTGCCTGGCAACGGTGGGTTGGTGCCCAGCAGCAGCTGCTGTTTACATGGGGTGTGATTCTCAAGCTCACTAGAATGTATTTTACTATGGTCTGATACCTGCTGTTTCACTGATTCACATTCTCTGCCTGACTCCTGAGGGTATTCAAGTTTGTGACTCTTGTCAAGTCCAGAAAGCGACCTGCAATGACCTCAAAGTCCACATCACACCCACCTTAGCCTTTCAAATTACATTCATTTCCATTTGGGGTGGTGCCCAGTGAAGGCACTGGCATTCTTTTTTTAAATTAAAGTATGCTCCTGGTAGAGAACTGCAGTTTTCGTAAGTTAACAACTCTTTGAATGGATGAGTTTATCATCGCTTTATTCTATTCAGTTTGCTTGTTGTTTATACCACAGAGATCACGAGAAAATGGGAAGAATGACAGTCACATTTTAAAAGACAAAGTGTTCTCTTAATTGGACAGGTCGAACTAGGACGCCACAGATGAGAAGAGAACCACGATGTGACCATGCCAGGGAAAACGTGAGGATGGGAATGTGTTGTATGGGAGGGAGATACAGAGACCCACAGACAACCTCATCTACACAGCACGTTCTCACCTTCTAGTGTTTACGCACAAGTCACCTGCTTAGAATGCCAGTTAATTTTCCTTTACTGGACATAGCTGAAAAGAGTGATGGAAGTTGAGGATGTCTTCAAAAGTCTTATTAGAGGGTCAAGTTTCCATGCAAAATTTAAATGATACTTTCAACATCCCCATGTAAGAAACATGCATTGCATTTTAAAGCAGTTGTCTCTTTGAGAGTGCCTTATTGTAATGAGTCTACATTTATGAGCACAATCACAGTAAATACTCTGAATGAATCCACCGTTGTAAACGACCTATGTTCCACTTCCTCCCTACCTGAACCATCTCTAGTCCAAAGTAGGATTTCCCTGGCTCTCCCGGCTCTACTATATACACAAGCAAATACAAAGTCACAACATATCCTGTGCATTTGCATTTTAGAAATATTTAATCTAAAAAAATGTGAAAACCCCTAAACCTAAGCAACAAAATATAATGATTATGGTATCCGTATCACATTCAAGACAGGCTTGGTGTATATATAATTGAGAAAGAGTCTCATTCTGTCACCCAAGCTGGAGTGCAGTGGTGCTATCTCAGCTCATTTCAATCTCCGCCTCCCAAGTTCAAGCCATTCTCATGCCTGAGCCTCTCAAGTAGCTTGGACTACAGATACGCATCCCCACACCTGGCTAATTATTGCATTTTTAGTAGAGACAGGGTTTCACCATGTTGGCCAGGCTGGTCTCGAACTCCTGCCCTCTAGTGATCTGCCCGCCTTGGCCTCCCAAAGTGCTGGGATTATAGGCGTGAGCCACCACGTCTGGCCATGCTTGGTATATTTTGATGGGACTCTCATGGACTTGTAAGAATTGACATTACAATCAGAGAAAAACTGCCATGAAAGATTCATGAATAGACCGTGAGAAACTGAGATGCTATCTCCTTCAGAAAGCTATTTTAGGAAGTTTTCAGAAGGCCAAAGTTTTCTTTAGCTCAATTTTCCTCTTTTGGCTGAGAGGATACAGCCTGCATGAAGCAATCCCTTGTGTTATTTCTGCTTCCTCTCCGATTCGCTCAAATTGAACATACTCCCTGTTCATTGCGGGAACTGTTCCCTGAAGCTGGGAGCCAGCCACATCTTTTTTTTTTTTTTTTTTTTTTTTTTTTTTTTTTTTGCTAGTGATTTCTAAAGGAAAACGCAGCAGATATTGGTTATAAAGTATATGGAAGGAAGCAGTAGTCCAACAACAGCTGTAACTCTGAACCTTCTGTTTGAGGGTTTAGTGTGAGATCAATACAGCACTGGAGCTTGGAAAGTTGTGCTGAAAATAACATTAAGAGAAAATTGTCTGATCTTCAAGTGGTTGTAAGGAGGAGGTCAACAGGAGCTAGACTCAGGGCATGGAGCCAAGGAAATCCAACTAGGGTCAGGACCACAGGGGGCAGGGTGGGGGAGGGCAGGACACCAGCTTGATTCTGAGGAAATGCTCTGCAGTGGGCTTCGCTCCACCTCTTGCAAAGTCATCTCCCCATCCTGACCTACCCTTCAGTTCCAGGATGCCCCAAAGAAAAGATTTGAAGGCTTTATTCACTTAGATCTCAAAACCTGAAGGCCTGTGTAGAGTTCTGAATTACGCTCCAGTGAATACTGCAGGTTCTAAGACTTAAGCAAGAACGATATAAGCAAGAAGAAAATTGAGTTAAACATTTGCCTTTTTGATTATTATTTTTAGCACATTCAAATATGAACAAAGTGCATCAGATTTCTCTGCAAAGGGATAGGCGAGCAGGTGAGTGTATTTACTGTGGTAAAGCAAGTAATTGCTTCATATTCGAAGTAATATCTTATTCCTTTTTTTAATTTTATGAATTAAAAATGACTAACTCACATATTTTGTATATAGCATTCATTGCCTTTGAACTTAATAAGTAAGCAGCTATACATTTCAAGATTTCAACTAATATTATGCAGTGAAAACTCACTTGTTTATTCTGAATGCTTAGCTACTGTAGGGGTTGAAAGGATAAATCAGCAATAGACTTTGCTGTTCAATCACTTAAAATGGGCAGGATGGGAGAAAGAAGAAAAGGTAAATCTTAAACAGAAACAAATCAATCACTCAGCTTCAAACTTGATCATCCACATAAAGCTCATTTAAAATCCTGAAAAATCTGGGAAATCTATTTATAGCTCTTTATTGCATATTAATATGGATGGTTTCCCACTAAGCTATCTTAACAAACTGCATCTGCAGATTTGATAACGTGTAGAAAAAAGAATAGAAGTCAATTAATAATCTTACAGATTTTTGACCCTTTGTTTCTTTTCTCAGAAACCACAGATTAAATAGTTATTTCATTTCCTTTTGAAAGACAATGTAAAATAATTACTAAAGTGATTTCTTCATGAAATTTGATTATGTCTACTACTGTGGAAAACTCACTTCCTGACACGATGTCCAATGTCACCTCCCATTCCTGGTCACTCCAGCTGTTCTGGGACACCCTAGCCTCTGCTGCCTGCCTCTGCCCCACAAAAAAATAACAGTCGCTCCCCTCAGCCAGTTCTAGTTTACCTCTTTAATCTTGGGCCTCTGAGTAGAAAAATAATGTAGGCAGACATAGGAATAGTATAGGAATACTGTAGACAATTCCAGATACTGCTGTAAATCCAAGGTTTCGCTCTTGGCGTTTCTGATACTGTATGGCAGACACTTCTTTGTCATGTGAGATATCCTGTGTGCTTCAGGACTTTGATTCCCATCTCTGGATTATACCTGTCAGATTCTAAGAGCAACTATCTCCCCACTGTGACAATAAAAAAAAAAGTCTCTAGATATTGCCACTGTGCCCTGGGACATAAAATCACCCCCAGTGGAGAAAGACTGATAGAAGCCTATACATATACATATATACCACATATATACTTCTATATGTGTGTGTGCGTATATATATGCATAAATACACAGTATCAATTTTCAATTGAATGATTTTTAAACATTTTCTTGCAGTTCATTTTTTAAATTTTCTTGTAGTTGTAAAAGTGCATCTTATAAATTAAGGAAACTAATTCTTTGTCTTTCATACCTACTGTCAATATGTTAACTTAATTTGTCATTTGCCTTTTGAGTGTTAAGTTTTAGAAAGTCCAATTTATTCACTCATATATATATATACACACACACACACACTTTTATGTGTGTGTGCGTACACACATATATATGTAAAGTATTAGTATATACACACTCATAAAAGTATATACACACATATACAGAGAGAGACATAGGATAGGCATAAACATAGATATAATTCAGCATGAGAATTTCAAGGACACAGAAAACACACAGGAAAAAGAAAATGTTAAAAAAAAATGTCCTCCTCACACACAGCCTGCCAGGGACACTAAAATGGCCTGCTTTTTCTGGATTAAGGCAGTATTTTTACCGTGGTTAAAATTACACTGGGTGGTGGAAAGTCCTCTGGAGCCCTCAGGTGAGTTAAATACCCCCCTATGAGCCTCCCATAGCCCCTACTGAAATCACCATAACATGTTAAAATTATATATAGATCAGGAATCTCTGAGCTTCCACCATCATCTAGAAATTCATTGACAGTGTTTTATTATGAGTTATTACACACCTTTTATTAAAAAAGAATAAAACCTTGGAAGAAATTGGACACTCTGATACTGTGTTTATTCTTAAATGAAAAATATATGTGAGAGATCTAGTCAGATCCACAAATAAAATCTCATTTATTGTTTTTAATGGTAATTTGTATCGCTGAGATACTATAATTTACTTAACTAGTGATAGTTATTGATAGTCTCCATTTGTATACCTAGACATCCTTGAATTTTCAAACATTACCCAAATGAAACAAAAAGCATTCCTTTACACAGTTTGTCGTATATGAACGTATATTTGTAGAATACATTCTTAGCTAGAATTTCTGAATGAAAAAGCTTGTACTTTATTTCGACAAAATTTTCAAAATGTCTATACAAAAATGTGGCAGCAATTTAATATCCTACCAAGAAGACATGAAAACATTTTTTCAATATCCTCAAAAACTCTGTTACTAAAATGTTAAGGTGTGCCCATTCAGAATGGTGAGCTATTATAGTGCATTGTTTTAACTTGGTTCAAATACACTTACTGGCACAAATGTATTGTATTTGGACTCCTTATGTATATTTTACCTGCTTTTCAATTGAAGGATTATTTAAAATTTTCTTGTAGCTCTAGAAATGCATCTTAGAAATTAAGAAAAACAATTCTTTGTCTTTTATACCTATTAGAAATGTTTTAACTTAATCTGTCATTTGCCATTTGAATGTTAACTTTTAGGAAGCCCAATTTTTCATTCAGTTTTATATGTGATTTCTAAATTATGTGTCCTGCCTAGAAAGACACTCAGACAACATTTTAACATTTTTATTTTCCATATTACTATTTACATTGGTGATCTAACATACTTATTTTGCTACAAACAGCAAAGACTAGATTTACTATTTTATAAAATAGTGTCAACATTCAGATTTTCACGACCAAATCACGAAAATATCTTTGTCTGAATGCTTTTCCTTAGTCTTTAACTTTGTGAGAGAAATGTTCCAGGAAGCTCCTTCTCTCTAGCCAACTGCAGTATCTGAATACTTTTCCACACACCTATATTTATGAATGCCTAAAAGACTTATCTGCCCATATTAGTATGGTTTTGCTGCTTTTTTTAAAAAAAAGCCAAGATATAGAAATTAACCATCCATTTTTAGCTGCTGTGAAACACACCACCACAGCATGAGGAGGTAGTGGTCAGAATTCACATGCCTGTCAAAACTTCCCCATAGTATTGCAAACATAATTATTATCTCTGTTACATGTTTTCTTATTTTATCACTAGAATTTCTAATTACTAGTCATTTTATCCTTTTTCTTAACAACTAAGAGTATAACAAACAAACACACACACACACACACACACACACAAACAGAGCTGTTCTCAACTAAGGCTGCATATTAATATCATTTAGGGAAGGAGAGAATTAAGTATATCCATGATGAGACCCCAGTCTCACCCTTGAATCTCCGAATTAATTGGTCTTCTCCTTCTCTTCTAGACAACTGCAAATAGTCAAAAACAAAACAAAAACAAAAAACAAAAAACAAAACCAAAAACACTCAAACTTAGCCAATCATGATTGACCTTACCTAGGGGTCACTAATTTAAAGCATATGCTGCCAAGATCAATTTGCCAAGATCAGGATCAATTTGAACGATATATTGAGGAAAATTGCATTTTATTTCATCATCCTAAAATCTGTAGGTAGAATAGTGACAAAATCACATAATTATGGGAACATTATAGGTTTATCTGGGTGGACCGAACACCTCTGCTGTCCACCTCTGGTGCCGTCACGAAGATACAATAACTATAAAATAAAATATGCCAGTGGCCCCCCCCTCCAAAAAAGAAAGATTTAAAATATACATTCAAATTAGTCTCAGAAATCTCTTTAACATTTCAAGTATCCTAAGTTGAACCAGTTTTCTAAGCACTGATGGGTTTCTGTGACCTGTCATCTGTGCTCCAGCTAAGAAGTCACTTCTGTGTGACAAGCTCTTCCACTGCTACTTTCCTGGAACTATACAGGTCCTGGTTCTGGGATCCTCCTTCACGCTGTGCAGGTCATATGTGCTGGTCACCCTCTCAGTCCTGACTGCATGGCTGCCCCCATGCCATCGATAAGATGTCAAGACATTTGTGGTGTTCATATGAGGTTGGTGTCCCTATAAAAGCTTTGACGTTGGCTTCATCCTGTGATTATCAGAGTCTTAACCAGGCATTAGTCACCAGCCAAGCTAAAAATAAAATGATACCTTGCTTTTTTGCTTTTTTTTTTTTTTTTTTAATCAGTCCATTGATCTGTGAATGGCTCCCTTAGGACCTCATAGCAACTATGGAGACAGAAAAGCAGAATTTAGGCAATGCTAGGTCTCCAGTCGAATATGACCCTAATGTAATTGAGACCCTTTCTTTAGCCCTTACACGTCCATAAGTTCTCAATATCACCAGATATATTTTAGGTTAGGTAGGTTTTATCATGGTGTGTATCTTAACCATACACAGTAAAATTATTTTAAAAAATATTTAATGCATTCAAAAGCATTATTACAGTTTAAGAAAATTGGAAAACCTATTCTATTTCAACAACACTTATTCATGATTTTCTGATTTTAACGGCCCTATCGCATTCACCTCTAACCTCTTCATTATCAGCACCGCAGAAAATTAGGGGTAATCTTGTTAAAGTTAGAAAGAGCGAGGAACTTGAGATAAATGCCAAAGCTATTTCGCTAGGCCTTGTATTTTACAATCATCACGAAATAATATATCCTGATTTTCTATATTGAGTGGCAAAATTTCCCTTCATAGATTCGCCTTTATTCACTTTCTGACTTCCAAGGGAGTTTCTCTTAGACCTTTGATACTGTAATTGTATCACAGTTGGAAATTGATGTCAACCTCAACTGTTTCTTGATTTGGGACAAGTAAACAAAACTTCAAATTTAGAGAACATGTACCAATTATCAGTCACCACATGGGATGGTTAACTCGCGCTCATTTAAGAGAGAGTTATATTAAGTAATGTTGGGTTCTCTGCACAGTGGCAGTGGCGAGTGGCCCTGAATCAGGAATACTGTAATTCAGAATTGCCCCACGAACTGTTACTGATGATTTGAAAGTCAGGCTATTTTCCAGCACTTTAGGAGGCTGAGGTGGGCGATCACCTGAGGTCAGGAGTTCTAGACCAGTCTAGCCAACATGGTGAAATTGCATGTCTACTAAAAATACAAAAACTAGCCAGGCGGGGTGGCACAAACCTATAATCTCAGCTACTTGGGAGGTTGAGGCAAGAGAATTGCTTGAACCTGGGAGGCAGAGGTTACAGTGAGCCAAGATTGCACCACTGCACTCCAGTCTGGGCAACAAGAGCGAAACTCCATCTCGGCACGGGGTGGAAATAAAGTCAAGACATCAGTAATCACTGGAGAAGACACATTCAGGGCACATTTCTTGGCCTCAGAGGATTATGTTCTATTAGACATCTGAATGTACAAAGATATACAAGCCCCAGTGGGAGGTAACTTCAGGGCAGGTGTGAGTACAAAGGAGCACAGGCTTCCAAGTGTATGTCGGTGGCCAGTGTTACAGCAGTTCACGCACACACAGAAAATGTACATGGGTTGCTGTCTGGAATGCCTGGGGAAGATTTCCTGAAATAAATATAAGGTGCACTGGGTTTTGAAAGATGCATATTTAGACTAGTAGAGGGAGAGGCCAGGAATAAGAGGACAACATTCTCTTGTAAGGTCAGGTCAAGGAGTAACCCACAGATCTGTACAACTGAACAAGAAAACTTGTCAGGGAACAAACGGGAGAGACTGAAGGCCAGAATGCAGTTTGGAGGCCGATCATGGAGTTTCTTGAATTTCAGGGTCATGGGTACTAAAACTGTTTATGTTGCCAGAAATAGAAACCAGGGCTAGGACGGCAGCAGATGTGTCGGTGTTCCCAAGAAGGGAACCTGGGGCAGTAAAGGATCGTGCATTGGTCTACCTGGATGCTCAGGACAGCCTGCGACAGGACAGGAGGCTTTGTAGGAACATTTACTATGAGGATCAAAACAGGTTATGGTTAATGGAAAGTTTTTTTTGTTTGTTTGCTTGTTTTTCTTTTTGTTTTGTTCGAGACGAAGTCTACCTCTGTCACCCAGGCTGGAGTGCAGTGGCATGATCTCTGCTCACTGCAACCTCCACTTCCCAGGTTCAAGGGATTCTCCTGTCTCAGCCTCCCGAGTAGCTGGACTTACAGATGCCTGCCACCATGTCCAGCTAAATTTTTTGTATTTTTAGTAGAGATGGGGTTTCACCATGTTGACCAGGCTGGTCTCAAACTCCTGACCTCAGGTGATTCACCCGCCTTAGCCTCCGAAAGTGCTGGGATTACAGGTGTGAGCCACCATGCCCAGCCCAAGAGATGTTATAAAATAATCATTTTGGGATTTGGTGACTACATGGTTGGAACTTGGTGGAGACTGGTGAAGCAAGAGGAAGTACAGAGTCAATAAAGTTCAGCTGTTTAAAACAGCAACCACCTGACAGTTCATTTAAAAAATTAAAAAAAAAAAAAAAAGAAGAGCTGCTTTAATTCTAAATAACGCAAAGATCGGATTTTTTCATTTTGAATTTTGAGTTAAAATTTCTTCCTTATGCTTACCAAGAGAGGTCTCATTTCAGCTCTCAATATCCACATCATTAAAATTTAATTTTTTGATGGGGGCACAAACCATGTATATATTGTTGATGTGTTTGTACTAAAGAAATAATCCAAGATAATATAAATGGTATATTAATTATTTAAACATTTTTACATAGCTATATAAAACTACATTTCTGACTAAAGTTCCAGTTACAATGTAAGCATCAATAATTCTAAACTATATATTCTGTTTTTTCAGTTGGGGATTAAATCTGCCTCTTCAGTTTATTTAGGAAACCAAACTACTCCAGTGGTTATGTGAAAGAAATTTATTGATACTAAAAATGCTCAAGTTGTTTAACAGAACAACTGTTTTTGTATTTTAGTTAGTGCACATTTTGAACTTCTAAAAATAGCTTTTATGCAATAAAACAACAACACACCAAGACAGCTCTAAGTAATAACTTTTGTGACATCTCAGTGGATCAGCAGCTCCTACATCAATCCTCCCACAAAACTATCCTTCCTTTGAATTCTAGAGCTGCTTTAAGTGTTGCTAGTTAATTGCGTTTGAGAAATAAACAACTGTTTCAAGGCATAATGGGAAACAAATAGCATTAGAGTGCTCCCTTTCCCGATTAATTAGAATTTGCTACTATTTATAACTACTTTCCCCATCAACTCATCCTGAATGTTGAAAGAGAAAGCACCTCCTCAGGTGTTTTCTCTGACAACATTCCCATTCCAATTTCACATCTCTGTATTTCACATTTTGTAATAGTAGAGACCCGTAGCACTTAGCAGTCATTGAATGTTTTTCCAACTTGTATTACAGTACTCTAAACAGTTCCCAAAGAAATCACTCTGCACCCCTCAAATGTCTCCTCAAAACGGCATTCTATGTATGTGGATAGGAGAAAGAAATATAAAATGGAATATCAAGATGAAAGTAGCATCCTAACTCCAAGGACAAGAAACAGGTAGAAATATGACGTATTTTTCTCTTTTTCAAACAAAAAATTGTCGGTAATTAGTGATTCGTATGAACCCAAGTAGTCTCTTATCAACCTCCTTTGCTTCCTCTACTAAACATAACCCAGCAAGTAAAAGAAAAAACCATTGTGTTGCACATATAACTCACCAATAAAGCTCTCTGAGATATCAATTTATTTACTGTTCACTGAAACTCCAAAATGAAATATGATGTTTCTAATTGTTCTAACTTAACATTTCCACTGTTGATCCTGTTATAATATTGAAGATGGTAAGAATGTTGTCTTATATTTTACATAAAATGATAATAGTACCATAAGACCATAAGAGATAATACCTTATTGAAAGACATACCTGTCAATCAAATTAATATTAAGACAGGTTTTCTATATGTGAAAGAAACAGAGTAAATAAAAATATTGAGAGAAAGAAAACGGAAATATTTTTAACAGTGCATACTTTTAACAGGAATTTTTTAATGGAAAGGTTAAGCGGTACTTTTAATGTAGGGTCACACACATCGGTATTTGAATAAAATGGATTATGTAATTCTTTTTCTATAACTCTGCAGGTTTTATTACAATTATAAAATGCTACTATACCCTAGCAGCATCAATAATTGAGAATAAAAAAGTTACTAACATTTAGAAGAGCATAAATTATTTAAGAAAGCCTACATCAAATTATCAAATATTGCATATGTAGATATTTTGTTCAAATACTCACATGTAAGACCATAAATGTAATACAAGGAGAGATGAAAGCTTAGCTAACTGATTCAGAAAAGAGACGGCCATTCTACAATGTATTGAAGGTAAAAATGCTTCTGAAAATAGATAATAGATACTGTAGATGACCCAGAAAAAAACTCGGTGTTTTGTATTTGAAAATGGGTGAAAAAAAACTCAAATAAAATATATTTGAAAATATATTAATGAATACATTTTATATTTGACATATTAGTTATGTAGTTAATATATATTGACATAAATATTATAAATTAGATGTACACATAAAATTGTGTTTTGTGCAGAGATTTTTTTCTCATCCCATAAAATAATAAATGAAGCATATGATTTTTGTGTGTATTACTGCTGGCGTTAATATCAGTAATCTATATAAGTTCATCAATTTTGTTAAGAAAATCTGATTTATTTGGGAGGGATATTGCTTCCTCCTTTCCCAAATGGAAAACAAAAAGTAGATACAGTTGTACAGGTACAATTTTTTCTTGCTGACAACTGAAAAAATATAATTTAAAATCATCTCAGGAAATATTTTGCTTTCTTCATTGTATAAACTATAGATCAAAAGAGAAAACCAATTATGAATAGATTGTACCATTATTGTCTAAACCACAAATTCTCCAAAGAATGCAATAGTCCTGAATGTTCTTACCTCACCCACCTCCTATGTTCTTTTCACTGAATATATTCGCTGACAACATAAGGGTTCATTTTGTTCTGATTAGCTGAATTGTTCTCAAGCATTTATCTTTGTTCTTTTTCTCTCAAACTCACAGTTGCTTGAAAACAATGGTGTATTATAATTTTATTTAAATTACCTTGACAACTCTGTTTCACAGATCTTGAACAATTTGATATCTATAAACGAAGTCACTGATAATTTTCAATAAAAAGTTAAATTTTTAAGTATAGAAAAAGTATGTGCAATTTGCCACAAGTCGATAGTCTTCAAGTTTTCTTATAGTAACTGTATTTTTCTTTCCTGATAATGAGAGGTGAAACCAACTAGACTTCCTGCATTGAGTGGAAACTTGGAGAACTTTTCTATCTCACAAGAGGATTGTAAAATGCACCAGTCAGCACTCTGTAAAAACGCACCAATCAGCACTCTGTAGCAAGAGAATTGTAAAATGCACCAATTGGCGCTCTGTGAAATGCACCAATCAGTGCTCTACAAAACACACCAATCAGTCGTATCCTAAAACTAGCCAATCACAAGGAGGATTGAAAAAAGGGCATTCTGATAGGACAGAAACGGAACATGGGAGGGGACAAATAAGGGCATAAAAGCAGTGTCAACCTGCTGGGGTCCCCTTCTATGCTGTGGAAATGTTGTTGTTTTGCTCTTCACAATAAACCTTGCTACTGCTCACTCTTCGTTTCCCTGCCATCTTTAAGAGCTGGAACACTCACCGCAAAGGTCTACGGCTTCATTCTTGAAGTCAGTGAGACCGTGAATCCACCAGAAGGAACCAACTCCGGACACAATGAAATTTAAATATTAATTCCAACTAGATTTCAGAATCTAAGTATTCAAACAGTACTAACAACTATAACATAAAAAGTTGATACTTTACCTCACTTTTAAATTCCCTTGTTGAGGCTGTCCATCGTAAACTGATAAAATATCAAAATCTTCTTCAAGAGCAAAGGTATGGAAGGACAACTGTATCCTATTGCGCTCGCCCGTGATGATGATCCAGGTGCAGTTGGCATAGTTCGGATACCCGTGAGGAAACCCTGGGCTCTCAATAGTACCATTGGGACCCTGGACTAAGCCTCCACAGTTCTGACCTGAAAGAGAAAACACACACACACAAAGCATATTATTCTGGCCATCTATATTATGCGATTGTTAAAATTTCTAACCACTTTAGCCAACTTTTATAACATTTTATAATTCTTGCACAAATATTGAAGGATAAATTGTAAGTGTTCTGCAGTTCTGAAAGATAGAGAAGTACAACAAATTAAAAGGAAAGAAAATATGCCACATTTGGTAACTCATATTAGAAGTTTAGGGAAATTCTTTTTCCTGTCATTTTTAAATACAGCCTCATCAATATCAAACTTCAATTCATGGGGAACAAATTTGGTGCCAACTATCTATGTAGTATCATGCTTAAAACACTACACCCTAAATTCTTTGTTGGTGGAAACTAAGAGAAAAATAAACCTTATAAAACTATATATACACACACGTGTTTGCATAGCCACATAACTGCAATATGTGGTAATAAGAATAGTTAGGAAAAAACATGGTCAGCATGCCAATGATTGATCTCTGCCTGTGCTGACAAATGTCTTACTGGGCAGAAGAATAACACATGCATAAAGGAAGCTTATTACATTGAAAATAAAAGGCGTAAAACAAGGTAGGTTAAATGACACTCAAATGAAAGAGCAACTCAGCAAAAGGAGGAATATAACATCCTCACTATTGATGTCTACCCATCACACAGGCAGGACTTAGGAGGTGGAGGAGAAAGGAAAGTGCATCACATAATGAAGGGACCAATTAAAGAAAAGGCTCAGAGTTGCAATGAGCAGTAAGTGTTTTAGCCATCCCTAAGCAGGACTGCAGGACATCGCACATTTTACTCAGCCCTCCCATACTAACCTCCCTTTGGCAGGTGGAACTGGGATTACCCTGAGGGTTTAGGATTGACATGACAATGGGAAATGATGAGGACTGAACAGCAATTGAGCACCACAAAGCCACCTTCAAGCTACTGAACAGTGTCTGAGGAACTGATTTCCTTCTGCCTCTGCCCCCAAAGATTTTGTGTTATTGATTCGAACAAAGCACTTCTCAGGCGATTCCCAGACTTCTAGAGTAGTTCCAAAAGAACAGAACCCTTGAGAAATTGCAGGCCCCAGACTTCCTGCAAGAACGGAGCGCTGAAAGAACAGCTCTCGGAGATTAGTAACAGCTGCACACCTGACCCACCTATCGTATTTGTACCATGAGATAAACCGAATGCCTGCCTTCTCAACCTCACCGAGGCATTTCATTTCCGCTCCTCCTGATCTTCATCCACCTACTTTGCACGGTGATTCCCTACTTGCCTGTTTCAGCCCTTCCCCTTCCCACGTTACTTCCCACATACAAGCTTTCCATGCCATGCTAATTTTGTCCCTGTGGTTAATTTTTTTTCTTTTCTTTTTTTTTTTCTGCTCAGTTACCTGTAACAGTCTGCCTGTGATGGCCATGCCTGGGCCAATCCAACTGAAAGAAGAAGGGCAGAATCTGAGAACAGGGCAGACAGATCGTTGTAAGTGTGCTCTCATAAACACACCCTGCTCATGTAGCCCGTAAATATTACTATCCTACAAGGGAACAGGATAACCCGCTCAACCCCTTCCAACATTTTGTCTGTCTGAGGTTAGTTGTTAAGTAGCTCCTGAAAACTGTCTATGTTTCTTACCTTCTTAATATGCCCATTTCCCACTAATGTGCTTTAAATGCATTTACATGTTTTGACACTAAAAAATATTGAGAAAGTTTGGAAGGGACCTGGGTGTACTCAGATTGTGGCATGTAGTGTAAGTACTTGAATACAAGTATTACCTCAAGTTTTATTTTTAAAGTACACACAGAAAATTATTTTCAACTACATTTTATACTTAAAAAGTATTTTATAATAGTAGACCTCAGTGAGCTTAAATCATTCACAGTAATATTACCAAACGCTTGTGGGAGTTGGCTAAATCTTAATAAAAAGATTTAATGAAAGGGATTTATGAGTTTAAAACCAGAGAACTAATAAGAAGCCCATTTTCCACTAAATTTAAGTCTAACAATAACACTGTAACAAGTAGATATTAAAGCTGTGGGGTTTTGAAAGGTCTTTAAAGAAAACAGCTTTTCTGGTTTACGAGTAATTCTTGCTTAACGGTAAATCAAAAAAAAGTGAAGACGTGATTATAAATTGGAAAAAAGAAAAATCAGTTCAACAGAAAAACGTCAGCTGGAAAGTAGTTACTGTTATAGACCCATCAGGTTGAATCAGATTAACAGATATTAAGATTTCCTCAAGGAGTAACATTTCGGCTGCATTTAGGGTACCAATCAGTACAGTGCAGTTGCTGAATGAGTCACATTTGATCCGTTCATTGACATTCCAGAGCCCCAGTTAGAAATTCTGGAAACTGCTCAACAGTTCTTAGCAGAGTGAATATCATCCTTGGCTGTCCAATGTAAACAACCAAGAAGTTTTTAAAGTATGTATGCCTAAGGTAGAATCTGATGTATTTGGTCTGCAACTTAATACTGCATTTTATCATAAAAGTAATTAAGACAGTGTTTGACTGGTGTAAGCCTAGATAAATAGCCAGTGGAACAGAATGGAAAGCCCTAAAACCCACAAAGATATAGAATCTAGATTTAAAGTAAATATGGTACTCCTCTTTTCTGTTGGATCTTATACTCCAATGGACCCCTGCCTACTATAGAGTGTGCACAAATATTCTATACATGTTTTCTTTTTAAACGATGTACATCTAAGCTTGATGTAAATGCTGTTCATAACTACAGCTTCCAACAAGTGTATTAACTGAATATTTTTAATGGACAAACTTTTAAATGCCACAAACATAATCACATTTCAACATGTTGTTTAACGTGAATTCCTTGTAAGTACCTTTCTAATTTGTATTTCCTCAGGGCAATAAAATAATCTGTAATTTCTGTGATAATTGTAACGTTTTAGTAAAAATTATTTTACAGGAATTGAAAACTCAATTATTGTTTAAAAAAAAAGGTCTAATGGTCTTCTTCCTACATAAACTGATACTGGAAGTCACCTTGAAATAAAATATCAACACCAATGGCAATATCAATGGTAAAAAAGAAGTATATATGTATGTGTGTATTTTTCCCAGTGATATTGATTTCAATGTCGTATATATGCATATATATGTATATGTATATATGTATGTGTATATGTGTATATATGTATATATATGTGTATGTATACATATATACACACATATATACATGTATACATGTATATATATAGTGCAAATATGTATATATGTATACACACATATATATTCACATAAATATATGAACACACTCTGAGATGAGTATTTTGGTATGCATGCAATTACACATATACTGAAATACACATCTGTAATTGTATGGATACCAAAATACACATCACAGAAACATGCATGCGAAATTGTGCATACAGATGTTTTTGCTGCTATTATTCAAACAAATTTCCAAGAGAAAACCTGAACACATGCCATAATTTTAAGCGATTGGAATCTAAATCATCTGGCACTTAAATAATAACATACGAAACATCTGGCTCCTATCTAAAGTAATCAGCAGAATGTTAGATATAGAAGAATCACAGAGTTAATTTTTTTGCAGATTTCTACTCATTAGATGAGTCCTTAATACCACAACCTTAAATACACAGAGTTAACTTCAGTCATTTTTTAATTCTGTCTTATACTGTTGGAATGAGGTTCTGTTTTGAAACTACATTTTCACATATAATCTTTGTGGACCATCTAAGTAGCCACAAATCATGATTTTAGAAGGATGGAAGAACAAGTGGAAATGAAGTAAATTGTCAAAGTCTTCCGGGAATGAATCAAGGTCTTCTGACACCAAAGCCTAGAGCCGTCCCACCAAACCCAGTTACATCACCACGAACAAACACAGTGGACAACCCATTACATTACAGACCTCAGGTACGGTGGTCAAATCCTAATGTATATCACAATAAATGCCTTAGACTACAAAATAAAATGGTGAGTAAACACAGACATTTGGAAACTCTCGATATGTGGGGACTCTAACTTCTGCCCTTCTTTAAAACAAATCAATGCCCACTGTAGGAAAATAAAAGTGAAAGTATTAAGAAGCATTTAGAAAAATAAACATCACTCATAGTCTGATTACCAAAGATCATTATTGCTAACATTTTGCTGAACACTTCTCTAATCTACACTTAACGTTGCCATACTGCCTGGCATGCAAGATGTGAACAATCTGGATTTGGATTAAATACTTGCCAGACCTGCCAGAGCCAATAAGAACTGGTCTCGGAAGTGTCTTGCTTTGGAAGTGACCTGGTCAGCCTGTAGGTGCGCTAATCTCTATCCTGTGAAGGTCCAGGTCTGCAAGATGGGCAATTGCTCAGCAAGGAGCCTACAGGAAGACTTGCCCTGGGCCCGGTGAGCCATGGAGCTGACAGTTGGTTATACAGCAGTGCCCCTCTTGGAGGCTGGAAAACACATTCCAGTAAAGGCAGGGCTCACTGTGTCCTATGACGATTTTCTACTTTGAAAGCCTGTCTCAGAAACACCCAGCTTAGAAAATGGTCCCATGCCCTCATCATTTCTGAGATGAACTAACCCCTCCATTCTGAACACTCCCCAACAATTGGTTGGCTCCTCTCCTGAGCTCTTGCTCTGTAATTGGTGCTGATGTATAGCAGTGGCACGTACTTTTCCTAGAAGAAGGTAGCAGCTGAGATGCTTCATCTGTGATCCAAACTGATTCACCATGAGCATTTGAGGAGTGAGCGTATCACAAACACCTTCCCAGATTCCACACCTGGATGAAACTGCTGTTTCTCTCAATCCTGGGCTGGACGGTCATTATCAGAAAGTAGTAGAGGTGGACATAACATTTAAAAACTGGTGTGCCAAATATGTTGTCCTCCCTCATTTAATTCGTGCACAGCCTCTGAAGTGGGCTGTGGCTTACACTTTGCTTTGCTAACTGTGAAAATAATTACTTGATGCTTTATGATGAGGGAATGGTGTTGCTATTCAAAACCTCTGAGGGCAAATGTTTGACCATCAGAGATATTCTGACATGTAATTGGGTTTAGTGACTTTGAAAGATGTGGACCGTACTGTTCTGTATGTGGAGACTGCCATGCAGGGAAATGATACTCTGTAGCAAATTCTACAAACAAGGATACGAGTCATTTGAGAAATAATGGGCAGGGCTATGGAGGAGCAGTGTGGAGATGAAAAGACTTGGGAATGTATAATTGTCTCCAACTCTGGGGCCTGATATCATCTGAAAGAGTGTATAGATTTGTGTGTAAAGAGAGTCCGGGCAGAACCTATATTATCATCTCAACAGTATGTCTCACTGGAGATAAACATCAAAAACAGCCTTTGTGGCTTTTATCCTGTTTGCAACAAGCCCAGATCGCTACACTGGCTCATTTTGGAAACATCGTTGGTGGAAAAATAAACCTTTACGTATTTATCACACTCAGTGGCAGGGTCCATCCCTGTACTACATCCATTTTGTGAAAATGACAATTTATGGTTTTCATGTCTATATAAATTACTGTGTAAATGAGAATGTGATTACTTTCTGACAGGCAGATTTTTGACCTCCAAAGCTTCTTTCATTTTTGACATTTTCTGTGGTCAAATTACATTGTACACCTGTTGGGTTTTCTGTAGAACTAAACATTGCCTTACTCCTATTGGACGTAGCTATGAAGCAACTCAAGTAAAACATATCAAATAAAGATAAGATAAAATGGTCCATTGTGATCTTCAATGAATTTCTTATTTTCTTTAAGAGCTAAGGAGGAAGACAGATGTCCAAGTGGCTCTGGAATTTGAAATAGTGAGAGGCCTCAGATTTCGATGAAGGAAGTGGAAGTTTCCCTGATCAGATAAGCGCTGTTTGAAACTGTAAACAAATCAACTACGCATTAAATTCTGCATTATCTTCTACAGTTTCCTGGGTTATTCCAGGGTCTGCATTATGGGGAAAATAACCAATCGTGGAAGAACCATGATGTAAAGTGCCCTTCCGGGGACTTCGATTAAGGGTTTTCGAAATCAAAGTCTCCACGCATTTTGCAGGAACGCCACGCCCTGCAGGAAGCTTGGAAAGCATGAAGATTCTCAGAGCACCGGATCGACTGACGTCAGCCGCTCTCGCTCAGCGCCTTAGGGTACTTGGTTGGGTTTTAATCCCCAACACTTATGGGAGATTACTCACTACAAGAGCAAAGAAGAAAAGTAAAAAAGCCAGAGGCAGCTTGCTTGAAAGAGAACCAAGGAATCGGTTTCTCACTGTGGAACCCTTTGCCCATGAGCAAGGCCTTGAAGGGAGCTCTTACACTGAAAATGAACCAGAAGTACCAGGTTTGTATTGTTCCAAAAGGAAAAGGGAGGTTTTCACTGGTCAGTGTCACTTCTTTCCCTTCCTTAAACACATCACGCTTGTTCCCACCCCAGGCCCTTTGCACATGTGCGTCCAGCTGCCCGAAATGAGCTTTGCCAAGATTTTTTTCATTGAGACCTCATGTGGGTCTCAATACAATATACTCTTTCCACTCACACCTCACACCCTTCCAACACTACATGCTACCCTTCGCCCTACTTTTTTTTGACAGTCTCTGTCACCAGGCTAGAGTGCAGTGGTGCTATCTTAGCTCACTGCAACCTCCACCTCCCAGGTTCAAACGATCCTCCTGTGTCAACCTCCAGAGTAGCTGGGATTAAGGGCATGGGCCACCACACTTAATATTTGTATTTTTAGTAGAGACAGGGTTTCACCATGTTGGCCAGGCTGGTCTCGAACTTCTGACCTCAGGTGATGGGCTCAGCTCAGCCTCCCAAAGTACTGAGATTACAGGTGTGAGCCACCGTGCCTGTCCCCTACACTCTATTTTATTCCCTTGTAGCATTTATAACTTTGTGAAAATATCCTATTTACTTGCTTACTCATTGATGATCTGTTTCTATACTAAAAGGTAAACCTTCCAAGAGTGAAGATAATGATCAGCTTGTTTATATGCCCATTTCTAGAATAGTGTCTGCTACTCGACATTCAATTGTTGTAGCCTGTGGGTGAGTTTGTGTGCATGTGTGGGAGGTAGCGGCGGTGGGACAAATTAAATCTATGTGCACAGTCATGTGGAAGCAGGGAAACTAGTGGTACTTGAAAGAACTGTAAATCTACACTCTGGTTAGTGATTACTTAAAACATTAGGATGCAGGTGATATTTTAAATGCCCAAAGCAGAGTTGCTATTGTCTCAATCCTGTTCAGCAGCCTGACTGTCAAAGGCTCCTTAGATTTAATATTCCCTGCTTTATGGGAAGCTAATTTTTCTCCTACATGCTGTTCCTATGGACGCTGGCATCTCTACTTTTTCTTTCTAGACAGGGGTCATCATTCCGGGCAAGGCGAGGCTGCCATGAGTCAGAACTGGAACCTCATGGATATGATGTCAATGTTGTTCCCTTTGCTATTGTCCCCAGGGGAGGTAGCTTTAGTTAACTCCAGCACTGTGATGTTTTCACCTACTGAGAAATTGTTGCATTAATGGTAATAAAGTCATTCAACGTCTACCCACTCTGAAAAGACAAATTGCCAAGACAGCAGACATAGTGCAGGGGCAAAAAAACAAACAAACAAACAAACAACAACAACAACACCACGCTGGGCTTTGGATCAAACAAATCTAAAATGTGATTAATTTCCAGCATGGAACTTTAAGCATTGAACATGTTGCCTCATGGATATGAGCCCCAGGTTCCACAGGTGCAGGGTGAGGAGGTTACCCATTTTGCAAAGTAATTGCAGTGACTGGCGAAAAGGCATGTTGAAGGTAGGAAGCAGGGGTAGACACAGGAAAGAAAAAAAGATGATTTATTGTCATTTTTACAAAGGAATATTTTGCTAGAGGGCCTCCTAATTGCAAGAGAATTTTACGTGAAAGATGATGAGTGGGATTTGCCCTGTGCCTGCCTTTGTCCTGCTGTCCTTTAGATTCCGGGATACATTATTTTTCACAGGGAGCCTTCACAGCACCCCACACCTGCATGTGCTCCTCTGCTCACAACACTATACTTAAAATGTGAGGATTTCAAGGCCATGTAACATGACTTTAGAGATTCTGAGTGATAAAGTCGGTTATATTCCTAAGCCAATCTAATCAAAACAAAACAACAAGCACTGTGTGATCCATGATTCCCAGATCTCACATCGATGTTTCGGAAATAAACGATTTTTTGCTTGAAACAGGTGACAATCTAAACCTGAATCTTTGCTTCAGAGACTTCGAGTTTATATTTCAATAATCCAAGTTATTCTGAAGTCAATGCTACTTTTCTTATAGAAACATACCACACATTGCCAGTGGAGAGAATTCTCTTCCTCCATCTATGGTAGAACTAATCTTTTTATTATATTTGTTTTTATTTTTCTTAGAATTAATAATTAGTTGTATGTCAAATATTTCTCTTAATGAAATTCCCAGTGATGACACATCATCTCAGGTCAGTGGGATTGAGTTGTTCCCTACATTTGAATTCATGCTATGAATTACTCTTGCTTTAACACGGGAAAAGCCAGAAGCGCTAGCGTCTCAAGATTGTGGCAGTGAATGAACGTAATAAAATGTTCCCCTAAGTAGAGCATTTAAAATCTGAGATGGTAATTGATACAGTTTAATTGGGATACTATAGGATCGATTCAGCATTACTCACTAAAAAAGGTATAAAACTACCAGTTGCCTGATTCCTGGGTGTTTGGCTATACAAATCCTTTCTGTGTAGATACATGAATATCATAGTTCTGTCCTTCCTTAATAATGGAGAATGATTTCTGGGTCAACAAGGCATATTTTAAAATTGTAATACTATGCTCTGTTTTGATGCTTCGTAGAGTTTACCTCCGAAGAGAAATGGAAATGTTAAAAAGTCATACTAAAACCCCTAGATCTATGATTATACTTGAAGCTTGAAGCTAATACAAGCTCTTGGAGAGGACAGTAAAGAACATAATGAGGGTTTTCTGTTATGAAAATTATACAGATATGGAGACCTGAATCATGACAAAATATGACATTAACATCAAAATTAGTAAACGCATTTTAAAAATGATATACAAACGTCCAACACATTTTCTCTCTCCCGGAGTGTGGACCCAGTCATAGACGAACAGCCAAGCTGCCGACATGGTCCTCCTCCAGGCCATCCAAAGTGAGGCCGAGATGGCAGCGAAGTCAGATCTTAAGGGGCGTTTTGTAAGTTTCATATTAAGGAATTGATCTCCAACAAACTAAATTTAAATTTATAAACATCACAAATGGGTTCGTATCCATCTCTTTGGACAAATACGCCACTGGGCCATAGGTGACTTCCTGAGTGTTTCGGGCGCCAGTTTATTGTTTCTTTTTTCATTATTATTTCTTCTTAAAAAAAAAAAAAGAAAGAAAAATGGGAGGCCAGGCACGGTGGCTCACGCCTGTAATCCCAGCACTTCAGGAGGCTGAGGCGGGTGGATCACGAGGTCAGGAGATCGAGACCATCCTGGCTAACACAGTGAAACTCCATCTCTACCAAAAATACAAAAAATTAGCGGGGCGTGGTGGCAGCCTCCCACAGTCCCAGCTATTTGGGAGGCTGAGGCAGAAGAATGGCATCAACCCGGGAGGTGGAGCGTGCAGTGAGTTAAGATGGTGCCACTGCACTCCAGCCTGGGTGACAGAGTGAGACTCCGTCTCGAAAAAAAAAAAAAAAAAATCGGGATACATGTGTAGAATGTGCAGGTTACATAGGTATATGTGTGCCGTGGTGGTTTGCTGCACCTATTGACCTGTCCTCCTCCCCTCATTCCCCACCCCACAACAGGCCCTGGTGTGTTTTTTACCCATCTCTGTATCCATATGTTCTCATTGTTAACTCCCACTTGTGAGTGAGAATATGTGGTGTTTTGTTTTCTGTTCCTGTGTTAGTTGGTTTGCTGAGGATGAAGCTGGAAGCTTCATCCATGTCCCTGCAAAGGACATGATCTCATTCCTTTTTTATGGCTGTATAGTATTCCATGGTGTATATGTACCAGATTTTCTTTATCCAGTCTATCACTGATGGGCATCTGGGTTGGTTCCAAGTCTTTGCTATTATAAATAGTACTGCAGTAAACATAAATGTGCATGTGTCTTTATAGTAGAATGATTTATATTCCTTTGGCTACATACCCAGTAGTGGGATTGCTGGTCAAATGGTATTTCTGGTTCTAGATCCTTGAGGAATCGCCACACTGCCTTCCTCAGTTGTTGAACTAATTTTCATTCCCCCAAACAGTGGAAAATCGTTTTTATTTCTCCACAGCCTCGCCAGCATCTATTGTTTCCTTTTTCATAATCACCATTCTGACTGGCATGAGATGGTATCTCATTGTGGTTTTGATTTGCATTTCTCTGATGATCCGTGATGTTGAGCTTTCTTTCATAGGTCTGTTGGCCACATAAATTTCTTCTTTTGAGAAGTGTCCGTTCATATCCTTCACCCACGTTTTATGGGGTTTTTTTCTTGCTAATTTCTTCTAGTTTATTGTTTATCTTGTTCCTACTTCCCCACCTGTGAGTCACTTGGGAGATAATGACACGATCCACATTCTTTGTGATCTACAGGACTGTCTGTCACCAAGTGGCCCCTAATGGTGCCTCAGTCATGAGTCTTGGGGCTCAGTCCACACCACGAGGGCATGAAATAGATCTTCCTCACACACACACAAAAACACACACGTGCCTGCTTTCTCCCTCTCTTAGGGAAACGGCGTTATAATTTATATTTGGGTTTAGTGTCTATCTGCACAAAAAAATGTGATTTTTTGCACAGTGGCTGCATGGATGAAATCATTGATGCATGTCACCATTTACACTGCTCATTTCACAGACAACCATGTTTCATCTTTTAGGGGATCTTTGACATTTACAATTGTGCTTTTCCTCAGCGTCTTTGTGAATTTAGGAAGAGAATTTGTGGGGATGAGGGCTCTGTCATAGCTTCCATTAATGTTGGAGCTGAGACATCAGATGACGGCTGATGCACCCACCCCACCTCTTGTCTGGTAAATGTGTGTTAATAGTTGGTCAGGAGGTATGCACACCCACCACGGTAACATCACAAGGGATAAGAGCATGCTTCCCCATACACCTAAATCGATTTCAGTCTGCAATGAATCCAGCACTTCCTTAGTGCTGGTGTCTAGTATCCTAGAACCCTGGAATAGCGTGTTCCATAAACATATCTACACTGGAGTTATATATTGTCTTTGGCCGAGAAACTCTTCTTGTAGGCTTCAACTGCTATATTTGCCAAGGTGCTCGAAATAAAGGAGTCATCATTGAGGCACCTGTCATTATTTGATATAATCTTCTCATAAAAATAGAAATGCTCTAGACTGGCAGCCATATGAGGGCAGCTACCTTTATTATAATCTACTGGTTGCTACATTCCAAGTGCCAAGCACAGTATCCAGCATACAGTCAACATTTGGTCTATGGAAGCAAGGGAGCTGGAGTGACTGTTGTATCTGATAAAGGATCTTATTACTACCTACAGTAATGATTGTGAACACTGATAGAATACCCATTATAAGGCAAATAGTTTCCATATTTTAATCATCACAAATGATCTTCAAAGATAGGCATTGTCATTTCCATTTCACTGATGAGAAAGACTAAAGAGTAGGAGTGATTTTTTCCAAAGCCACATATACAAAGCGAAGCAACAAGGGGTGTAAACCTGCATCAGGAGGACTTTGACCCCTGTGCTCATCCTATCCTGCCACAATTTAGAAATGATATAGTATTTTTTCTGTCATTTTCTGAAAAGAATGTGTCTACAAATTCCACTACAAAAGCAAAGGCCAATTTTTGAATTTTAAGAACTCTTCTACTCCTCTTTATAAGAAGCCATAAAACTAAATTAACTGGAAAAAAAATAAATGTTTTTGTGTATCCGAGCCAAAGGCTAAATTCTGTTTGTCTCTATTTGTGTGCGCATTTCAGAAAGTAATAATGATGTTTATCTTTACAGTTTTATTTCATAAGTAACCATTCTGACCTGATACTACTATATGAGTTACGCCTTTAACAAATAAAAGAGGTTTTGGATTTCAATAATATTTGCAGGTGTATGATTGGGGACACCATGTGTTGATGCACAGGTTGTGCACTGCACAACTCCACGAAGTGTCATTCACACAGATGACACAGCTGCCTTGAACATAAGATTGTTGAGAACTTGATTGACATTAGAATTTCTCGTGTCTGGGATGAGATAGCTTTATGTGTGAATATGCAGAAGACACCAAATAGTCATAAAAATATCAATGAAGACGATAGCTTCCTTAATGGATTTGCCGCTGTGATTGATCTTCTGCTAAATTTCTACATCCGTTTTTATGGCCTTTCGACTTTTAACTTGCTCCTAAGCTGTGGGCAAGAAATCAAAGCCCTGGCTTCTGCCTCTTATTTTAGGTTGGTTTTGTGATGTTTCTGAAGAAACAATGCATTATATTGAAATTCCACGGTGGATTTGGATTTGCTGTACAAAGTTTTTTGGCAAAAACGGAGTGACAGTCTTTCAGGTCTCTGGCCTTGAGTTTAAAAGAAAAGATGCAACTTTTAGCTGATTCTGTGTGTGATTTTATTTTACTGATTTCTAATTAGAGATTTGAGAGCACAAAATATATATATTTTTCCTATTGAACCATGGTTATTCAGTTTCATCTAGATTCTATTCTTGATTTTACCCAAGTTTTGCTTCCAAGGTTGTAGAGTAGAAAGGAGAAAAATAGCTTGTTGGCCTAGATAAAGAATGTGAACAGAAGTGTTGATCTATTTGGCAGGATAATACTAATCTTATTTGCCTCACGTTAACCATTATAAATGAACCAGAAGCTTGTACTCATAACTTAAATATTTATAACAAGAAGAAATATAGACTTAGAGACAAGGGACCATTTGCAATGTTCACTGATCAAAGCTGTACAAAGGATCAAAACTTTTAGATCTAATGCAGATGTCTCAGGAAATATAACATAATGCCAAGTGAATGGCAGCAAAAAGCTGAGGCTAAAATGAGTACAATAGTTTCAACTGAGAAACAAATCAAATTATTGTACCAAATTCCCTAATATCAAGTGTCTATAAACTTAAGAATATTGAATACCTGGCAAACAGCAAGAGGACAGTTTTATAAATAATAAAAAGCCTTTGTTTAATGATCAAATGTTAAAGATTTGGTATTTCCAGAAAAGAAAGGGTTGACAAAATCAACCTTTAATAGCGTTGAATATTCAAATAGATCAACTCAAACAACGCATTCCTCCACTGCTGCGCTGTTTCTCAGTTCTTCAGCTAGCATCATTTCTAATATTTTCACTATAGCTTGATTATAGTCATGTACTGGTAGGCAGAGGAACTGAACACACACAAGTGGATCACAGAAGAAAAATTAAAGTTTTCTTGTTTCTCTAATTAGAGTCATAATTCACTATTTATACTTAAGAACTGAAGGATTCATTAATATCCAGCTGTAAAATGAGGTCCACATGGTTAAAATTCTCATAAGGTTCTTACACGTCTTCTGGGAAAATTCTCACTATTTCCATTTCTGCCAGGTATATGATGATATTCTGTCATTATTATTTCAACATGACACTCTAATTCACACATCTCTTTAAACACACATACCTTCTCCCCATCTGTACTTAATGGGCAAGCTGTAGGATTATTAGGGGTGACCTAATTTGATTTACTGAACCAAACGGAGAGCTCATTGGAATTAAAGGACTCCTGTCGTATAAAGAACCCTGGCCTGCAAGTTAGGGAGAGCCATTAGATTATCCTTCACATGCTAGTATCATTTAGAGACCTGATAGTGAGAACTTTAACTCAACCCTCTGGGTCTAGCTCCCTAAAGTATAATGAAAGGAGACTCGATTAGAAAAATCTCTAAGTCTCAAGTTTCCCCCAAGATTCATATGAACCATGACTGAGTCAGGAAGAACTTGAATTGTCAATTCTTTAACACAATTTTTTCCAATTAAATTAATAATAAAGGAGATTAGGAGAGGCAGGGGAAGAAGCAATAAATTCTATTCCCAATTATAAAGCATTGAGGGATTGCATTAAATAGGAGTCTTCAAAAGAACCATCAAAATCATAGGATGGGATTGGGGAAAATGATGTCAGAATAGAAACCCAGTCTCATTTATACTTCGAGACCAGGAATACCTGTGAAGAGACATTTGACATTTCTCGTTAGTCTAATGTATTAGCATTAGTGAAGGTCTTTTGAAACAAACATATGAGACTTGCATTCTGACTTTTTGTCTCTTTCATTCTGCTTTGGGAGGAAGTGGGAACTTCCATTTAAAGAGACAAGGGTCAGTGCTCTCAGCATACCGGAAAGAACCACTATGCAGAGCCTGCCAAGACAGATTCGCCCCATGTGGAGACTGCACCTGTAATCCCAGCTACTTGGGATATTGAGGCAGGAGAATCGCTTGAACCTGGGAGGTGGAGGTTGCAGTGGGCCGAAGTCAAACCATTGCACTCCAGTCTGGTGACAGGGTGAGACTCCATTTCAAAAAAAAAGAAAAAAAAAAGAGAAAAAGACAGATTCGTCCCAGCTTCAGCCATCAGGGCAATCCCAACCACAGCGACAAGGTCTAGAGCAGCAGTCTCCAGGCTTTTTGGCACCAGGGTGGTTTTGTGGCAGACAATTTTTCCATGAAGGGTGTGGGGATGCTTTTGAGGCATTAGATTCTCATAAGTGTTGCGCAAACTAGATTCCTCGTTTGCACAGTTCATGACAGGTTCATGCTCCTATGAGAATCGAGCGCTGATGCAGCAGGGTGGAGCTCAGGTGGTAATGTGAGTGACAGGGAGTGGCTGTAAATACAGGCAAAGCTTCCCTCGCTCACCCGCTGCTCACGTCCTTCTGTGTGGTCTGGTTCCTAACAGGCCACAGACAGGTACTGGTCCACAGCCCAGGGTTTGGGGACCCCTGGTCTAGAGGATGTGTTTACGAGAGACAGAGCTCCTTGTCTCTTTCCCAGACACAGATTCAGTCCATTTTGTAAAACGTTACAAAGTAGACTCTTAGGTGTTGAGTGATCTGATTGGTCACAGCAGGAGGAAATTTGAGAGATAAAGCCAATAACTTTTCATCTGTACAAATCTGGCTCCTATAAAGGAGTGATTGGATCCACAGCCTCCCAAGTAACTGAATTAAGGTGACAACCACTACGCATAACCACATTAAAAGTTTAAGTAGACTCAAGTAGATTATGGTTATCTTTCCGTGCTGCAGTAGAAACATGTTTTTGTTATTACTAAAAATTCTGGTAATTGTTTAATTCACAAGAGCAGCTTGTCTGTCATGTTATTTTTCCTTTCCAGGCTAAAATCTGCATTTCAAATGAAGCAAAGACTTACAGACATCAGACTTTCTAAAATAGGTTTTAGCAACCCATGCTCACTATCATTCCTATTTGTTTCAAAATGGAAAGTTTTGTGATTTATGACACGCATTAAAATAGTCCCAGATAACCACTCAGTGACAGAGTCAACTGCAGGAGGTTCCTGATCTCAATGTGATCCCAAGAGTTAAGTTGCCCCAGGCTGAAAATAAGCATAACACAAATGGCAAAAAGGAAATGTTGGAGGAAAATTGTATTCAAACACATTTGGCTGAAACTCCAAAGTGTAGTAGATATTATTTTGATTTTGAAGGGAGGCATTTGCAAATAACTGATCTTTATCAAGCACCATGCTTTTAGGATTCTGAAGAAGAAATGCATTTTTCATAATGTTATTCATGCAAAATATCTCAGTTTTTTTTTTTTTTTTTTTTTTACCAAAGTATAATATCACAGAGAATATTTTAGGATTGGATTGGTTTCATTTACTCATGACAGGTTTCATTCAACTGTAAAGGTTGGTTGTGAACCTGAATTGACTTCAGTTGTCCAGGTTAAAAAATAACTTGTCTAAGTCCCATAATGACTCAGCAACATTTTTCTTTCCCAGTGCAAACCAGAGCCAATGTTATACCCCATGTATTTGCTGCAGTTTCTATTTGTCGATTGCCTTTTCTGTTGTCTCATCTTCGACCTACTCTTCTGGACTAGTCTGGATCATAGGAATCTCAGGATGTCTAAAATATTTCTCAGGAATTCAATTTGAACAGCAGTTCATGCACATCTTAAATGTACATAGACTTATATGGAAAGGATATCAATGGTTCAGGAATGTTTTGCTTTCTATGCAGCAGTAACTCCCACAGAATAATTGCCCTGGTTGGTCTCCACCCCTCTGATGCACTCTATTCTGGGGAAGTAGAGTAAATTCTTTGCTTGGCGAGTTTGGAAAAGGAAAGTAGAGACTTGGAGCATGAATCCTTCCTCTCTACACCCTGAAAGTGAAGTACCAGGCAATGCATATAGTTCTCTCCTTTGTTGAAAGGCACAATGGTGTTTAGAGGGGGAGGAATGGAGGGATGTTGGTCTAATCCAGAGTTTTATATTAGGAAGTTCACCTGACTATAGATATCAACTAAAATGGTCAAAGTCAGCTTAGATTGTAGTAAGTTTTGGATTTGTTGGTTGGTTTCCAGTGGTCTTACACCTGCGTCTTATTTCTTAATGCATTCATAACTCAGAGAAGAAGGTTATTTTTTGGGTCCCTTCTGTGTACACAGACTACTTTGGAAAGTCATCTTTCACTGGCAAAAATGGAACTCTGTTTTAAAGACAACAAATAATGATCATTTGGAAGGGGGAAAAGGGTTGAAAAACTACCTATTGGGTACAAGCTCACTACCTGGGTGACAGGATCAGTTCTACCCCAAACCTCAACATTATACAATATACCCATGTAACAAACCTGCACATGTACCCCCCAAACCTAAAAGAAAAGTTAGTTTTTTAAAAGACAATAACTAATTATCATTTGAAAATGAGGCCAAGCAAGCACTTGATACAGATGTACCTCCAAAAAAAAAATAATAATAATAAAAAAAACTTAAATCTTTATAAATCATTTGTCCATCAAAGGAGACCTATTAATTTACTTATATTACTAATTTCAAGGGCTTTGTCTTACTAAGACAGTTTTGATTCTTTTGACTTTACCAAAATATTATTCCTTAAATACAGATAATTACCTTTATTACCTTTTTCATGAACTTCGTTTCTTTCTACCTGCAAATCTTACCTTGGTTACTATAATGGAATAGAACCTTCCCCCCCGGGGTCACTGCCATGCTGCTATCCTGCCTGCCTGGCTGATCCTAAATCCCGAATGGCCACAGGTCGCAAGTGACCTGCTGAAGCTTTGAAAGTGGCCTCTAGGAGACCAAACAAAACTAAGTGATAGGAAGTAAATGTTAAACAAAAACAATTTTAGGTATACAATGGAAATGTGAAACTACAGACATGGATTCTAGCTTATTTTTTGAAAATAAAGTAAAATCTATGATGATCAGAATGTAAAAGAGGATCTCAAATTGTAATATTTACTTCCACAAACATTTTAAGAGGGAATAAACAGTTGAATTACCTAAGTATTTTTCAGACAATTTCTCCGTAAGTAACTTTATGGTACTTGCTATAGGAGAACATAACATGTAATCACCTTAACCATTTAGTTGAAAAGTGAATATAATGGAAAAGGTAAGTAGGGCACAAAGAGGTGTTAACCAGAAAACTGATGGTCAGAAGAAATGCCCAACAGCTACTCATACTAATAGTATAATTTACGTTCATATAATATGAAATCAATCACTTAAAGACCGCCAACGACAAAATGTGGATTAGAATTCAGCTAATTCACTTATTGAGAAAGAAAACAAAAGCGTATTTCATTATTCATCAAATAGTGATTGGCTGTCAACCATGTGGCCACTGTGTTAGGCTCAGGGAAGACACAGATCTGTGCTCCCTGGAGTTCCCTGTTAGTGTAGAGGGTTGGACAATAAAAAATAAACCTACTAAATACATAAATTGCATGCTCTGTTGGGAGATGAGTACTGTTATGGAAGAGAAGGAAATGTAGGGCACAGTAATGGGAAAGACAATGTCAGTGTTATGGGGGCAAACTGTATTGTATGTGTCAATGGGAGGTGACCTGAAGCAAGGATTAAAGGGAGTCAGTGTTCTTAAGGGGCTGTAAGAACACTAAGGAAGGGCTATTCCAGGAAGGGAATATGGCTGTGGAAAGCCTTAGGGTGGGAGCCAGCCTTTCGGGGAGCGGTAGGAAAAGCCAGTGAGCTTAGTGAAGAAGAGCAGGAGGAAAAGAGATCTGAGAGGCAACCTTGAGGGTAGTGAAGGTTAGACCAGGCATGGTTGTACAAAGTTACCATGATTTTCAGATTTTAATCTCAGTACAGTGGGGAGACTTTGAGGGGCTAATGTTATGTATCATTATATTATCCACGTAAAGCTTAAAGCACTTAACCTTTGCTGATAAGAACATTTACGGATCATTTCACAAAAAAATCCATCTTGCAAGGATTCTGATAACTTTGGGTTTGTTCAAATTTTGATGCCACATTCAACTTGCAAATACGATTGTTGTGAATAGAAAATTAGTTGAATTTACTATAGTTCAAACCAACAAAGGCGCTGACTAATTTTAGTTTCAAAGTTCACTGAGATAGTCTATCATCACCGAATACACTGAACACACACTCTTGCTTATCTGTCCTCATCCGTCTGTGGGGGCCTGAAACACTGACAAAAGGTGTCTGTCTTTGCATCACCTGATTCAGAACTCACTCAAGGCAGAAGAGGTGGACGTTCCTCAAAAACCACCGTAGGACATGCAAAGCCACCAGGACATGCAAAAGATCACAATGGAGGCAAATAACACAGTGCCAAAAGCTGGGCACAGATTTTCTTTGGGATTTAAAAGCATCCAAAAGCATCCCCGCATAGTGGGAAACTCAGAAAGTCACACATATGCCCAGGGCAGAATGCACTCTCAGAAAAGACCTCACACTTTTCCCAACCTTTCGTAACTAGTTGATCAGTAGTTTCAAGGCAAACAAGAAGTAAAAACTAAGGCAGAGTTGTAAAAAGCCTAGTGAAGTGCTGAAGGAGTGCCCACCACACAAAGTGCCAACTGGCAATCTGAAAGAGAATTTTCATTTTTGCTTTGTATTTCCTTTCTGCCTCTCCTTTTCTTTCTTATTCATGCCCATTCCCCTCTCTGTCTCTCTCTCTCACTCACTCACTCTTGGCATTCAAGGGAACCTCTGTCAAAACACTGTTTAAACATCAGTTAAAGGGACAAAGACTTCAAAGAACAAACATAGAAAATAATACACACCTTATAAAATTGTTTTTAAAAGTATTTAATTCAATAACTATAGCAATAAAACAATTCCTGAAGAGAATAAATAAAATTCGTTCCCACAGTTACCAAATTATAATTGTAAATATGGCCAGTTCTCAAAAAAATTATAAAACAGTAACAAGAAGAAAATATGACCCACTCACAGAAGAAATGAAAAGAAATTCTCCCTGAAAAAGCACAGATATTTGAGTTAGTAGAAAAAGACTTAAACCCACTGTTTAAAATACACTCAAATAGCTAAAGGAAACCATAGACAAAAAGGTCTAGGAAACCAGGACAATGACGTCTGAACAAGCAGAAAATATCACTAAAGATATAAATGTTATTTTAAAAATCCCCAAATTCTGAAGATAAAAAGTACAATACCTGATGCTATAAACTCACTAGAAGGTTTCAAAAGTTGGCTAAAGCAGGTAGAAGTAAGAATCAACAAACCTAAAATTAAGAAAATTGAAAATATCCAGTATGAAGAAAAATATTCAGTATGAAGGAAAAAAGAAGGGAAAAAATAAACGGAGCTTAAGAAACACGTGGGGTACCATCAAACATAACAATATATGCATAATTTAAAAATCCAAAAGGGGAGGAGAAAGAGAAAGCAGCAGAAATATTTGAAAAATAATGACTGAAATTTTCCAAAATTTACTAATCAAAACAAATCAACACATTCAAGAAACTCAGATACCTGTGGGAAGGATAAGCTCAAAGAGATCCATACTGGGACATATTTTAATAAAATTTTGAAAGACAAAACAAAGACTGAATTTTAAAGATGGCAAAATGGAAGTAACTTATTATGTACAAGAGATCCTTAGAAAGAGCACCTGCAAATTTCTCATTAAAAATTCCCGAAGGCCAGAAGCAAGTGCAAGAATATTTTTAAAGTACTGACACAAAAAAGCAAAAACAAAAATCAAAATTCTATCAATCAAACTCACTATTCTAGATTCAGCAAAACTATGCTTCAGAAATTAGACATTGATAAACTAGAAATATATTTTTAAAAGCAAAATGGTGTGTTGAATGCTAATGGGTGGCATCCACAATGAAATAAGACGACTTTGGAAGGTAATGCAATGTCGTTAAAAAAATTAAAAACTCGAATAAAAGTCATTATATATAGGTAAATATAAAAGTCACTATTAGCATACTTTTGTTTAACTCCTTTTTTTCTATATGATTTAAAAGACAAATACATAAATTACCACAAACCTGTGTTAATGGTAACACAATTTATGAGGATATAATATGTTCTCATGTGAACATGGTCTGGGGTTGGGAGTCTAGAGCTACATAGGAGCAAAACTTTTCTGTTATTGAAAATAAGTTGATATTAATTGAACTAGATTGTTATGATTTTAGGATGTGAATTGTAATGTCCGTGGTAACCACAAAGGCAATAACTGAAAACAATGCATAAAGGGAAATGAGAGGGAAGTCAATATGGTACACTACAAAAATAAATAAACAAACAGAAAAAAAAATCAGAAAACTTCACAAATACATACAAATAAAATAACCAATTAAAATTTAAGTACAGAAATGGGTCAAAGAAGAAATTCCATGAGAAAATAAAAAGTACCCCAGAGACAAATGAAAACGAGGGCACACAAAAATATATATGGAATCAGAAAAACAGTGTTCAGAAGAATTGCATAGCTGCAAATACCAACATTAAAAAAGAAGAAAAGATCAAATTAACACCCTAACTATAGAACTGAAAGAATCAGAGAAAGGAGATACAACTAAACTCCAAGCTAGCAGGTAAAATGAAATATTTAAAAGATTAGAGCAGGTATATTTTTAAATGCAGAATAGCAAAACAATAGAATCTACAAACAAAATGTGATATAGACTTGCAATGGAATAGCATTCAGTCACAAAAGAAGGAAGCACTGACACAGCTGCAACAGGGATGAACCTTGACAACATCATGCTAAGTGGAAGAAGCCAGACACAAAAGGCCATAGACCGTACAATTTAACACATATCAGATATCCAGAATAGTTACATCCATAGACACAGAAAACAGATTGGTGACTGCCAGAGTCAAGGCCATTTCCAAGGGGACTGGGGAGTGACTGTTTAATGAGTATGGGGTTTCCTTTTTGGATAAACTATTTCTCATATAGATGGAGATGGTAATTATACAACATTGTGAATGTACTGACGTCTCTGATTTGTTCACCCGAGAAAGCTTAATTTATACTATGTCAATTTCATTGTAATTTTTAAATTAATCTATGTAACCCCCACATTAACATGCTAAACAATAAAAATCAAATAAAACATAAAAGTCATGTCCATCAAGGAAAAAATGCATGTGACGTAATTCAATACACACTCAGGATCAAAACACTGAAAACTAGAAATCAAGAAGAATTTCCTCAAATTGATAAGGAGTATACTCAACTTATAATTATACTTAATAGTTAAACACTCCATGATTTTCTCCTAAGATTGGATAAAAGAAAGGATGTACTTTTTTTTTTTTTTTTTTGAGATGGAGTCTCCCTCTGTCACCCAGGCTGGAGTGCAGTGGCAAGATCTCGGCTCACTGCAAGCTCTGCCTCCCAGGTTCATGCCATTCTCCTGCCTCAGCCTCCCAAGAAGCTGGGACTACAGGCGCCCGCCACCAGGCTGGGCTAATTTTTTTTGTATTTTTTAGTAGAGGCAGGGTTTCACCATGTTAGCCAGGATGGTCTCAATCTCCTGACCTTGTGATCCACCCGCCTCAGCCTCCCAAAGTGCTGGGATTACAGGGGTGAACCACTGCACCTGGCCAGGATGTACACTCTTGTTCAATATATTATTGGGAGTTCTCAACCAGTGCAAAAAAAGACATGAAATAAAAGTTACATACATCTGAAAGGCAGAAATAAAAACTGTCCATATTTAAAGATGACATAATGTTCTTTGTAGAAAACTCCTAGGAATCTACAAAGAAATTCCGATGGACTACTAAGTGATATTATTAAATCTGTAACATGGACAGAAGAGTTAAAAATGCAACACAATTCAAAGTCATTCAAAAATACTTAGGTGTAAATCTAACAAAACACATACAGGATGTGCACATTGAAAACCAGAAAACACTAAAGTAATGATTAAGCAAGATACCATGTCAGCAGAGTAAACAGTAAAGATATCAATGATCCTAAAATTGACACACAGGTTTATTGCAATTCAATTACAAATCCTAATCCAACTCTTTGTAGACACAGAGAAGATTATTCTGTAATTTATAGGGAAAGGCAAAGGAACTGGAATACCTAAAATAATTTTAAAATAATTGACACCCAAATCACAATCTATAAAATAAAAAATATTATAAATTGTAGTTCACCAAAATTAAAAACATTTCCTCTTTGAAAAATCCTGTAAAGGGAATGAAAAGACAAGCTACAGACCAGCGGAAAGTATTTGAAAATCACATACTTGACAAAGGACCAATATGTCTACTCTATAAAGAACTCTCAAAACTCAGCCATAAAGCAAACAATCCAATTAGAAAATGGGCAAAATTATGAAGACATTTCACTGAAGAAGATAGGCAGATGGCAAATAGCATGTTAAAAGGTGCTCAACACCATTAGCTATTAGGGAAATGCAAATTAAAACTACAATGAGATATCACTTCATACTTATAATAATGGCTAAGCTTAAAAGAAAAATGATAAAATCAAAATCTGGTTAGCATGAGAAGAAAATGGATCATCCACACATTGCTGGTTGGAATGCAAAATGGCACAGCCACCCTGGGAAAGAGTGGGAAGTTTCTTTATAAAACAAAACCTGCAACTATCATACAACCTACCAATTGCACTACTAGGCATTTATCCTAGAAATGTGACAACACTCACACAACAACCTGCACGTGAAATTTTACAGCAGCATTATTTGTAATAGGCAAAAACTGAAACAACCCAGATGTCCTTTAATGAGTGAACGTCTAAATAGTGTTACAACCATAATATGTAATACCACTCAGCAATAAACAACAATGGCAACAACAAATAAAAACAGACTGCTGACTGATACATGCCATAAACTT
The DNA here is from genome assembly GCF_000951045.1 of Mandrillus leucophaeus. Lineage (NCBI taxonomy): Eukaryota > Metazoa > Chordata > Mammalia > Primates > Cercopithecidae > Mandrillus > Mandrillus leucophaeus. Next base: position 1,041,751 of record NW_012106186.1, read on the forward strand.
GATACATCTTTAGAGAACTAGGCTGAGTATACAAAGCCAATCCTCAAACATTGCATGCTATAGGATTCGATTTTTATAACATTCTTGAAATGACAAAAATATAGAAATGGAGAACAGATTAGTCGTTGCTATGGATTAGGAGGTGGGGTCAGGAGGAACGTGGATGTGACTCTGCATGGGAATAGCATCTTTGTAGTGATAGAAATATTCTGTATCTCCATCCTTTTCATCTCAATACCTTGGTTGTGATATTGTACTATTTCCTGACTTTGCAAGATGTTACCATAGCAGTGAACTGAGCAATAGATACAGGATATCTCTCTGTATTATTGCTTACAACTGCATGGTAATCTAAAAACGTCCCAAAATAAGAAGTTTAATTTAAAAACAAAATATAGACTAAGATCAATTTTGTTTTTATAAGACCATTAAATCGTAATAATCCTATGTCCAAAAAACTGTTAGCATGAAGAATATGTTAGTCCTAGGTAACAGAAGTTGTAGAATGTTAATGTTATCATGGAGATGAAGGACAGTAGCATGCTGAGACAACATATATAAATCACAGTCAATATCTTTTAATAGGATTATATTGACAGTTTCTACACAATTACAGAGTTATTACAATATATTCAATATAATTTTGCTCCATTAGCAATGTTTGATGAATATATCATTGACATACACAGGTCAATTGTGTAACTGTGTTTAGACATTATATTAAGAGAAAAATTCGGGAATGGAGAACCACCACACACAATTAAACTTTGTCTTTTCTAACAGATTGCAATGCAATGTATAAATTTCAAAGGAAATGAAAATTCCCTAATAAATCTTTAAACAGGGTCTAATAACCTGACATGTTTGCAAAGTTATGCTACAGTGATTTTTTATAATTAATACCAAATTTAATAAACATTTTTACTTTGTAGACAAATAAGAGGTTTCTAAAAATAACTGAGTACTGAATTACTTAGAGGAAATGAGGGAAAGCAGAGGGGGCGATTTATAGGAACATGCATTGTTCCTGAAATTGCTGAGGAAAAGGCATTCGATTCTACAAAAAGACCACATTGACACACTTTTCTTTTAATAACACTAATTTCTTTTTATTTTCTCCAGTGAAGCACTTTGTTTCTGCAGACTGGTGCTTTCCGATGGTGAAAAGTCCATCTGTGTTTTTCAGGCACTTTCGCTCGTCTCCCTGGTGAATGCTAATGTAAAGATGTCATTCATGTGCCCAACAATGCCAGTCTTGACGGCTACGATTTCTCACATCATGTTCTTCAGAAAGATAAAATCCCTTTCAGCCGTCGCTTCCTTTTGTGGTCTATTTTCAGGAGCATTTCTACACTGCACTTTCAGATGTTACACAATTATTCGTCACGTACACCCCCTGCTCCACCGTTCCCATGGATGGTGGTCACAACCCTTTTCCACCAGGGATTCAAGCTCAGGCGCATCAAACACGGTGGCAGGACGCTTGTCATGGTGTGGAAACACGGGTGACGGTGTTTTCTCCAATACGAGTTAGCCAGAAGACAAAAAAGAAAGAAAAAGGAAAGAAAGGCTAAAGAGGTCACTCTTAAGGAATGTTCTTCAACATGATTTCCTGTTTCATGTGGAGAAGGCTTTTGTTTTGTTTTCCCTGAAAAATCTCTTCCAGCCCAGGGCTAACTTGGCTGGGGAGAGTGAAGTAAGTCAACCCCTGCGCACAGGAGGGCCTCATCAGGTGGGCTTAGGACACAATGGAGAAGGAATCTATGTCATTTCCTCTGGACACCCACTGGATCAGCTGGGAAGTGCTGGTCCTCTTGGCAAGACAAGCCTGAGACACGTTATCCCAGCCTGATTTTTACTGCTCACTTTTCATTACCTGTATATACAGGATAACAGAAACTTAGGGACAAGAGCAAACATTGGACAAAGCCCATTTTTTTTTAAAGGGGAAAGAGCAGAGCAAAACTATCTAGAATCTACAGGAATTTCTTTCCTCTAAGGGACTCTTTGGAAGATGCTAAGCGATTGGTTTAGGTCTACCTCCCTGCCCAAATCTCACGTCCAGTAGTAACCCTGAATATTGGAGGAGGGGCCTGGTGGGAGGTAATTGGATCATGGGGACGGATTTCCCCCTTGCTGTTGTCACAATAGTGCATGCTAGTGAGTTCTCACGAGACCTGGTTGTTTAAAAGTGCATGACAACTCTCCCTTCACTGTTCCTCTTGCTCCGGCCAAGGAAGACGTGCCTACTTCCCCTTCCGCCATGATTGTTGTAAGTTTCCTGAGGCCTCCCCAGCCATGCTTCCGGTCCAGCCTACAGAGCCGCGTGTCAACTAAACGCCTTTTCTTTATAAAGTGCCCAGGCACAGGTAGTTCTTTATAGTAATGTGAGAACGGACTAATACACTAAAAGTGCTGTACCAATGTGCCTCAGGTTCCAGGCAGAACGACTCCAGGATCCGCACACAGACACTTCAGATTCTCAACAAATATCTGGGCTGTATCAGGAAAAGCATCCTGGGGTTCTTCACAAAACCCAATGTCATCTGACGATGGCTCCATTGGGATGGAAATTGGAAAACTGATCCAGATAAGACCCGATTGAGGAAGTGGCTCCTGTTGTTTCTGGTTCTAGCAAGAAATTCACAGCACAATATTGTCCTCATGGAGCTACCTCATGAAATCCCTGTGAACCGTGTGAGTTCCGTGTGTGCGTCATTGTAGAACCTCATCAGAGTCTGTTAAAGTTTCTCACACCTGGACAGGTACACCAGCTGGGATAAAGAGAGACTTTCCCTGCGCATCTCAAAGTAGCCCAGGGGCTACCTTGGGGACATTTATCTTAGGGACATTTAAGAAACCCTAAAACATTATTTCTGTGTTACCACTAAGAAGAGGTTTTCAATGCTGGGCACAGTGGCTCATGCCTATAATCTCAGCACTGTGGAAGGCTGAGGCAGGCAGATCACTTGAGTTCAGGGGTTCAAGACCAGCCTGGTCAACATGGCAATACCGCATCTCTACAGTAAATACAAAAATTGAACGCTCCTGGTAGTTCCCACCTGTGGTCTCAGCTACTCCAGAGGCTAAGGTAGGAGGATTGCTTTAGTCTCAGAGTTCAAGGCTGCAGTGAGCCGTGATCATGCCACTGCACTCCACCCTGGGCAATAGAGCAAGAGTATGTCTTGAAAATAAATAAATAATACATATTTTAAAAGCAAAAGAAAATGTTTTCAAGAGTTCTCAGATTGTCATGTCCAATTCACGTGTGCTTATAACAAGTTGGGAGCCACACACACCAAAAATAAAAGTACAATTTTATTTTCTATAAAAGTGGAGATGCTAATGTTGTAGAGACACAATCAAATTATTTGTATAGTTTGGAACTATGGAAATTATGGTATCTTTATGGTAAGGAAAACTCATTTCTTTGTATGCATTTCAAATGGATTAAATCCATCCAAACTTTATAAAACACAATGTATATACATTACTTCTTTACAGTTTCTATTTACATAAAAAAGTTGCATTATGAATGTGTTTGGGAATTTTAGATATATTGATAAATTGTAGCATCTGAAAAAGGAAAATATCTCATGTTCATTTTATTACCAAATATTATAATTTTCAAAATGTTACTTAATTTGTAGAAAAGGTATTAGTTTCCCTTTACTCCCCTTCCAACTGCCACCTAGTCCTGCCCTCTGTATTTCTGACAATCTAGATTAAACCTCCTGCATTTTTTGCTCTCTTAGGTCTTTTCTGTTTGTCCATTTGCCAAATCCTGGGGGCTTCTTTCAGAGCTCTGTTCTCCCACCACCTTAATCTCCCTCACTTTCTCTGAAACTTCAGAGATTGGCTGGTTCTCTTCTCTCTCAGATTGGCCTCCCTTTCCCTTTGCTGACTTAAAATTTTTTAAGATAAATTCACTGAAGACTAATTTACAAAAAGTAAACCACCCGTTTTAGGTGAATGGGTCCATGAGTCGTGAAAGTTACGTAACACATAACCATGAGTAACACATAACCATGAACGATTCAACCCCACAGTTGCCACACAGGCATTCCCAGCACACTGATAAGGTCCTCATTCTCCTCTGTGGTCAGCCCTCTCCCCAGAGGGTGGCAGCTTGCCATCACTGAAGTCATTTCTGTCTTTGTAGCTTTGCCTTTCCCAGGTCGTATTAATGGAATCATACAGGGCACATGCAGCCTTTTGCAATGGTTTCACACTAGCATAATACCATCAAGGTCCAATCCACACTGTTGCATGGATCCACAATGTATTCCTCTTTGTTCTGAGTAGTGTTCTATTGTATGAATATACAACAATGTGCTTACCATTTGCATATTAATGAATATTTGTGTTCTCAATTTTTTAGCAAATATAAAGTTGCCATAAATATTTATGTGAAAGTCTTCATGTAGACATGTTTTCATTTATCTTGAGTAATTACCTAGGAAGAGCTTGCAGGATTGTATAGTAGATACATATTTTACAAGAATGATCCAAATGTTTGCCAACGTGACCATGCCACTCTGCATTCCTATCAGGGATATGTAATATTGCATGCACTCTACATCGGCAGCAGCACTTGCTGTTGTTTTTGTTTTTGTTTTAAGTCATGATACCTGGCACACTGGAAAATCTCATTTTGCTTCTAGGTAATGTTTCTGTGGTGACTGGTGAGGCTGAGCATCTTCTGATGTGCCTATCATATAGCACATCTTGGGATGCAGAATAATGACCTCCCAAGGATGTCTAAGTCCTAATTCCTGGAAACTGTGAATATATTATTTTTTGTGGAGGAGGGGAATTAAGGTAACAGATGGAATCACAGTTGCTAATAAGCTAACCTTAGAATAGAAAGATGATTTTGGAATAGCCAGATGGGCCCAATATAATCACAGAGACCTTTAAACATGGAAGAGGGTGACAGTCAGTGTCAAAGTGAGGCAACACGATAAGGGCTCAATCAACAACTACTGGTTTGAAGAGGAAACTGCCCAGGAGACAAGGAATGTGGGCAGCCTCTAGAGGCTGAGAAAGGCAAAAAAGTGGATTTTTATTAAGACCCTCCAGAAACAAACAGAATCCTGATGATGCTTTGATTTTGGACCAATTTTGGACTTCTAAAACTGTAAAATAACAAATTTATGCTGTTTCAAACCAGTAATGTTGTGGTAACTGATAGAAGGAATAGGAAAATAGTAAATAATCCGTAACTGTAATTAGTGTCCAAATACTTTAAAATGTGTTGTCTTACTGAGATTTGTGAGTTCTTCATAAAGTCCATCAGATATGTATTTTGTAAAAATGTTCTCACAGTCTGTAGTCTATTTTTTCATTTCCTAAACTGTGTTTTTGAAGAGCAGAACTTTGTAATTTTGATGAAGTCTGATTTATCAAACTCCTATTTTTGTGCTCCTGCTTTTTGTGTGTTATCTAATTTTTTAAAAAAGGGTCTTTGCCTCAATTTGCAAAACATTTCTTCAATTTTTTGTTATGTAATTTTTATTACTTTAGCTTATATATGTAAATATATCAATCATTTTCAGTAAACTTTTGTGTTTAATGTGAGACATAAGTAAATTTTTTAAGCTTTTACATGTACAGGCCCAGTTATTACAGCACCATTTGGTGAAAAGACTATTCTTTCTCCATTGTGTTACCTTGTCACCTTTCTCAAATATTGGTCGACCACATTTATGTAGGCCTATTTCTGGACTCTATTTTGTTCCATAGGTTATCATTTTTCCAATACCACAGTCTTGATTACTGTAGCATGAGAAGAAATCTTGAAATCAGAGAGTGTTAGTGATCCAATTTAGTGCTTCTTAAAATTGTTTTGGCTATTCTAGATTCTCTGCTTTTCTATAAATATTTTAGAGTGAATTTGTCCTTTTTTTTCAAAACGCCTGTTGACATTTTGATTTGGATTGCATTTAATCCAGAGACTAATTTGGAAGAAAAAGAAACTGAGGGCTTAATAATATGAAGTACTCCAATTCATGAACATGATATACCCTCCTTTTATGTAAGTCTTTTTGAAATTTTCCTAAATTAGTATTTCATAGTTCAAAATTTAGATTGTTATATATTTTCTTGGATTGTCCCTGAGTACTTTATATATCGGAATGCTATTGCATATGGGATTTAAAAAATACAAATTCTAATTTTCTTCAGGGATTGGTGGTTAAAGAAATTTAATGGATTTTTAGTGTATTGACCTTATATCACATGTCATTGTTAAACTCTTGGTTTTATTAACATTTCTGTATATTACTCAGAATTTTTCTACATAGACATTTATGTCCTTTGTGAATAAAGATAATCTTATTTTATCCTTCTGATTTGTAAAAAGTTTATGACTTTTTCTTGCCTTAATGCATGGCTAAAACCACTAACAAAATTGAATAGCAGCAGTCAGAGTGGCCATCTTTGCCTTGTTCACACATACGTCTTTAAAGTAACTCTTTTATCTGCCATTATATTTGTCAAAAATCTACAATATTTTTGACTCCATTTTTTAAGCTACGGTGATTCTACATGAAATACCTCATCTCTTATTTTGTATCATTAAAATAATTTTAATTTATATTAATTGATATTAATTTGACCTAATCTTACTCTACCTTGCAAGGGCAGCTTTCAGCAGATATTTCCTCTTATCAAACTCATTGAAATTTCTGAAGTTTAATCAGGTGCATTGGGATGAATTTGAATGTAGTAACTTCTGTTATGACTTCTGATCCTTCCAACTTTGATGATGGGGCATTCAGTTGAAAAGCCCAAACCACAAACCACAATCTCATCCACGTTTGCAGGCTTTTCCATTTTGTAACTTAGCTTTCTCGGATGATCACAGCACCATCGTTTGTAGGGGTTCTTGGGCGGCCTTAAACCCTCATGTCTAGCCTGTGCCACACACAGCACTCTAACTTGCTTTTGATTTTTTTCCCATTAATTTAAAAACAAAAATACATGACCAGTTTGCCTACAACCTCTCTCTGGATAGTTTTCCGTTTCCAGTGTTCTCTTCCTTAATCCCTCAACGATGTGCTCAACACTCTCCATGATTTCTTCTCTATATCTATTATCCTCTCTCTACCATGTTTATCTCGGTATTTTCTATTAAATTCAGGTTGAATTTGTTTCCTCAGATCTCTGAAGCTTTATTTAATTCTCCTTTTCTAATTCATTATTTCTGAACTAGTGTTAGCTTTATTTCTAATTTGGTGTCTTAGATGTCTAATCTTCCTTTTAATTTCATTCATTTCCTTTGAAATCTTACTTTTCATCTTATATTTCACAGAACTTCTGCTGCCATTAATTTTCACAGACATATAAAGCTTTACTTCAACTTAATAACATCTGCACTTGGCATGTGTTTTCACCCTACTTCCTTCTTCCCTTCCTATAGGGCTGGGATGTGAATACCTTGCCTCCTCTTGCTGCCTCTCTTGCTTTTAGTTTCCTTAGTGGGGCAGACGTAGGGGCTAGACATATTCACTACTGATTTTTACCTGTTATCTTTTAAATTTATTCATTAAAAATCCTCACAAGAAGTTAGCTCTATCCAGGAGGTACACTCCAATTCATAATAATTCCTCCAATTCACATTTCTCAATGAGATTTTTGGTAATCATACAAATGATTTCTCCTCATTTGAGAAAATAGTTACAGTTTTGTTTTTCTAGTTCCTGAGGAACTCTAAGGATGTGGAGAAATATACCTAGTCACCCTTCTTTTCTGCCTACCCACTTCTTCTAAATTGAGGAATATCGATGAGAATTTTCAGAGATTTTTTTACCCATCTCGAGAGAGCACTCTGGAAGCATTAGCGCAGCTACTAAGTATTTCTGTTTAGAAACTTTTTCAAACTTTCCAACAAAGTTCTTAACATTTTATAATAGGAAGCTGTTGGGTTTTTTGCTAACTTGAACATTTCTGCTGTTTCTTTTCTTAAACCCTCTTTACAGAGTTTTATTCACCTTCCTAGGGTCGGAGGTGGGGGTACTGTAATATTTTTCTAGAAGGAGAACGATTTAAGTGGCAGTATTTGGAAGGACATCCAAGAAGAATGGTTTCTTAGCCAAATCACAGAACTCCTCAGGTTTCTGGACTTCTGGAAGTGCTGCAAGGTGCAGAGCCCCAGTGTGCTATACTCCTTCATTTTTGAAAGTCACCTGTTTCATGTTTTATGAGGATTGGAGCTGCTGAGCTGAAGATCCACTAACACTAGTGAGGTGTGGCTCCAGAACAGATCAACTCAACCATGTGAACCCTGCTAGGAGAAACTCTGTAGCCAGGGAAGCTGGTTTGGTGCATCCACATCGACAAGTCTAAGACAGAGCAAACTTTCTGATTAGGGTAGAGTTAGAGATCTATTTTTTCATCTCCTACACTCACATTGATTTTTGCAAACTGAAGTCCTTCTGTGTATATTTCTGCTATGTCTTCTCGCGTGTTCTGTGTGTGAATAATTTAGAAGAGGCATGGCCGTTACTCTCCACCACCTGGAAGCTCTCATTTGCCTCTTTTGATGACTTTTGTAGCCCTGGCCCTAGGGAATAGCTGACTTTGTCTTATTTATGACCCTGTCAAGATTGTGGCTAATAATGAAATACATGTTCTCCTAATAAGTGAAGTCATGGGAAAGAAAATGTTTGTTTCGGATAGTCAAGAAGCAAGCATGTGTGTCCTCTGAGCTAGATAGCTGATGGTATTTTGACTACTCACACATGAATTCATTATTATAATTACAAGTGCTAACAGCAAGGGGTCCTGTGTCTTGTATTTTGATCTTTACCCTTAAAAATAAAGCCCATCTTTGCTATAGGCAGTTCTCTATGGCATGCATTTTGATAATAATACTACGCAAATGTTACCTGCTGTAATACAAAATGTTCATCCAAATATTACTGTGATAGGTTTGATAGGATTCAGGTCTCTTAAGGCAGACCAGAATAAAACAGTTGGCTCTAAGTGGTTGAGAAATACAAGTATACACAAATTTATAATTGAAAGAGAAAAATAATTTGTTTCATGTGCTCAGATAAAAATCATATTCTTTTCTTAGAAGAGCAAAAGAACGTGTTTGTGTCTGGTGGTGACATGTTTTGGCGGGGCTACCTCAGCAAGGAAATTTTAGCGACAAGGATAGCTTTCTTAATCGAGCAGTCACATAACACACAGTCACATGACACCCACACTATCTGCTGACTACAGCTTTATCAAGAAGCCCTCTTAAGCGTGCCTATATTGCCTGCTGTTTTACTCACCAATAATTCTCAAAACAATGATTGCAAATACTGCAAAGCAGAACATGGCCAGTTTGAATCTATGGCTTGAAAAACTAGCTCTATTTGCATGCAGTATTCTCTCTTCAAATCCTGTGGCATGATTTATGTACCTATGAAGCTTAGTATTCCATTCCTCTTAGTAGTTTCCTTTCAAGATGAAACATTCAATCCTTTTACCACTGAAGTCATTACATAATTTCCTGGTGACTATTAGGGCAGGTTACTGAATTGGCCCTTGGGAAATGCTAACATGGCAATTTTGTATTCTTGTTTTTTAAACCTAATTGGTGTTTATCTACTTAAAAAAAATTACAGACCCAAGTCTGTTTGTGTAATCAACTAGAAACTGTTCATGAAGAGAAAAATTAACATTTGGCAAACAAGTTTATTGTGATAATTCTGGAAGCACGACAGAAAAGCCACTGTTCTGGAATAATAGCAGTGATGTTGGCAAAGTGTGACTGGCCAGCTTCCAAATAGGGGTCACTTTCTCCTCTCCACCTGAATTCACCAGACACTTTAAATCGTCCCAAACAACGTTATCTTCAACAGTTCCTCTCTCAGCACAGAGAGCTTCAACTGAAAAGTGTTAAAATGGAACTATTTTCATGATTCAATTTATAGATTTTGTCTTACCTTGAAAGAAATATGGGTCAGAAAGTATTGCTCTGTGTGTGTGTGTGTGTGTGTGTGTGTACGCGCGAGCATGCATGCATTCCTCCAGGAGGCTATCAGCCTGAAGGAGCCAGTGAAAAACTTACGTTTGAAGAGTTTCATTTATGCCTCATCTTTTTACATTATCTTAAGAACGAGATGATAGAAACCCTCCACTAGGTGCCAAGCGTGGCGCTGGAGTGGGTCAGCTTTCTCAGTGGGGAGCAGCACCTCGCCGAGGCAGGTAGTGTTTTGCTTCCTCAGAACATCCAGCACGGTTTGGGCGGCTCACTGAGAGCAACGCAATGCTGATACCAAGGTAGTCCTGTACCTTTTGTTGAAAGGTAAAGCTTGCCTGTAAGAACTGGGCTTTCTGCAGTGACAGGACCTGGTCACTGATCCTCCCATTGCATGGGGCTCTCACACAGTGAAATGCCTGCTGGCTTCCATTCGCCAAGTGTCCTAGAACCTCAGGAAGAAAGGGCAATTGCAGCTGCAGAGATGGTTATTTGCACAGGTTACAAAATACTTATTAGGAAGCTTGTGACCTCTTGTGCTCTTCCAAATGAAAACTTCTCTAGAGCTTCATCTCTCAACCTAGGGTAAAAGATGAGATGGGTCGGGTGCTGACTTGAAGTAAGTGTAAAGAGAGGTAGAGCCTGTTCACATTCTCACACTTTGAAGTATGGGCAGAAAATATCTGTAGTGTGTGTAAAATAATCCATTTTCTCATTGAGGAAAGAGGGAGAATAATTCCTTTTATATCACTGTTGAAAAAAAAGCTTTAATAAAGATCTGTGGTGAAATATGCACCTATAAGGTAAACAACCAATAACAGAAAGTGTAAGACTATTGCTGATTCCCTACTGTAAATAAAATGTGCTACATATGCAGAAGTATTAAAAACAATAAAATAAACAAAAAAATGCCAGGTGCTTGAAAAAGTTTTGTGTCAAGGGAAGAAAGGAAATAAGACTGTGCACACACACATACATGGTGACACAACACACACTCTCATGGTGACATACACAGACACATACATGGTGACATGGCACACGTACTTACATGCACACACATGGTAATAACACACACTTCCATGTGGTGACATACACATATGCATGCATACATGGTAACATGAAGCACACCCAGACAAGAGACAACATGGCAACATACACATGCATACATGGTGACATGGCACACACACACACGTAACACACACACATTTCCATAGTGACATACACATACGCATGCTACATGGTGACAAGGCACGCACACACATAGATGGTGACACAACACACAAACATGGTGACATGGCACACGTGCATCTGCGGCACACTGAGGACACTGAGGGGAAAAGGGAATTGTATGGCACACGTGCATCTGCGGTACACTGAGGACACTGAGGGGAAAAGGGAATTGTATGGAAGGATAAAAAAGACATTGATCAGGTACAATGTTAAAATTTATGCCAAATGTTTATTAAAAAAACTTTTTGCAAGAGTCCCTTATGAATTCCCATGAGAAATTCATGAAAACTATTACAATGCATAAAATGCAAGACCCGAAGACTCTAGGGCAAAGTAAGTTACACAGATCATCCTTTAATAGGGTTTAACGTGCTGTCTAAAGGTGACCTGCTGCCACCTGTGGGGATCATCCTCCTTTCCAACCTAGGGCCCAGAGGTGTTGCGGCACACTTGATGTAACTGGCCACATTATCTAAAACCTCAGGAAATGATTGCTTTGTGTTTTGTTGGAAGAGTTTCCTGCAAAACAGCTCTCAGTTCCCCTTTAAGATGTAGCATCCACTTTCTACCTTGTGCTTGGGGAAAACTGGGGGGGCAATTCACAGACTACTTTTACTGTAGGAATCCTGCTTTGTGGATCTAGTCCTCATTTATGCCAACTCTGCTGAGGCTTCCACAGCATTTTTCCCCAAGACAACCCACAGCTGGTCAATTAAACCTTGACAATATTATGCTAAGTGGAAGAAGCCAGTCACAAAAGATCACACATTGTATGATTAAGTTTGCATGAAATGTCCAGAAGACATACATCCATAGAGACTAAAAGTAATTAAGTGCCTGCCAGGGACTGCCTGTGATGGAAGTGAGGGGCTGGGGAATGGTAATGATTGCTGAAAGATACAGGGTTTCAGAGAATAGATAAAAATGTCCTAAAATTAATAAAGGAGATGATTGCACACCTCTGTGAATAAACTAAAAACCACTGAATTGTGCGCTTCAAAGAGGCAAATCTTATGGTATGAGAAGTAGATCTCAATAAAGCTGATATTAAAATTTTAAATGGAGACTCTCATTTGTATGCAGTATTCTCTCCATATAAACCAGAGTCAGACATTGGCCATCCGACAGTAGAGGCCCACTGGAACCATAGATGATGTGCGAAAATTGATCTAATGGTCAGACCTCAAAACTTTGGTCATAAAATTATTTGTTCACTGGAGGGGTTGGACCTAGTGGCCCTGAGTTGAAGAAAGCCAGAGGTTATGTTGAGTCTGGCATGTGCAGGGCACAGGGATGGACCTGGATTGAGGCTGAAAAAAAATTGCTAAGGAAGGTAAAGGCAAGCGGAAATAGATAGGGTGATGCCAGGATAGGGTGAAAAAAACTTCTGAAGACGGTAAAGGCAAGTGGAAATAGGCAAGGTGATGCAAGGATAGGAAGGTCTCAAACACCTGGCAGAGGAGGCTGTGTGTATAAATGCTCAAAAGGAATGAGGGCACAGTATGTGTTCAGTAAAATCAGCAGGAGGAGCAACTTGACCATAATAGTATTGAACAAATATGCACCACTAACCATTCTGGTACTTGAAGCTTTGGTGTAAATCAGGAACACCAAGGACAGAAATAATAGTGTTTGGTGAAACAAACAAAACAGAACAACAACAACAAAAACAAACCCTACTACATGGAATGTAGAAGACAGTAGTGCAAATACATATAGAAGAAAACACAAGATTTTCTGGCCTCAGCATGCTATAGATTGTGTCTCTCAAAAATTAACGTGTCAAAGTGCTAAGCCCCTAATGTGATATTTGGAGGTGGGGCCTTTGGGATGTGATTAGGTTTAGATGAGATTAGAAGGTTGAGACTCTCATGATGGCATTAGTCTCTTCACAAGCGGAGGCATGAGAGAGGCTGCTTCCTCTATCTCCTCCAAGAGAGGACACAGTGAGAAGGCAGCTGTCTCCAAACCAAGAAGAGAGCCTTTACCAGGGAACTAAATTGGCTGCACCTTAATCTTGGATGCACAGGGCTCCAGAACTGTGAGGAATAAATTCTTGTTTAAGCCACCCAGCCCATGCTATGTTGTTATGGCAGCCTGAGCTGACTAACACATAACATTTATATAGTTTCTAGTTTTTCTTTAGGTTTAAACCTTAGAACCTAACCTGTTCTAGTGAACAATTCTTTTTTCCAATATTTATGCACCATGCGGCACTTAAAACACTTAAAACTTTACTTATGATCTCTGAAGGGACATCGTTGGAGCCTAAAGAGAGTTATCAACTTCGAAAGTTATTTGTAAAATAAATGAGTGTAGAGAAATGTTTGTTTTGACATTTGAAAAACACAGGGCAAAATCTTAATTTTACCATTTCTGAGCTGACTGATGTTTTTGTCATATTTAACTTTGCTGAGTCTCAGGATGGTAGGAAAATTAAATAAAGAAGAAAACATGGATAACAAGGCATAATTCAAAGCAGAATCAAGACTGTAATGGGGAGACCAGTTCTGAGAATGGTTCAGTATTTCAGTGCAGGGACAATAAAGGCCTAAGATGAGGTGATAGTAGTAGCAGTGATTACAATGAGGAAAGAATAAACACAAAAAAAATTCAACCAGATATCTTTCTGGCAATGTCAAAATTTACCTGTTTAAGCAACAATCCAAAAGTTATATTCAGTATTTTTTGTTGCATATTTTCCCTATTAATCTGTACTGCCTTAGGTTGCATTCTACTTGTCAACAGTAAGCCTGTATTTACATTCAGGTACTCCGTTTTCTTTAAAAAAAAAAAAAAAAAAAAAGCCAGAGGCACTCTACTCACATTTATCCAGTATAGTAAGATACCTAATTGTTTCCTAAACATACAGTATCTAAACTATCAGACTATTAGAAAAAGACAAAAATAAATGTTAAGCCTGGATTGAATAATATGTTTTATGGATGTGTCTGCATTTTATAGATACTACAAATTCTTCACATTTGCCTTACATATGGTCTTGCAGTTTTTGAAGCAAATTATTCACATTTATCCTTACAACAATCCCAGAAAGTAGATAGGGAAGAGATGATCCCCCAGATTGCTGAGTGCTAATTACACAATTCTGCTATGCATAAGATGTTTTGTCATATAAATAGAAAATTTTCTATATTATCAAGGTCATAGACACTGACCTAGGCATTAAATAGTTTTGTGGTACTTGGGATTGAAGATTCTTTGAAGAGTTGCTCTTCTCTTTTGTTTATGACAACCTCTCTATGTTAAGATAAATTAGTCATGTTTCTCATTCCCTGCCAAACATTGCAACAGAAGCTCCTGTATCCATCTGCCCTTAACTGCACCATTGCCCTAATGTTAGCTATGCCCTTGACTTTGACACCCCCATCCACCCCTCAAGCACTTATTGGAGCCTCTGCAGCTGCTGACGTATGTCTTTGTTCCTATCTTCAACTCTCCTTCAGCTTATCACAGGTCCTGCTAATTTTGCCTTCTGAATATATCTCATAATTTCCTGTTGGTCTACATCATCACTAGCACCAGTTTAGCACAAGCTATCAGCTACCACGGCACCCTTTCTTAACTGACTTCTTATCTCCATTCTCCTTTCGCACCTGCAGCAATCTATTTTCTGAGTCACACATGATAAAAACAACAATTTTATTATAGTTTATATAGCCTATCGATGTCACGTCATAGTTTGTGTTTCCAGATCTCTCCCCCAGCCCTCCTGCCCTTAATTTGTTCTTTGACCACCAAAGCTTTTCTTTGTTCTCTTTAGCAAGTTGGTCATTTTATAAAATGGCTTTGAATGTTTTGTTCTTCTGTCCTAGAATTTTATATATATATACATAGATATTATATATCTATATATATAACATTTTTATCATTTATATGGTCAGGTAACCATACATAATACTTCTTAAGTTACTGTAGAAATAATGCTCAGTGAATTTTAGAAATAATTCTATTTGTTGAAGGAATCTAACCATGTAGTTAGAAGTTAAAGTGAAGAAAGAAATTACAATATACATTTAGTTTATCATTACAAACGTGCTACCTATTTATCTCCGATAATGGGACAGTGTTTCAATATAAGGCATTTGAATTAGAGACAGACTCTCTCCCACCTTGTTTCAGCACACCACACTTAACAGTTATTCTCTAATCATTTTGATATGTTCAAGCCAGAAGAACTTTTCCAGTGAAGGCTCTCCTTATAATCTGCACTACATCCAGTATACTCACTGTGATGCTTTCATAGTGCCTAAGTAATTTTTCTTTATAGCATTTATCACTGCTGCATTTTTATATTTCTTTATGGAATCATTAATTAATCTCTCCGACTAACTGTGAATTTCATGAGCTCTACTTTGACTCACCATTAGATGCGGAAAACCCATTAGAGTTCTTGGTAGGAAACAGATGCTCATCAAATACTCGTGAGCAAAAAGGAGAATGGAAAACAGAGGGTAATGTAAAAACGACAAAAGAAGAACACAAAGGAGGCAAGGATGGAGGAGAAACAAAGCTGGAGAATGTCTTTAAAATGAAGTATTAACACATTTGAATGCTATAAAGTATGATATTTAATGAACTATATATTGATTGCCTAGGTATAAAACACTAGAGGCAAAAAAAAAAAAAAAAAAAAAAGACATAAAGCCTTCCTTCCATGTTTTGGTGTCAGAGACAATGATAAACAAATAACTATAAAACCAAATGGGAACGATTTTAGTAACAGCAAACACGGACACACACCCACATATGAATTGAAGGAACCAGAAAGAGCAAAAGAGTCTAAGCCCAGGGGCTCATTTCTGTAATCCCAGCACTTTGGGAGACTGAGGCGGGTGGATCACACGAGGTCAGGAGTTCGAGGTCAGCCTGGCCAACGTGGTGAAACCCTGCCTCTAATAAAAATACAAAAATTAGCCAGGTGGGGTGGCACGCACCTGTAGTCCCAACTACTTGGGAGATTGACGTATGAGCATAACTTGAACCCAGGAGGTGGAGGTTGCAGTGAGCCGTGATCATGTGACTGCATTCCAGCCTGGGCAACAGAGGAAGACTCTGTCTCAAAATAAATTACATAATAAAATAAAAGAATTTTTTAAAATAACTTAAGAGCTATCACATTATTTTTATTATCATGTATATGGTCAGGTAACTATACATGATAGTTCCTGAGTTACTACAGAATTGATGCTCAGTGAATTTTAGAAATAATTCTACTTGTTGATGGAATCTAACAATATGTTCAGAAATTAAGTGAAGAAATAAATTACAATATGCATTTAGATTACTACTGAAAACATGTGCTACTTATTTATCTGGGAAAGAGATACCTTTCAACAGAAGGCATCCGAGTAAGATAAAAATGTTTTCAAGGACCCTGTTGTTAAACACATATGTTAATTTCAAAATAAATATCTACAAGAAAGCTGTCTCTTCTCTTATCGTATTCCGAGCAAATTACCTTTAATCTGTATGTAGCAAGGGTGTGGTTTTTGCTATCAGTGTTTCCTCAGCCACTGCCCAGTAACTGAAATTCTGTCAATGTAAAAAGTTTACAAATAGTGATATTTAACACACAAATAGATTGTACTTAATTACATAAGCCAAACCAACCAACCTTATCAGCAATGGTAAGAGTTGTGTCGTGCCGGCTTTGACCTTCACCCACAGAACAACAAGGATCTGCCCAAGATGGTTCAGTGTTTGCCCAGGTCACTGTGAGGTTTGTGACTCTATTCCTCCCTCAGGCAGCCTCACATGCAGTCATCTACACAAGTTTCTTTTTCTGTCAATGTACTTTCCCTTCTTGATATGGCCAAGACCAACCACAATGCAAGCTCTACTGAATCTGACCCTGGGACCTGTCTTTGCAGGGCTTTCCCTGGACACGGGGCACTGTTGCTTTCCTGAGTCCGGCTGCTGACCTGCACACCTGAGAAGGTAGCTTGACCTTACTCTGCAGATGCATGAAGGGCAAAGTTAACAGCTTACACCCACTTTTGATAAACGTTAAAATATTAAACATTTTTTAGTTTTGTTGAAATTCCAAATGGATGTGCCTAACAACAAATTAAATAATTAAAGTAGTAACTCGGCCCTGTTTATTTTTAGACTAGTCATCCTCACCTCCAATATATACCCATCACTATTCTAGAATTTCCTGAGTCTAGACTTTGCTGCTGACACTGGCCCCAAAACGTCAAATTTGAGAAGCACGGATAATTTTGTTTCACACTATCAAAACTGCAATAAGTTCTCTTAATCATCTTCCTTAATGATAATGTTTCCACAAAAGATAGTATCTTACTAGCAAGTTAGGAGGATCAAACAACGTAACTATCTAGAAGAGCCCAGACATTCAGTGAATGTTTGCTGGATCTGAAATTTATTAGTTTCTGTAACGACTTATTTCTTTAAATGAAGCTTTGTGCTAAGTAATATGTGTATAAATAATGGAAATTGCATATTTTAAATGTTTAAATATTTAAATATGTAATAGATTAAATACGTAAAATACATAAAATGCATAATATATGCAATAGAAATGCTCATTTATTAATTTTAAAAATAGATGGCACTTTCCCAAAGTAATTGCAAGTTTTTTTTTTGTTAACAGGGCAGATTTAGAACCATATTTCTAGAATATTAGCGATAACAGCTTGTAATTTGTTTTAGCATTCTTCAAGTACTCTAATCTTAGCAATGTATGCAAATGATGTGAATAAAACAGTATGACATTAACATGATTTAAATATATTTCACAAATCATTGATACCTTGCATAGCATTTGGTAAAAGGACAACTATGAATATACTAAGCAGTGTATATAGAATCCGTTCTGTTCTTAGGAATTTATTCAGATCTAATTCTGTACTGCAAAAATACATGCTGTGCTCCTGGTCATTCAGCTGATTCTCAAAAATACACGTTATGTGATCACTAAGATTTTGCAAGGAAAATTCGACCCAGTAAAATGAGTCCAAAAAGTAATACAAATCAAAAATCTGAAAGCACTGGGTCACTTAATTTAACCTCATATCTTTCCCTACTCACGTTACTGTGCAATACAAGTGCACTTTCTGGTGAATTTCCTTTACCCTTTGAAACTACGTTTAGGAAAGTATTGTGTTCTCATCATTGCACCTTCACACTTGATGGCACTGGGCAGGTGCATTAAATTATAGAGAGGGAGGAAGGAGAAATGTATTTTGGAACTGCCAATGGTTAACCAGCTTGATAGGGGGCCAGTGCATTCTAAGATAATTTTTGGCTGTTTTTGTGACAGAATCTTCCTCTGTTGCCAGACTGGAGTGCAGTGGCATGATCTTGGCTCACTGCAACCTTCTCCTCCCAGGTTCAAGTGATTCTCCTGCCTCAGCCTCCCGAGTAGCTGGGATTACAGGTGAGCCCCACCACGCTCAGCTCATTTTTGTATTTTTAGTAGAGAAGAGATTTCATCGTGTTGGCCAGGATGGTCTCGATCTCTTGACCTCAGGTGATCCACCTGCTTTGGCCTCCCAAATTGTTGGGATTACAGCAGTGAGCCACTGCACCTAGCCCTGAGATAGTTTTTAATGTGATATGATAAGCACACACATACACCTATCTATCTGTATTGGTGTGTGTGTGTGTGTGTGTGTGTGTGAGAGAGAGAGAGAATGAGAATGAGAATGAGAATGAGAAAGCCATATAACCTCTGGAAACCTCCTTGTTTTTTAAGTTCAGAAAAATTAACTTGCATTGTGGCTACATAATGATAAATAACATCTCTCCTGATTAACGAAGATGAAAGCAAACAATTTTTGATGTAGGCATGAATGGCCAACAATACTTCTTGAGAAGGCAATCCATTTTTGGCAATTGCATTTTCTGTAGAAAATGAGAGAGGTCATGTGAAAATAAGACCTTAGATATCTATATGAATAAATCCGGTCTGCTTGGCTTTTAACTTCCACTTCGTATCCTTAAATTTGAAAAGAGGAAGTACAATATCTGATATAAGTGGTGTTGAAACCACTAAAATGGTTTGCTAATTTCAGTGGGCATCATTTCCATCTCTTCAGTATCTACTTCCCCTTTCCATCTTCTTTACAAAACCCCAGCTTTTCCAGTCACCGGACTTTGGTGAAATGAAACCACAAACGGTGAGCACAAATGATATCTCGATAGGTTGTTATGTAAGCCAAGATCTTTCCTTTGTTGTTTAGGCCAATGTAAGTTGTGCTTTCCAGTGCTTGCTATTGAAAACATGACGAGTGGAACTCCAGCCTGGTAAAGATTTTCCTCTGTGGCTTCACCGTGTGCTTGGTTGCTGGCACATCAATCCTGCTCTCATACTTCCCCGCTTTTCCTCAAACAAAATAACCCGACTTTAAGGCAGAATTTTTAAAAAAGAAGCCTAGACCCATTGTGAAAAAATTATTATCCTTTGAAAAGATAAAGAGGTATTTATCCCATATTATCTAAATAATTTTAAGAAAGTCATAAAACCTCTGATAACCTGCATTTTCTCCTCTGTAAGGGGAGGAAGGTAACACTCTGCAGGAAAAAAAAAAAGGTCAGAACAAATGTTCAGAGTAAGCCCTGCCTCGTGCTTGGTCACTAAGAAGTGTTGATTTATTTTCTTTGCTTTCTTGTGTTTCCATGGAAAGCATTATTAATAGGCTTGAAAGGTTTATGTTATTTTATTGGATACATTTGTTGTTGTTGTTTTGAGACAGGGTCTCACTCTGTCACCCAGGCTGAAGTGCTATAGGGCTATCTTAGCTCACTGCAACCTCCGCCTCCTGGGCTCAAGCAATTCTCACACCACAGCCTCCCGAGTAGCTGGGTAACTGGGACTAGAGGCACACGGCACCATACCGGGCTAAATTTTTGTATTGTTTTTGTAGAGATGGGATTTTACTATGTTGCCCAGGCTCATCTCAAACTCCTGGGCTAAAGCAATCCACCCACCTTAGCTTCCTAAAGTACTAGGAATATAGGCATAAGTCACTGTGCTCACATTGAAAAATACTTTTTTTGATCAGTCAGAATGATGTATTGAAATTACTTGTTGTGTATCTATGTCCTCAAGTATACATTTAATAATTTTCAAATTTGGATGATTTGCTATGAATTTTTTACAGGAATATTTCTATAGGAAAAATAGAAAAACATGAAAGATATAGGAAAAAGAATGTTTTTCATTAGTATCAAAAACTAATTAGTACAGTTGTTTTAAAAACAAGACAATACATAAATATATTATGCAGTCTGAACAGTCTCATATAAGGATATAGGCTTCTTAAAGGTATTTATTTGTAATTTTGGACTTTAGGATATTATAGATCACAATAGTGTACAGCTTCTAACATTGGAAAAATGATACTCTAATTCTATAATACTTGTGCAATATTACATTTGTCTTAAGTTGAAAAAATAGTTAAAATCCTTCAATAAGCATATACAAAGAAATAGTATATATAAGGTGATTTCACATTAAACTAAATACATTGAAATGTTTTTATCCAAAGACTACTAAATATTGACTACATATTTTATCAATATTTTAATAACTTTGGAACATTTTCAGAGAAATGTTTCTCTCATTTCTTTAGGAGCAATAAGTATGTATCTCTCTCTCTATATATATATATATATTCACACATATTATAAACCCATCCAAATTATCTCACTTCTTGTGAAATGTAAGTATTAGTATAGTCCAATGTCAATGTGGCATAGAATTTAGAAATTAAGTTTTAATTTGTACTATTATTTACATGTAACTGATGATTTAGTATTGTCAATTCTCATCTGTTAATATTTCTACAAATTTAATTATTCTAAGGGTATATGTTCATGAAACAACTTAGTATTACTACAAAGAGTCTAATGATCTCAATTTCCTTTTCAGAAAGATATGTTAAAAGTAATTAAGATAAAAAGAAAAGCAAAACCCAAAGTATATTTAATAGTAAATGCATTTCCAACTAGGTACACAGGCGCATTTGGAGTGGTTCTCCAAGTCAAAATCCTCTTGCTCTCCTTTTCTGAGACCTGTCCTTATATTTACACAGTCATTATATCCTGAAGGACACACCTGATTAAGGGAAGTCTATGAGACTCCACTCCTGCAGGAGTTGGGTCAACAACAGGAGAGGCTATCCCATCTCTGTAAGGGATTGTGTCAGGAAGGTAAATTAGTACCTAGAGGCATGTTCTATTGTGAACCATTGTTGACAGTGAAGCCAGAAAACCTTTCCTCTGACAGTTGAGATGACGACTAGGAACCTCTCAGAGAAGAAGGCCCTGGAGTCTGGGGACTCCCAGCCAGTCCAGAGGCTGTGTTTCCTTGGGGTCCCACCAGGGGTCCTGATTCACTGATAGTAAATTTCCTGTTTTTGCACAATTAGCTCAGACAAGCATCTATTACATTTCTCTAGGCACAAAAGTTACAATAAAAATGACAGTAAAAATAAGAACAAGTAGGTAATTACTCCTCGGAATATCAATCTGTTCATTTGGATCACTAATTGTCAAGAACTTCATAGGAAAGGACTAATGAGATATGTGAGCAGCATGTCATACACAAGAAGAGTTTTTAATCAAAGGCTATTTACCATAGTGAAATCTGAGAAAAATTCAGTAACACTGGCTCAGTACTGCTCAAGTGAATTGTTGTACAGCAATATGATGGCATTTTACAACTTTTAAAATAAGTTTACAGGAACATTTGAAAATCCAGGGCATTTTGTACTAGTGAAAAAGCATATTATATAAAATGATAATGGTTTTATATACACATATGAATAGATAAGGAACACAAAAAACTTAAATATCATAAGGTTATTTATGAGTGAGGACATCAGAAGCACAGTGGATTTTCTTCTTTATACTTTGAATAACTTTCTATAGTAAGTGTGCATTGATTTTTAATCACACAAAAAACAGGAGAGCAGACTTGGTAAAAACCGGTTTTCTGTTTGTCCAACAACATATAACCTACCTTCTTTTCCCATCTAGTATATATTCATCAAATTGCAATAGTTTCCAAACCTTAAAGCTGGCATCTTGCTCTTTGAAATGGATAATTTTTTTGGTTTGTTTTGAGACAGGGTCTTGCTGGGTCAGCCAGGCCGGAGAGAGATTTATTTGAAAATAAATCTCTGTTTTTCTGAAAACAGAGATTTACTTTCAAATCTAGGCTTTGCCACTTACATGCTGGGTGCTTTGGCCCTGTTAGCCTGTCTGAACCCTCTTTTGAAAATTAGGAATGATATTAACTGAATGTAAGGATTATAAGGCAACTAAGTGAAATAATACACGTGAAACATCATACATATGCATTCCCTGTCTCCGGGAAAGAAGGATAGGTATAAAAATATTTTCAACTATAAATAATCATAAATTTCAAGTGATTTGACTTTGCATTTTTAATTATTGAGAACAGTAAGAGATAGTTTATTCATATTAAAGAATAGATAAACTTGTGCTACTTTCTTCTTCCACGAATCAATCACTTACTCAACAAAACTGTAAAATTCACGCATAATCGTGGCTTTTACATTTGCTCCAAATTGCTGAGAGGAGAGCCTATTTTCCCAATAGAATGAAAAAAGTGACACCAACATATAAAAACAGGGGACTCAGAAATCACACACAGTGGCTTCCAACATGATCCTTCTGACCCTTACCCAGTTATCGAGCAACTCTAACATATTTATTGCCTTCTATTATTATCAAGATTCAACTCATAAAGGGAATGGAAATATTCATTGTATGTTGTAAACAAACTTAATGGACAAGAAAG
This sequence comes from Mandrillus leucophaeus, assembly GCF_000951045.1. NCBI lineage: Eukaryota > Metazoa > Chordata > Mammalia > Primates > Cercopithecidae > Mandrillus > Mandrillus leucophaeus. The sequence goes on from NW_012106186.1 coordinate 1,064,769, forward strand.
GGCACAAGGAATCTCAAATAATAACGGCAGTAAAGAAAGTGCTCCACAGGAGGAAATAAACACAAGTACACGTCTACTTGTCACATGCATCATCTTCAAACCTTAAGCACGGCTGGGCGTGGTGGCTCACACCCGTAATCCCAGCACTTTGGGAGTCTGAGGTGGGCATATCACCTGAGGTCAGGAGTTTGAGACCAGCCTGGCCAACATGGCAAAACCCCATCTCTACTAAATACACAAAAAATTAGCTGGGTGTGGTGGCACGTGCCTGTAATCCCTGCTACTCAGGAGGCTGAGGCAGGAGACTCGCTTAGAACCCAGGAGGCTGAGGTTGCAGTGAGCCAAGATCATACCATTGCACTCCAGCTTGGGTGACAGAGTGAGACTCCATCTTTAAAAAAAAAAAAAAAAAAAGCAAGCATACCATCACACCATGTATGTCACAGAGAAACTTGAAAGGAGACAAAATCAATTACATTTGAAAATTGAGTACCAGAAGGTGAAACGGTAAAATAAATTCTGAACATTCTTTTTAAGAAATTACATTTCAAATCTGTTGGTGAGAATAAAATAGTTATTAGGTCGGTGCAAAAGTAATGGGAGTTTTTGCCATTACTTTCAATTTGCCGTTACTAATATTTATAGGTTTGGTAAAGGAGAGGTTGATTTCCCTTTGGGCCATGGCCACCTTGATTCTCAAAATGAACTCTTTGCAGAAACTTACTGTATCATCTTTAAAAGCACTGACATTGTTATAAACACAAATAAAAACGGTAAAGACGGCTGATTTTAAAACCTTATTTTCTCAGCTTAATTCCACTGTGTTGTTTTACGAAGGGAGCTAACTGGCAGTTTTCTTGTCTTAGATGACTCCAGTTGTGTCATTCACTTTTTTGTTACAGATGCTGTGCCCGAAAATTTGAGATGCCAAATTATATCTTCTTCCCTATACTCAAGAAGAGAAGCAGTGGAAAGAACGTACTCTTCTTCCACCTTCGGAGTTAGTAAGGCTTTTCTTTTGGAGCTGTCTTGGATTTTCCTCTTGCCAAGCCTGAGAGTGAAGGAATGCTTTCTTTTCAGCGACCCATTAAAACAAACATATATGCAATCATCCCGTTTCTGATTGATTGGATTCAGGACACCATAACCCTAAATATGGCACTCTGGCATTTGAGAAAACTGGAGAGGCAGAAGAGCCACTGTCCCTGGCCTTGCTCTTCTCCCCTGACATAGGCCATAAGCAGGCCTTGTGTGAGAGGGGGCCTCCCCACACCTAGAGAAAAGAAATATGCTTGTCTCTGAAGACACAGGAGCACAGAGAAGAATCTGAACGAACAGGCCCTGCGACATGCCTGCTGATTTATAAGTATTAGCTCACATGACCTTCGTCCAGTCTCACGTCTCCACGACTGACTACCTCTTCATCAAACCTATGCATAAAATACACAAGTTGACCTATTTCTCTGGGTTTTCATTTCCTTACGAAGGCTCATATTACATAAATTTGTAGGCTTTTAAATCTGCCTTTTGTGATGGGAGCCTCAGTCATGAACCTAAGATCAGAAGATCCTTCTCCTTCCCTTCAGAGTCCCATTTGAAAGGTTCGAACCATGAAAGCCTCAGGGTGCACTGAGCTGCAGGGAGAGAAGAAAGGAAGCAAACCATGAGCAAACGATGGCCCAAGACCAGAGAGAGGTGGGTTTCCTGGTGCTGTAAGAATGGAGAGGCACTTGGAAGTGGAGGAGACATGTCTCCAGCCCTGAATGGCACACAGGGAGATGGCAAGACCACTCATGATGCTAGCACATGGCACCAGCCAGTGAACTCCATGCACACATGGCAGATGTCTTCTGAGGCTGAGCTTCAGGTGAGCCGGACCCTGTGCAGGCTAACTCCATGCTCGATAAGAGCTGCCATAGCACTCAGACGATGGGCCAAGGAACAGCACCGCTGCCAGCCAGAGAGGCAGGGGTCTTAGTGTGAGCATCAGAGCCAAGGAAGGGGCTTTCCGATGACTACATCTCCAGGCCCCTGATAGTCATAGGATGCTGGCACTACCAGATGAAGGAGGAGAAGGAGCCTTACTGAGGACAGAGGATGGTTTGTGAAGACAGATGTATAGATGGGGAAGAGCCAGATCAAATAGGACTTAAGTAGATTAAGTAACGTGATATAGCTTACAAATGTCATAAAAATATGTACTACAGTAGAAAGAAAATGAAAAACTTTCAATGTTGATAATTTAGTGAACACTAAGTCCACCTAATCAATTTAGAAGCAAATTGTAGAAGAGATGCCAGAAGATATGACCTCCGGGAAGGTTTCTTGGTTTATCTGGGAAATAAGAAACTGCAGAAATGTTATAGGAGCATCACAAGAATTTAACAAGAAAGGTAGTTACTCTTTATTTTCCCGGTGAACTGTGAAGTGTTACTCACAGCTAAATTCATTAAGGCTTAAAATGAGCTGCCACTGTTTTTGATCTTTCAAGATAGCTAAACTGAAAGAGTTCACCTCCCCTTTCCACACTAGGTTCTTCTTCTATTTCTGGTTCCATCCTCTTGTCACCCTCCTTCACTAATGATTTTAGGGAGTGCATGCACAGACACATACACACAAACACACACACACACTCTCCCACCTCCTCCACGCCTGTGTGAGGAGCCAATTTGGGTATCAACATGTCATACACGAAATATGATGGCTGATGTGTCACATCCTAGACATTTAATTCTATTTATCTGTAGCATCCTTTACTGCTTCTTGATTCTATCTGGTGTGCATTGCAAGTACCTATACTGTTCCATTTTTAGATGATTTCTAATTGATTACCCTGAGATTCAGTTCACTCTCTTACCCAGTTTTAAAGCCTCCTACATACATGTAGAAATTGGAGGATTTTATGAGTTATTTGATTCGAAGGTTCTAAGGTATTTGATTCTAGAAGTTTGTTCTGAGTGTATGAGAGTCAAGATTCTTTGGGTTTTAAATATCAATTCTCATATCTTACATCTTAGCTTCAGGTATAAATTTCAATATGTATATTGATCTAACATAATGTATCTATCTGAAAAAACTTAATAAGCATAGGCTTGGGATGCAGGTCAAGTGACCAGAACTAAAAAGCTGTAAAAGCCCAAAATGATGGTCTGTGATGTTGAGCATGGCCTAATTAATGACCTGACACCTGCTACACCAAACCAAGAGGGGTGAGCCACCTCCCCTGTTCCCTGCTGCCAGCAGGCGTAAGCATTTGTGTGGTGATAATAAGCAAGATGGATTGAACTTCATTAGAATACCAAGGAAAATTCTCCAAAATGGCTCTTAAAGTCTCCCACTAAGCAGCAGTCAGAGTGTGAACTCTCCCTATACTTTATTCAACTGGGTGTCATGTTGACTTCAAAGCCATTTGGGGGGGTCTTTACCTAAAAATAATGCTTCCTATTTACATAGTTCTTTTCATATGAGATTCGTGTAGCACTCTACAAATGTCATCTCATTACCTCACGCAGTGAGTCAATTACAGCACTGAGGAGAGAACCCAAGACGCAAAACTCCCCATGCTTTGTGAGAACAACTCTGTAAACATCACACGTGGTCTGATGTGATGCCTGTTGTAGACAGGGGAAATGGACATTGACATAAATTCTGTAACTCACATCAAGGTCTTAACACAACAAGAATGTGATTGTCCATTAAAGCATTCACCTTCTTATTTTTCAAGAAATGGCAATTTTCCAATTCTGGTATCAATTACCCAGAGGAAGTTATAGGACAAATTTGTCTGTTCATATGAATATAATCTTCTACTGTCCACATAATAACTTGCTTTATTCAAGAACGAATACATTTGCATCTGTATCAATCAATTTGTTCTCAACTCAATAAGTTATTGATCATATAATGCCTGAATTCAGCAAATGTAACAGGGCCCAAATCTGGAAATTTCAATAGGTTTATTCTTTTGTGTTCATACCCTAGTGCTAGGTGATTTTGCATGTATTACACCAAGCATAACAGTATGAAGACATAATTCACCAGCTCCCTAATTTTGGATATGTAGAAAGGTATATTTGGGTTTTGCTAAATACTTGATCCTCATAATGCTCATTTCCAGAATGATTTTTTCCACATTGTAGAGTCATATTTGCCATCTAAAATGGTCTATATGTTTCATAAGAAATAAGAAAACATGATTTAAAGGGTATGCTTTAATATTAGAAGAATTTGTGGAGAAAAGGGTTTTATGACATACTTCTTGGACAACTTCTCAGAAAAGTTTTAAAGTATAATAAGCATTATTAAGAATGTTCATGGCACAATATATTTTTGAAAAGCTAAAGAACACAGTTCAATAAGATCTTTTCTAGTTCAGAGGATAGAAAAGGTGTAAGAGAAAGACTGTATCTGAGGAGACGGAGTCATCTATTTCGGCAAACGTCTTTGCTTTGGTTCCTGGCCACATGAACTGTAGATCGTCTTTGGCTGCAGTCATTCCTACACCTGATGACCTCTTCTATTAATATGATGGTGGTTTAGGCTAACTCCATATGGAATTCATCTCTGGGGTCACAATAGTCCCTTTTTGGTACCTTTAATACTAGAGTCATTATACGTTTATATGAATGATTAAAACCACTACGGAGGTAAGAAGGAAAGCCTCATTCAAAGCAGAGCTACAAATGTTATCACTTGCTGCATTACTGCAGTACGTGTAGTGCTAAAGAATAACAGTTTAAAAATAAAGAAAGAAAGCAATGGGTTTAGAGAAAAGAATGGGTTTGAAGCATTGGTAACATTACATGGAGAAGAGGTACAAAGCCTTCTATAATTTTTCTATTTCAACCAATGTCCTGATATTGTGAAAGACTTCTTACAATGCTCATAACTTAAGATGACCCTCACAGTGTTCTTTACATGTCAATGCAGTTTTTTTGTCTTTGCATGATTTTAGGCTGTGAAAATTTCTAGACCAACAAGTCTTAATGACATTTCCCTTGCCTTCAATCCCGAGGACTACGTAACAGTTTAATGACCTAATTTAAGTAAAAAGCAATGGAAAAATTAAAACAGCTACTTCCCTTCACCTAGAATTTTGAATGAGTAAATGGGGGAGTGTCGCTAACACATTCAAAATGTCAGAATATTCAAAAGCCAAAAAAGAAGAAAGTTGCAGAATTTGAGGAAATATCAAAATTTTTATTTTAAAAGTTTTATTGGATAATAAATTATACTTGGGTGGTATTCCTTGGAAAATGTATCTGTCATGACACATTATACTTCCGAAAAAGTATGAATTCTAAAATATTATATTTTAGCAAAAAGCATGCTGGTTCCTCAGTCATGTGAATATAGTTGTTCACACAATCCTTTTGTAAAATACTGTCAGCATTTCAGTAGGATTTTACGAATTGAATCATTATACCGCAGTTGTTTTACAAGGATCTGAAATCTTGATATTATTACTATTTTCTTTTATTATTCAGACAGAGTCTCAGTCTGTCACCAGGCTGGAGTGCACTGGTGTGACTTCGGCTCACTGCAACCTCCGCCTGCCGGGTTCAAGCAATTCTCCTGCCTCAGCCTCCTGAGTGTAGCTGGGACTATAGATGTGCGCCACCACGCCCAGCTAATTTGTATATTTTTAGTACAGGCTGGGTTTCACCACGTTAGTCAGGATGGTCTTGATCTCCTGACCTCATGTTCCGCCTGCCTTGGCCTCCCAAAGGGCTGGGATTACAGGCATAAGCCACCGTGACTGGCCAAAATTATTTTTACGCTGTGCTTTTATCAATTTTTATTCCAGGCCCTCCCTGGAATTCTCAAAGTTTTAAATTTCTACCATAGCAGTCACAAACCACTTTCTCATCACACCGTCAGGTGCTAGGCAAGACTCTATGGTATTCTTCTGACTTAATTGCTTCAACACTGATCAGATTTCCAGTTTTGCCTCATTGACACTGAACCAATGCCCCATGAGGTCACCTGCCTTACTTCCGCCATGGTTCCTGGAACAGGGATCATCGTGGGAAAACGTCGACTCCTGTCCAGAGGCCAATCTTCGCTTTTAAAGGGTACTTTGGTATTTTTAAATGAATTTTTCCCATCTTTATGACAGAATGAAATAGCACAGGACATTTCAGCTGCAAGTGAAGGGAGTGAAGGAATCAAAGAATGTTACCAAAAGAAACTGCACATCAGCAGCAAACTCCTAGGGATGTGCTAAGCAGAAATTAAACGGGAAAGCTAACCTGTCAGCAGAATGAATAGGTGGAGAGTGTGGATTTCAGCTGTAAGCCTTAGTTTAATTTTCTTTCCTGATAACCTCCACCACAGGCTGTTATTTAAAAGTCACTGGGCCGACTCACCTAGATAGACACCTATTACGAAAGCAATCACCTTCTTGCAACATATTTAGTAATTATATTCATCTTGATAACATCCTTCTTGACAATTTTATCATTGATGGAACTCTTCGCCTGCGAAGGTTATTTGTATTTTCCCCCTCTTCTGACCTTATGTCCTGTGAAGAGGGTTCTGTAGAGCAAATACCATTTGTTATGTTATCTTGGGAAATGACCACACTTCTCCTCCCAGGAACGGTGGCAAAAATTATTTTCTGCATTCCATCTACGCCTGTCACGTCTGCCCTGATGGAGTGGAAGGAACACCTGCCTGCCTGCTTTAACTACACTTATTTTCAACCCAATTTCCTGAAGGTTCAGGTACACTACATTGCGATTCTGTGGCTATCTAGTCCAGCATTGGAATGCTAAATTTTGACCTTTAGATCATTGTTCAAATCTAACCACACTAGATAAATCGAAGAGGTTTTAATGGGCCAGTGTTTTACACATTCCTCAAATGCACTCCTGTGATTTGGCAGGTGCAATGAACTCAGGTTGGAGACATTTTCTCCTCACTCCCTGTAACTAGTTTATGGCAAATAAACTGCAGCTCTCATTTTATGAGATCTCCTATCTCTCAATCCATCTTCAGTGCCCTCCTGCACAGGAGAGTTCAGTCCTACCATTTTGAATGATGGTAATGCAGAGCACACAACCTACCCTACAAATGGGACTCGCTGTCTACTGCATACCTGCTCCCTGGTACCCAGCCCAGGGGGGCTCCACCTGCTGAAAACCTGCCCCCTGTTCCCACTGGAAACCAGCAGCCCCCGGACTGACCTCAGAGGGAAATCACGGCTACTGACCAACCTCACTCAAGTCCTCCGGAAGCCGCTCCCAATAGTCAAGTCTTAAGATGTATGTTTTCTTAATTATGAGAAAAGGAGAAACTCATTAAAAGAAATTTAAAAACAAACAAAAAAAAATTAAAAACAAAGCAAAACAAAACAAAAAACTGAGGTTCTGCTTCCCAGACGCATATCCCGGTTGCTTTTCGTGGCTAGGTTTTTTAAAGAGTAGACCGTCCTTAAAGCTCCTGGCTGTGTTGGGCCACGTGGGAGTTGAAGGGGTTGATAAAAGGAAAATATCCAAGACGTAATGTCTGCGTTGAAGGACAAGGTGCAGCCAGATGAAGAGGGCTGGGGAGGAGCCTGTCAGCCATGGGCAAGAGCTTTTCCAAGGATTCTGCAGGCCGAGCCACATGGGGTCAGTGAGGCTGCAGCAGACAAGGACTGACCAGTTGTCCTGGTTTGCCGATCGTCACCATCTTATAACTGCAAGTCCTGCAGCCTGCAGACCCCTCGATAATGTGCAAATCAGGATGATCTCACAGCATGCGTGATTCTATTTCCCATTGTTTCTTACACAGGCCCTCTCTGGAAATCTCAAATTTTTAAATTTCTACTAAAGCAGTCATAAACCACTTTCTCATCACACTGTCAGGTGCTAGACAAGACTCTACGGTATTCTTCTGACTTAATTGCTTCCACACTGATCAGATTTCCAGTTTTGCCTCATTGACACCAGACCAATCCCCTTGAGGCCACCTGCCTTATTTCTGCCATGGTTCCTGAAACAGGGATCATCGTGGGAAAATGTCGACTCCTGTCCAGAGGCCAGTCTTCCCTGGGTGCTGTGATACCGACTACACAGCTTTCTTCTCCACGTCCTCTCGGATGTTCTCAGGGTCCACTGGAATCTTCTGAGTGTCAGGCTTGCTCTGCCTTCAAACTCCTCTTATTCCTTAATCTGGCCAGTGTTTGAGTAATGAAATGTGAGACAGCATGCTCAGTCCTTGGATCACAGCCATGAGGAAGAAATGTTATCTGCCCATAACAAGTTCAAGGTTCATGGAAAGGTAGATAGGGAAGGAAGAAGGAATAGCAAAAGCATCATCAATTTGTATAATGTGATACAGAGATGCACGATGCATCTTATGTGAGCAGAGTGGAGAAAACAGCTGAATGGTGGGAGGACTTCCTGGAGGTGTGTTCCGGCTGTGTTAGCCTCAATATTCCTAACTTGTTCAGCTCTTGAGTCCCATTCTTCTCTAACTATATGGGGACATTAGTCCTACACTGTTCCTCTTTTCTTTTTCACTTGAGTCTGCTTCTTTAATTTTACATTTTTATCTTTTACTTTTATTTTAAATATGCATCAATCAGAAGAGGCCATTAGGCAGAGTGGTATTGAGGTAAAACAACTGGATTTTTCTCCTTCCATTTTCTCAAACAGGTGATCTTTCATTTTGGTTTTCATTTTCTCAACACTTATTCTTTTAGAGATGAGGTCTCCCTATGCTTCCCAGGCTGGAGTGCAGTGACTATTCATAGAAGTGATCATAGCTCACTCCAGCCCCAAACGCCTTGGCTCAAGCGATTCTCCTGCCTCAGCCTCCTGAGTAGCTGGGACCATAGGTGTGCACCTCCATACCTGGCCAGATCCTATTCTTTTTAACTCTCCTATTTTCTAGATTTTCTTTTAACACTAATACAATGGTTTATAGTTATTTTCAAAGGTCACAAATGGTTTATTGTCCATGTGGCATCACAAACTTAGAATTCGGGGAGCCACTGGGAAGGAAAATAAATCTCGGGACACCTAAATCACTAAGCCAAAGGAAAAAGGCAAGCTGGGAACTGCTTAGGGCAAACCTGCCTTCCATTCTATTCCTAAAAAAGACAGCTACTAAGATAAAAATTGCTACGTACCTCCCTCACTATTTGTCCACAAGGAATTTCCTTGTGGACAAAAGACAGAGCTCCAAGTCCTCCTTCTGCTCACTGAGATAAATGCATATCTGATTGCTTCCTTTGGAAAGGTTAACCAGAAACTCAAAAGAATGTAACAGCTTGTCTCTTACCTACCTGTGACCTGGAATCCCCTCCCTGCTTCAAGTTGTCCTGACTTTCCAGACCAGACCAATGTACTTCTTTTTTATTTTTTGAGACAGCATCTCACTCTTTTGCGCAGGCTGGAGTGCAGAGGCACGATCTTGGCTCACTGGAACCTCTGCCTCCTAGGTTCAAGCAATTCTCCTGCCTCGGCTTCCTGAGTAGCTAGCTAGTGCTACCTACAGGCATGTGACACCATGCCAGGCTTTTTTTTTTTTTTTTTTTTTGTATTTTTAGTAGAGACAATGTTTCGCCGTGTTAGCCGGGATGGTCCCGATCTCCAGCTGACCTCATGATCTGCCGAGTTCGAGCTTCCAAAGTGCTAGGATTACAAGCGTGAGCCACTGCGCCCGGCCCAATGTACTTCTTAGATATATTGATTGTTGTCTCATGTCTCCCTAAAACGTGCAACACCGAGCTGTGCCCCGACCACCTTGGGTACATGACGTCAGGACCTCCTGAGTCTGTGTCACGGGTACGTGTTCTTAACCTGGGCAAAATAAACTTTCTAGATTGACTGAGACCTGTCTCAGATATTCTGGGTTCATACCTCTCTCAGCCAAATTTTCATCTTTCAGAGATTTTACTCCAAAATCCAATCTGTAGCCAAGGAAACTTCTCTAAACCACTGTGAACACATAGTTTCTAGGTTCTTGTACCCTCGCAGCTTACATTAAAATACCAAGGTATTAAAATATCCTGTGATTAAGCTCCCTTTACTTATCTGTCCTCTTCCCGCTGCCCCCTTATGGGAATGTTCTTAACTAACCAAGCTGGCCTACTCATCATCACTTAAAACTGAGGTCTGAACTTCGACCACCATGACTTATCAAATACTCACCTTTGTGCATGGAATACACATACTCTTTATTTCTCAAAGTTATTTGTGTCATTTCCCTTCCTATGGAAAGCTTTCCTGTCTTTTGAAGGTTTCCCTGAGCACGGCAGTTCCACCAAAAACTCTCTCCCTGACCTTGTGAAGCCTTTACAGTCTGCACTCCGGGCATTAGGATAACACTTCACTCAGCCTACACCCATGCTTGCGAGTGAGGACTGGCCCCCATTTGCACGTGTTATTTACACACAAATTATTGGATTTGAAAATTGTAATTACTCATGAATGACCAATGACATTTGTTAAGATCTTATGTCGACTCGGTTGTTTCCTCTCCTTTATCATCTATCTCGATACCCTACAGTATTTTAAAGGATTTCATTTTTTAGAGCAGTTTTAAGTTCACAGAAAAATGAAGAGAAAGACACAGAGGTTTCTCATCTATCCCCTATCACCGCCGCACACAGTCTCCCCCATTCTCAACATACCCCACCAGAGAGAGGGGTGCACTTGTTACAACCTACGGACCTAGGTTGATACATCATTATCACTCAAATGTCAATTTACATGAAGATTTACTCTTGGTGCTGTATGTTCTAAGGGTTTCGACAAATTTATCATGACATGTATCCACAATATAGTATCATACAGCCTCTAGAATATTTTTCCCTGGGCAATTTAATTTTAAAATCATCAACAGAAGATCGTCTAGACTGGTAGCCCACCACGTTTTTGAATATGAGAACCCCTACGTTAATTGCCAAATTTAATAACATTTAAAATTACAGTAGGATCTACATGGAAGCAGGCTGTGATTAGAGACTTGGGTTCTGGAGGCAGAATGACTGTGTTTAATCCTGGCTTACTGCACCTTAGTCATGAGATTGAGCAACTTACAGAATCTCTATCTCATAAACACAGATTGTAATAGTATCGGGTTCAGTCTTCAACGAGGATAATGCCTTAAAGAGTTCAGAGAACAGTTTTTGGTACATGAAAATCATTCAATAAATGTTTTAAAGCCAAGGCACATGTATGCATATAGGATATGGTATTTTCAGTCTATGGACATGACAGATACCATAGATACACATAAGAATTCAATAGTTGCAGAAAATCAAAAGCACTCTATGTGTCTGTTTATTGGGATATTTGGTAACAATAATTTTCAAAGACTCTTATTATTGTTTAGTTCACCTGCTATATTTTAGCTCTATCATTGGAACATCCTGCTTCTCCTATTTCTCTAACTCAGAGTCAATTGCATTTGTTTATTAAAGGGAACAGAGGAACGGGAACTTCAGAGATCTGTAGAGGAAATTAGGTCTTTGCATCATCCTACCCTGGAAGCCCATAATATTTGGGGAGGCTACAGAATCATATAGGAATGACAGTTAATTTCCCCCTTATTACCCAGATTTATTATCTAAACAACACATTTCATACTTTTCATTTACCCAGTTTTTCTTTTATTGTTGTCTTTGAAGGTATGACTCATGAAGGCAAGGACTTGATCTACTTCACTCATCCCCAGAATAATGCCCGGCACCCAACACTGGTGTCCAATGACTGAAGGATTGCATCAGTCAATCTATGTTTAGACCAATTTATTGAATTTCATTCCACAAAAATCACAAAATGTAAGTAGTAACAGAGCTATAAACTTAACTCTTGAAACTATGAATTTAAAACATCAGGGCCAGGTTTGGCGGCTCACGCCTATAATCCCAGCACTTTGGGAGGCCGAGCTGGGTGGATCATGAGATCAGCAGTTCAAGACCAGCCTGACCAAAATGGTGAAACCCCATCTCTACTAAAAATACAAAAATTATCTGGGCATGGTGGCGCATGTTTGTAATCCCAGATACTCAGGAGCCTGAGGCAGGAGAATTGCCTGAACTCAGGAGAGGGAGGTTGCAGTGAGCCGAGATTGCGCCACTGCACTACAGCCTGGGCAAAAGAACAAGACTTGGTCTCAAAAAATAAATAAATGAACAAAATAAAAATTAAAAAATCAGAAAAAAAAATAGTTCTACTTATTCTTTGATTCTATAATAGAATCTTGCTGTAAAGGTCCTTAGAACATATACAAGGACAAGATGAAAACAGGAGGATCGCCTGGGCTTCATTATCATTGCCCTTCTCACCAGAAGTTGCATTCTGAAAAATATTTATGATGCTTTCATTTCTCCTTGATTTTAAGTTGCTAGTTTACATGCTGGCAAATTAGTTTATTTGGGCATACTCATATTTGCTTACAGAGGCAAGTTCAATATGTAAAAAACTTGGCAGCTATTAGGTATAATGTATTCCTTTGGCTTTAGGTAGAATTCTATGTCCTGTATTGTTTACTCAATTGGGGAATGTTGACCATACCAAAACAATTATAGTATTCAAGTGAATGTTGACTAGAGTTCAGTCAGTAAGTTCAACATTATGAGGCCAAAGGCAATTAAGCAGGGACCGACATTAGTGGCTGGTGACATGATTTCCCTGGACAGTTTTAATTACTGGACATGAGAGTTCTGAAATATGTGGATTAGTTAATAGCTCAAAGTACAAAAGGAAAGCATTAGTCATCTGGCATTATAAACTGTGATAAAATACAAACACATTCTTATTCTGTAAGCAAAAAACACACTCAGCCATAATTTCAAAATTAGTAAATTGCTTGATATTTGTAACATCTTACATAATATGTAAAATACCATTTTTAGTTTAAGAATAACGTAGACTGCCAACCACGTTTAAAACATTGGTCCTGTCAAGCCAAATAGTGATGCTTAAATGTAAGTATTCACTGCCATCTATACCTTACATCGAACATTTAATATGTCCATAGGTGAAACAAGATTATGTAATTGGAAGGGTTTCATCTAAATATTAAGTGAAGTTCCAAAACATGTCAAATATAAATGAATTTACAAATCTGTGGACACTTTTGCTTTGAATACTGTTTTTTTTAACATAATACCATATGCCACAACTTTCTGCATCTTCATCTGTATTAATGTAATTATGTAAGCCCTGGTTCTTTATCCGCATTAAACATTTTAGTCAACATGAAGAGCTGTGTCGAATGTTGTATAAATGATGAACAATGGCTCATGGAACTTAAAGATGATGTCCCAAAACAGAGAAACTGGTGGAGGCATCAAAGAAGGCAAAGGTTTCTGAGGACCTCTGAGGCTTCGTTCTACAAGAAACAGACTTGGTGTGATTCACAAACTGTCTTGCTCATGTTCTCATAAGGCAGTTGGGATAGAAAACCAGTTCAGGTGTGTGTTAGGCCTAAAGAATTTCATACAGGGAAGCTTATTTTTGAGATAGGGACAGATGTAAAGATAACTGTTTTTATACAATGGAAATTATGGAATTTTTTTGGGGGGGGAGGTTGTAAGGAGCAGAGACTTTAAAAGGCAAGAAGGAAGGGAGAAGACAGGAAAACAGAATGGAGAAGGCCCCCTCCTGTCATTGTACGGGGCAGCATTTTCCTTCCGTGTTCTCCCTTCCTTCTTGACTACCAAACTCTCTGCCCCTTAAAAAAAATCCCACTGTATAAAAACAGTTCTTGTGTCTTACAGCCTGAGATTGTGATTTTATCTTTCAGCCAGGAAAATCCTGACCAATAGGGTTACTTCAACACTTTTTGGCAATCCAACTCTTAAACATGCGCACACACTCCCAACACACACACACACACACACACCAATTTCACCATCAAATGAACACCAGTCAGGGTTATCACTGCCCTGCCATGGTCATGCTTTGTGTCTCCACCATCTATGCCTTTGATTAACTTAAAGCTTGTCCACAGTATTGGGAAAATATGTGCTTTGATGTAGATGTCCTGCTAGAGTTTGAGGTCTTTGCTTTCTCATTACTCAATCATTTACTTGGATGATACCAGATTTGGAACTATTAATTCCACATTTCACTCTGGACCCCTCAAAGCCTGCTAAGTATGTAAAGTTAGTATTCAAATATTTTTCCTTGCTTAAAGGATAACCTTCAAAGAGTTTATCTGCAATTACATTCCTCCTTCTATGCCAACAGTACCTCTCTGTTTCTGGCAGAGTGCTTTACTTCTCCTAAGTACTCCATATGAAAATTGTCTCCAAATCTTACTCATCTGAGAGTACCCACAACTCATACCTTGTACTGATCACTACCATCATCCTTTAATGCCTGTGTTTTATTGTCAAAGCCCAGGTTCAATGTCATATTCTACCAAGTTTTCCCGAAATCCATCTGTGCTAATGAGGTAGTCAAAGTTGTACATCGAACACTCAGCTTACGTTCTTTTCTATCTTACTCACTCTTGTGTGTGGATCCTTTCTTTCTAATTTAACCAATAAGAATATAAACATCAGAGCTCCTGGCATTTATGTGGTGAGATATGAAACCACAAGCCAGATAAAAATTTAGAACATTTTAGACAATGTTATCATTCGAAGACATGATTTTTAAAAATTTCCCAGACAATTTATGAGGTATTAATTTCTATTGCGATTCATGGAAAGCAGTGTTTCATGATTAGTTTGTCAGGAAAGGATATGATGCTTGAACTCGCCTAAAGAATGAACAAGTCTTGCCGATGCAGGGAGTAAAAGGAAGATTGAATACTGAGAGCAAGAACAAGAGACAAAGTTTTTCAGATATAATGGAATCCTTTGGAAGATTAATATTCCTATCTGAATACACAGGATAGGATTAGAATAAGACAGACTTGGATTCTGTAATTCTCTCTCATTATAATACATGGCTTCAGTTTCTTCATCTTGCTAATCTTAGAAAGCTTCACAAAGAGCCATGAAGGAGAAAGCACTGAGTCATTTTCCTAACGAGATGAAGGAGCTCACCATAGAGTCATTTTTCTAATAAGTGGTGAACTTTTTGTTTAATTTTTATTTTTAATTGACCTTTCAAGACCTATTCAGTTCATGATTATGAAACAAAATCTTGAAGTCTTGAAAAAATAATAAAACCAAGCAAAGAAATCAGAGAAAGAACCTCTTGTTTTCTAGCAGGAAAGGTGACATTCTAATTTTGTGAGTATTATAAACCAAGGTGAATTTTTAAAAGGAATAATTATATTATTAATCTATTATTTATAATACATATTATAAAAAATTGTTATCAACCTGATCATTTGCTATATTTTGCTTTTACAAGTTTCACACTTATAAATGTGTAGGTTTACTTTGTGACACCTCATTGCTTGGAAACAACCTGCATGTTCATTAAATTTAAAATTATAAAACTAGGCATGTTACAATGAAAAGGTGTCTAATAGACAAGATATTGCAAAGGAGGAAAAACTTAAGTGTGGTTTGCTTAGGGTCTCAATTAGTGAAATAATTGGGTATCATTAATAGAAACAATTGACTCGATCTATCACAAAATATGAAACTAATTGGACACATAAAGGGAATATACTATATTCTACCTATATGTGATATTCAGAAACTCACAAAACTACATCCATAAAATCAGCACATTTTATCATGTGTAACTTAAGCTTCAATAAAATTGGTTACCAAATAAAGGGAAAGGATATTTCTGTAGAACGGATTAGAGCATGAGAAAAAGGTAACAGCAAGAATAGGAAGAAAGGCTGAAGAACAATAGAGCTACAGTGCTGCTGCTGCTACATGGAGAACAAAAGCAGAAGATCTCAGAGGAGCAGAGAACACTGTGGAAGTTACCAAGTAACCTTCGGTCTCCTGCATGTACATACTTCTAATAATACGTGAGTTTAGGAGCTGGTGTTTCAGTGAATGGGAGGCAAAGTAGTGAACAAAGTATAAGTACATAAAACATCTAATAGATGAGTTTTATTGAAATTAAGGGTAAAGTTAGGATGAAAGGTGAATGTTGCAACTCCTTCAAAAATTCAAGTTTTTGACACAAAGCTGTGGGCTCCCCTAGAGCCAGAGGAGAGTCCATCCGCTGTGTGCCCCTAGTTCCCAACTGTTCTTTGCTCAGAGTTCTCTCATCCCTTCTCAGGTCTGCTTCTACCTGGTAAATACCAATGAAAAGTCAACTTTGAAGGCTGCTTTTGAGCCATCCTTCCTTTGATGCTTTTTTTAAAACTCTGCTTAAGAAGAACTTACTACTCCTTTGTTTATCTTGCCAGGCACCTAACATAGCACCCAGGATGCATTCCCTCACTTTATCCTGTAGCTGAACCACAGTTGGAGAGTCTGATGGGGAGGGGCCATGCACAGTACTCCTCCTCCCTGACCCCAGCACAGAGCACCCAGGCCAGCTCCCAGAGGGACTGGGAAGCATCAGTGGTGGGCATGGGAGGGAGCAATACAGAACTGATTCTCATTTGAGAATAGCTATTGATCATGAGACTTTCAGATTCTGTTCCAGAGCTGTTGAGAGTACACAGGAGTTTGAAGTACGCTAGGTCCACACGTCTCCTCTGTCAAATCTTTCTCTTTTAAAAAAAAAAAAAAGTATAGTGGTAACAAATCATAAGATTCTTCTCTTTCTAAACACTTTTAAATGTTACTTTCTTCAAACAAGTTTTAGAAAACCTTGGGTGAAGATTCAGTGAAGATGCATAATCTCAGATTTACTCTGGATGAAGAATCCCATGAAACTTCATTAAGAATCAACAGGTTCATCAATGATAGGCTGGATAAAGAACATGTGATACATATGCACCATGGAATACTATGCAGCCATAAAAAGGAATGAGATCATGTCCTTTGCAGGGGCATGGATGGAGCTGGAAGCCATTATCCTCAGCAAACTAACTCAGGAACAGAAAACCAAACACCCCACGTTCTCACTTATAAGTGGGAGTTGAACAATGAGAACACATGGACACAGGAAGGGGAACAACACACACACCTGCTGGGGATGAGGTGGGGGAAGGGAGAGCATTAGGAAAAATAGCTAATGCATGCTAGGCTTAATACCGAGGTGATGGGTTAAGAGGTGCAGCAAACCACCATGGTACATGTTTACCTTTCGAACAAATCTGCACATATACCCAAGAACTTAAAAATAAAAATAAAAAATCAACAGGTCGCCTTGCTTCTGAGACCTGCATAACCGTGAGCCTCTGATTGGATTAGGAATCTTTGCTACATTGACCTTCTCCTCTTTGAAGTAGCAATTCCAAGAATTGACTTTGAACAACAGCTTGGAAAACAACCTTGAGAGAGACGACATCTTGAAGTTCACTCTGGAGCATTCTAAATAGTCCCCTTCAGTCAAAATGTTGTTGTTTTTAATAACAGGGAAAATAAAAATATTTACCAGCTTAAAAAATAAAAAGACATTCATGAATTATGAATCATCTAAAAGGTTTGGTAGGAGAACACACTGCCCTTTACAAAATGAACCTCATTACCAGTCAGGAACACACTGAGAATCACAAATAAAGGTTTCCAAGAAACATTTTTAATAACCACTAATACAACCATATTTCTCTATTGCTAACCACAAAAATTCTACCATGTAGAGTTTCTTGTCTATTCTGTGGAAGGAAAGAAAGAGCATTCTTTTGCGGGAAAATGTTAGGTAGCAAAATAAATAATAACAGAGGGATTCATCATATCTCCTGTCTTAGTTCTTTAATGGATAACATTATTAAAGGAAATTTATCTTGTCATTTAAAAGTGTCTTAAAAGTTCATTATGCATTTTCATCATAGATTGCAGACTTGTAACATGAGAAATTTACCCTTAGGGTCTCAAAATATACTTTTAAAAGTAGGTACTGTTTTAAAGAGATTATTTAAAAGATTATTTAAAATGAATGGTTATTTAAAATGATTATTTCAAATGCTGAAAAAATCTGGTGATATTTTTATTTATACTGTTCACATTTTAGGGTTAAGCAAATTATTTTATACCATACATAATTTGCATTTGAGTAATGTGCCATATTTTATATTTAATTAGATGCAAAATCTGGCAGAAAAAATTATGTATCTCCATTTGAGGAGATTCACATTTTCTCTGCAAAATTCAGTGGTCGATGCTGTAGCTCACATAGTGTAAACCAATGGTTCTCCACCACGGCAATGACGGTGGAAATGTGTGGAAGAAATAGGAGGGAGTGCAGATAATCAGAATCATCTCTGAAAGTTTTTCAAATATATGTCACTCCATGGACCTTTCTGAAAGATCTCCTTTACTGACAGGAGAAATAGTGATGGACTCAACATTTCTGTCGCCTGGAATTTCTTATTTAGATCATGCATGAATAGCCTATCTTGCAATCACCAATATATGGATAATTTGTAATTACTTAAAACATGTATACTTCATGGAAGTTATCAAATTGATACAGTTTTTATCAATTTTGCAATGAATTAGATATACAGTATAATTATGAAAAGTAATGAAAACTCTTTGGCATTAAGGAAATATTTCAATTATTTCCAAACCGGAGATTTCTAAGTATTTCAAGAAAAGTATCTAAAAGACAAATAGTAGTTGACTTAGCATTGCCCATGACCTTGATTTAAAAGATTTTCTTTAAAAAAAAATCTTAAAGTGATTTTACTGAAGTCCAGAGTACAGAATCAGAAAAGCACTGGGATACGAAGAGACCTGATCATCAAGCTCAGCGGTCCCCAACATTTTTGGCACCAGGGACCAGTTCTCTGAAAGACAATTTTCTCATGGACAGCGGGGTTGCGGGATAGTTTTGGGATGAAACTGTTTCACCTCAGATCATCAGGCATTAGATTCTCACAAGAAGCACACAACCTAGATCCCTCACATGTGCAGTTCACAATAGGTTTCATGCTCCTATGAGAATCCAGTGCCGTTGCTGATGTGACAGGAGGCGGACCTCAGGCGGTAATGCTGCTTCCCTGGCTACTCACCTCCCGCTGTACAGACTGGCTCCTAACAGGCCAAGGTCTGATACAGGCCTTCATCCCACGTGGTCGGGGACCCATGATCTAGCTAAATACTCAAGCCTCAGTCTCTATTAACACATACGTCAAGTTTAGTAAGTTGGTAGCACCTTACATTGTCATTTAAGTCATTTCCATTTGTCATCCCTGTGCTATCCCTAAGTATACTTGGAAGACAGAGACTTCTACTTATTTTATATTTTATTCAGCATTGAGTGTCTTACTGTACACACAAATCAGTTGTCTGGGACTTGATTACAGTACTTATTGCAATCAGTAAGAATCTCAGTTGTTTATTTGCTTATTTATTGTTTATGTGGTGTCTGGCAGAGACTAGGATTTCAATAAATATTTGCTTGACTGAAATTCAATTTCAGAAATTTGAATTTTTGTAGTACTATTTTCTCCCTTTCTAATCTGATGTTTCAGTGCCATTATACAGAAATTGACTGCTTTTGATTACAGAGCATTTTCAACCAAACATAACCACATTGATCAACTCTGTATTTTCTAATTCTCTACATTTCTTCTTTTAACCAATCTCACCTTCTAGTAGTCATTTAAAAAAACACATTTTTTCCAAAAGTATTTTGTTTGTTTGCTTGTGTGCTTGCTTGTTTAATGGAATGCTCGTCCTTCCAAATGCTCTGGATGTGTGCGTATTGTCAGGGAAGGAGAAGGGGAGTAGAAGTTGTCCTAACCAGGCTGAGAGAGCTTGGAAGTGCTTCCTATTGCATCTCTATGCTAATGGGGCAAAACACCCTAGAGAAGGCTCCAAAAACCCTATCCTAAAGAAAATTGCTTAATTAATAAAGTCTTAGTAAACTCCATGGGTAGTATGGTTTGGCTCTGTGTCCAAATCTAATCTCCAATTGTGATCCCTACAGGTGCTGAGGAAGAGTCCTGTAATTTTCACGTATGAGAAAGGGAGATGATGTGATCATGGTGGAAATTTTTCCCACGCTGTTCTCACGACAGTCGGTGAGTTCTCATGAGATCCGATGGTTTTGTAAGTGTTTGACAGTTCCTCCTTCACATGCTGTCTCTCCTGCCGCCTTGTGAAGAAGGTTCCTGCTTCCCCTTCACCATAACCATAAGTTTCCTGACGCCTCCCCAGCCATGCAGAACTGTGAATCAATTAAATCTCTTTCTTTTATAGATTTCCCAGTCTCTGGTATTTTTTAACAGAAGAGTAAAAATGGAGTAATACAATGGGTATTAAAAATAACACACAGTTCTGTGTTCTAGAGACTCCATTCTAAGAACACACTTTCTGGAAACCATGATATAAGAGACAACCCAACATCTATCAAGAACATGCATAGTCATTCAAAGACATAAAACCTTATGCCAGTCCCTAATCCCCAGTCACCTGTCATTCAAACGTGTGCTCATAGTCTTCCTGCTGTGTACAAATGCAATTATCCTCTCCAAGAAAAGGAAACACACACAGCCTTTATCTCTTTACCCCTAGATTCTACTGCTGCATATTTCTTTTTTGACTGAAAGGCAAGAGTACTTATTGAACAGATACTTTTTACTTTCTTATATGCTGACACTGCGGCATGAAGGAAGCTCTTCATTCTGGCCCTAGTATCTTGTGTCATATGAATATCACTCTTTTCTGAGTGTCTCTTCAACATCTGAAACTATTTGTACATTACAAATATAGTATCTCACAATATGACTGAATAATTGATAACATTCTATCTTACAGAGTGTCTAGACCTGAAAGATTATTCTATGAACCAGCTACATCTGAGCGGCCTGGGGCACTTTAAAATATACAGATTCTTGCATTCTACTATTGGAAAATTAGTTTCAACAGGTCTATTGTTGGTGCTGCCTATTCGATAAAGGAATCTCTTCAAAAACCCCTGGATAAATGCTCAGGATGACCTTTATGAACTGTAATTTTTTTTCAGTATTTTAAAAGTAAACAGTAATATATATAAAATAATTTATATATATATACACAATATATGAGACATGAAATTTTAACATATGTAATACATAAAAACTATGTACTTTCATATATATTACATATTTTACATTAAAATTGTATTTATGTGCTGTATATATATTTTTCAATATATTTTAAAAAAATATTTCTAATATCTGGAGATTGCTAATTGTTTGAAAGTCTCACAACATATTTGAGCTCAAATTTCTTTTAATTCCCTATTCATTACCTTACATATACCCCATGAAATAAGAAATAAATACTTTTCCACATAACCCTTCAAATTATTATACCCATACTGAATTAGACTACATTACCTACAGACAAAAAGTGTATAAATAATAAAATTGCTATAGTATAACAGACAATATGACCAATAAGCTCAGTAATTCACAAATGTCTCTATAATACAAAAGGGGAAAGTAAATAAAACATTAAATACTTTTATTCCCAAATCAACACATTTCATAAATATATTTAACATGACATCATTTAAGTCAACTTATGCCACGTTTAAATTAGTTCAACTACTTAGGAAGTGTCTAGTTAGTACAAACAGTGTGTTAGGAGTGAAGAAATAAAGATAAACAATTTCTAATCATCAGTGTGGCTGAAGTCAACAATGGCATGAAAGTCCGAAACAGAAAAGACAGAGGCATGGCCGGGGAGGCAGAGGGTCAGACAGAAGGGCTCTCACTCAGAGGCATCCGAAGCAGCATTTGAAAAAGACAGTGCTTGACTTGGGTCTTAGATGAACACAGTTGACCCGATTGAGAGAATGGAGGAAACTTCTTACAAGTAGCAAGGGCAGTTCTGTGAAATGAGAAAGGCAAGGCGAAAAGCTTCTGATTCACGAAACTATGAGTAATTTGCTCATCTGAAACTTGCCAGAGGTTGGCGTTAGAGTGACAGGGACCAAGTCATGAAGGACCTTTCTCTTGAAGTTTGGAGAGTGTCATTGACAGATCTAATTTAAGGACTTAACGTGATCAGATCTGGGATTAGGAAAGATCACCCCGGCAGCTGTGTGGAAATGAAGCAGATACAAAATATAGCCAGAAAGCTGTCACAGCAATCTGGGTGAAAATGATAATAAAATAACAACTTCCTCTCACTGAATAGTTATGGCACTCTAGACACTGTTGTTAAAGGCTTTCTATACATTATCTCATTTTTATTCTTACAACGGTCCTAGGAGGTAAGTAATATTAGGTCTTTAGACATGAGGAAATTGAAGCTGGGAGAAGTTAAATTAATTTCTTCAAGATCACAAAGGAGAGTTGGGACATTATTCAAAGAAAATCTGGATTTCCAGAAGCGTGATTTCAATCATGCTGAGAGAGAAAGGCAAAACAATCACACAGTGAAGAAATGATGATGACGGAAGTGCAGATCAATAGAAAGGCATGAATTTTTACAGGATACAGGAAGGGACATCAGTGTAGGAGTCAGCGAACAGTTACATGGAGAGGCCACTTGTAGAACAGATGCAACCTAAATTCCCAGGTTTTTACTGCAAATGAGGAACAAGAGAGGGGGAAAGGCCAGGCGCGGTGGCTCACGCCTATAATCCCAGCACTTTGGGAGGCCAGGGCAGGTGGATCATGATGAGGTCAGGAGGATCATGAGGTCAGGAGATGGAGACTACCCTGGCTAACACAGTGAAACCCCATCTCTGCTAACAATACAAAAAGTTAGCCAAGCATGGTGCCACACGCCTGTAATCCCAGTTACTTGGGAGGCTGAGGCAGGTAAAACGCTTGAACCCCGGGAGGTGGAGGTTGCAGTGAGCCAAGATCGCACCACTGTGCTCAAGACTGGGCAACAGAGCAAGACCTTGTCTCAAAAATAATAATAATAAATAAAAATAAAAGAAAAATGGGAAAAAAGACTTACATAACTAGAAAATGGCCCGTGTCCAAACATGAAAGCACCGTGCCCTATCCCAAGGCAACTGAAGGTGCTCTTGGATGTGTACGTGATGCACAGATGTGCCCAGGCCTTTTCTAGTTAGCCATTAAGGAAAATAAAATTGAGAAAAATCACAACATGGTGTTTCAGAAAATAGTCTCATGTAAATAGCAAATTATTCTAAGAGATATTTGGTAAAACGGATGAAATTCTCAACAATTTTCTCACACATACACACACATAAAAACACGATTCTTTTATTACTCATACTTAGCCAAATGTGAAGTAAAAGATGTAAATCATGCTATGAAATGAGGTGGTCAGAATCATCACACTTATAAAACAGCACTTGTTTTGGTCATTTTCTGTCTATCCAATAAACTGAATGCCCAATTAAACCTTTGTTTTGACTATTTATTGATACGTTTAGCCCACGTTTCCAGGAAATTAATGTTAAATTGCATAGTTTTGGTACCAGTGATTCTTAGATAACAGATGGTTTAGTAATAGCTGCATTTTCAAACAAAGGTGTGAAAGTACCTTTTACTTTTGTAAAGCAAAATTTATTTTCAGAGAAACTATTTTTGGGACATCTGTCCTGAAAAAAACTGTTATGGAAGGTTTTCAACAAAGGACAGAGAAATTTGAAAAAAATATATATATAGGCACTAAATTAGAAATATCATCTAGAAGAGAGTATTTTCACACTTGGAAAAGCCAGGAATACTTTTTTGCTGTAGGTAAATTAAAAAAAAAATCTATTAAAGTCTTTGAGTCTAAAAGCAATTTCAATATAATTCTCCTGGAATTTCCTTCACTTTGGTGTGTGTACGTAGTTTTTGTTTGCTTTCGTTTTTTGTTTTTAATTTTCCTCAGAGGATCCTAAATAAGGTCCTGAATCAAATAGTTTTGTTCTCTCCTAATAATGATCTTTGTTAATAAGATGGTGATGATGGCACAAATAATACCCAATGGATTAAGTGCCTACTACAGGAAAGGGAGCGAGCTTGGTGGCTCCTGCACACATCTCATTTGCGGTAAAGTTTTAAACTCAAGTCAGTGATTTGAAATATGTGGTTTCCTAAGAACCTACAGAGAAAGTCTACAAGAGATTTTCTCAGGAGAAATCCCATAAAATGCATATTCGGTGCCATGAAGAAGACATTAGGCAATGCCCTTGGAAGTCAATCAATGGGACTGACTGTGGTTGAAGCTGGATGGCAGAGACCAGTGAACCTCTTCTGTTTCATTTCTTCAGGCTCAAATGTCTGCGAATCCATTAGCTCTTGACCTCTACTCACGATCCTCAGTGCAAAGAGCATCATTCAAAATTGGCTGAGGAGACATCTAGGTGAGAGTACACTTCAGTGAGGGAGACATAATTTCACGTCGGTCACTTCCAACCATGCATTTCCAGTACTGAAAACCCTTTGATTTGTAGATGGCACACACAGAACTGTCTAGTAATCTTTAGGTCAAAAATAAAACTGAAGGATGCAGGACTACTTACTCTTACTCTGAACCCTTCTCACAGTATTTTTTTCCCATGCCAATGTAGAAATGGCTAATTGCTTACAGGGAAATTTCCCTTGTTTTCCTTATTTCTTTAGCGGAGTAAAGATAGTAATTGAAATAAAAGTAACAGAAAGAAGGGACTTTAGAATACTGAAGACATTTCAGATCCAGGATTTGTTTATTTTTGATGGCGAGCTTTGCAGCATCTTTCTCCTTTAATTGGGCAACTAGTAAACATTTCACAAATAGATAATAATAGTGATGGTGTGGGTTTTTTTCTCTTTTTTAACTTGTGATATTAAAGGTGTTTTGCTTCCTCCTCCTTTGTTTTGGGACCATTGCCTGTTGGTTTTGTGCTGAGGCACATACATGACTAAAGTTTCTATTTCAGCGAGGTCTAATCTGGATATATCTTAGTAAATATCAACGCCGACGGATGAAAGAAGACAATTCTCAAAAAGGGTGCTTGATTGACATACAAGTTTCGCAATTAAAGGAAAATTTTCTAAAAACGCAAATCCACGGGCGTTACTGGCAGTAAAAATAATATTAGGCTGCCTGACTACAAGGTGTGATTTTAGGGATACTGGAAAAGTTCTTCTGCCAGAATCGGTCCCTGGTCCTTGCTGCACCTCAAATGCCCACCATTAAAGTCATTCATTTGAGTTAAGAAAATTGCCAGTAAGACCTCTATTAAAATGCAAATGTGTTCCCTGGGTGGGGAAACACATTAAATCATTATCAGCCATTAACACTTTAGACCAAATTAGTTTCAGATTTATTAGCCAATTACTCAAGGTACAGAAGGAATGCGGAGCAGGAGAGTGTAGTTTAAGTTGGTTTTTGGAGAGCTGGGATGCTGAAAGACCCATCCGGTGATGTCTTGCCATGGCGTTTATCTTTTTATTAGTTTTTTTTTTTTGGAGACAGAGTCTCACTCTGTCACCCAGGCTGGAGTGCAGTGGCGCGATACCAGCTCACTGCAATCTCCACCTCCGGGGTTCAAGCGGTTTTGCTGACTCAGCCTCCCGAGTAGCTGGAACTACAGGCACCTGCCACCCCGCCCAGTTAATTTTTTATTTTTAGTGGAGCTAGGGTTTCACCGTATAATAATGCATAACATTCTCATATAAAAACATAAAAAAGTGAAACGTCTCTTAACAAAACAGAGGTCGGGACCCAGAACTCTAACTGCTGGCCACTGCCTCACCGCCCTCTCCCCAAACCTCCAACCTGGCCCCAGAGGCAACTCCAAGGACAGGTGAGTTCTGAGAAGCCTGGGCTGGAGATCATTCTAGGAGGGTGTCATTCAAATCTGCATGCTTTATTCTGTCCTTTTAATTTTCCTATCTTTTGAAGATGGGCAGGAGCCAAAAGTGGAGGTGGAGACAGAATTTGGAAAGCTGGCTCCAAAAAAAGATACCTTGTGGGGAGGCCGAGAAAGGTGGATCACTTGAGGTCAGGAGTTCGAAACCAGTCTGGCCAACATGGTAAAACTCCGTCTCTAACAAAAATACAGAAATTAGCCAGGCATGGTGGCAGGTGCCTGTAATCCCAGCTACTAGGGAGGCTGAGGCAGGAGTATCACTTGAACCCGGGAGACGGAGGTTGCAGTGAGCCAAGATCACACCACTGCACTCCAGCCTGGGTGACAGAGTGAGACTCTGCCTCAAAAGGGGGGGCAAAAATTTAAAAAATAAATAAATAAATAAATAAAAAACACCTTGTGTTCTGTATTCCAACACCAAGCTCCACATCCACCTTGTTGATGGCTCCTCTGTCATTCCATCACCTCCCTGAGAGCCAGCAAAAATATATTCAACCTAAACAAATGGATGTCATTTTTTTCTTTTTAATACCATCTGTGAGAGTCTAGCCAAGCCTAACAAAGCGGAGAATGTATTTCCAAATGCTTGCATTCTCTTAAGGAGTGTTTTGGTCCCCATGAAATCCTATGAACTGTTTTAAGGAGAAAGGGAGGATGGCAGGGAAACTCCAAGTGGGGCCTAGAACAAATCACCCTGACTTCCTCTGACATCTTGCTGGAGTTTGCATTACTCACTGACCTCATGCGATTAGGATCCTTGGAGAGTGAAGACTGTCTCTCATAAATATTATCAAGAATGAACTGAGTTACCCTTTCATAAAATGGTAGACAGCCAATACTTGGCTAATTTCTGAATGCAAAGGGTCTTTGGAATAGAAATCTAGATCCTTCTCACACTTGCAAAGTTTGGGGTCAGGGGGTCAAGAATTTAAATTAATATGTGTAAAATAAAAAAAATGTTCACCAACTGAAAGACAAAAATAAAATCCCCCCAAAAAGAAAATGGAAATTCTAAGTCAAAGTACATAGGTGCTTTCATATACTTCATCTTACTTTTCAGAAATACTTTAATAATTTTACCCAATTGAACATAACAGATAGAGAAGGCCCAAAGAGGAGAAGGAACTTTCCCAAGTTCATAGGGTTATTGAATGACACAGCTGAGATTCGAATTCACACCACTAATCTAAAAACACAGGCCCTTTCCCAGAATGACACAGTTGGCTTTAATTTCATTTAAAAGAGGCTAGGCAGTTCAAATTTACTCGTGAATACAAATTTCCACTTGTATAAATTATGCCACTTCAATTTTGCTCAAATAATAGGGGGAAAATAGTGTTGGAAAAAATTTGGGATTAAAATAGGCTCAACATTATAAACAGTTTAACATCAGATTTTTCTTGTGTTCCAAATTCTTAAAACTGAAGAAAAAAATCTGTATAGCTTTAGAATAATTGTATAATCTGACTATGATCAATAGCAGACTTTTTGGAAGGTGTCTACAGATTCTGCTGCTGTTTTTGTAAAATTAGACTGTATTTCCTTCTATACTCACAAGTGGCAATTTCATATCATTTTAATGTTTCAAGCTTTTTTTTTTATGTTATCCAGGGTCTGTTAAATTTAAGTCCAGACAATTATCCAAAAATACTCCAGTCTTCAAATCACTTATAGTTCAGTTCCAAAAACTAATAAGATTAACATAACTATAAACTATGCTTTAGTTATTGTATTATTCCACAGGAAAAAAAAAACAAAGAAATAAGAAGAATGTCTGAGTGTTTTTATGAATTTGAGTTCACAAGCTAACCTGTGTTTGGCTGTGAAAAAATTAAGGCTTAATTAAAGCTAATTTGACATGCTCTCTGTTTAGTTTACACAAAGTAAATCAGAAATTCACAAAGCAATGCTTAATCAAAGAGCAATACTCAAATTGAATATAATATCAACATTTAAAACAGATACCTTTATTCATCTCAGTTTTCTATTTACCCATTCCCTTGACAATCTCATCTGGTTTCACAGCTTAAATACCACATATAAATTGATACTCCTCAAATTTATATCTCCAAATCAGACTTCCCCTTTTAATTGCAGGTGTATATGTGTGTGTGTGTGTGTGTGTGTGTGTGTGTGTGTATCTATCTATATATATCTATATACATATCTCCAAAAGTCCACCCTAAACTTCTATGCAGATATCTCACTGACATCCAAAACTTAACATGAACAGAAATAATCTCCTGATTTTTCTCTTCAAAATCATTTCTCTTCCAGATTCATCTTTATTTTGGCAACTGTACCCCCTCTAGGTGTTCAACTCAAACACCAAGCTATCACCCTCAGCCCCTCTCTTTTTCTCACACTTATCCGACTTGTCAGCAAATTCTGTTATTTCCCCCTTCAAAAGGAGCCCGTCCTCCCATGTCTAGCAACACCCCTCTTTCCCCCGTCCTCCCATGTTTAGCACTACCCCTCTGGACCAAAGCAACGGGGACTTTCCCTGGATTATGGGAATTGCCTGCTAAAGCATCCTTGCCTCTGTCCTGGTTCCTCTAGAGTCTATTCTTCACATATTAGCTAAAATCGTCTTGCAAATCATCTTCGTTCAATGTGTATCAGGTCCTGTGATGACTGCATAAATCTTACCAGTGGTCCAAAGGGCACAGGGGCTGGGGCAGATTTCAAAGCTGACCCATAGTGAAGGAGCCAACAGAGAAGCCGGTGTGGTGCAGGGACTATCAGGGGCTCCCAGAGCTGTGAGATGACCTGCAGGGTGAGCTACGCTCGCTTCACACTTCAGTGAGGAGTCCCCCCTGAGCAGGTGCCGCCCGATGGGAACTGTTCATCTAGAGAACAGAAGGCTGTTTGCCAAGAATTCTTACACTACAAGGCAATGCCAGCTCTTCATCCATTTCCCTCAACACCCAGAAAGGGCACGAAGAAGGTCATGTGGCTGAGGAAATGTCTTCTTCGAGAGAAAACAGGCATGACATCAAGTGACTGATCATTGAATTTGGAAGACCAACACAAGGATGGGACTTTTTCATAAATGTATACATGGGACATCAAGATTAATATCTGAAAAACAGAATTTTTCAGTTATTAATAGAAGGTTTTTAAAGTATTCATTATATTTCAACATCCATTACCTATGTTTACATTTACCTACTTTCATTTGACAAATTTTAGGCACAGAAGTTAAAGTAATTTACTATATTCTTATAGAAATGAGCAGCAGAATATGGATTAACACAGGTCTCCCGAATTCCTGACCTATTCAGCATTTGAGAGAAGTGTTTAAATTCTAAATAAATCTGCATAATGAGAGCACTATTCAAGATGATTTTAATTTTGTAATCTTGTGAAAATTAACTAAAAACTGGGGTCTAAAAAACAAGTGTAGCAGGAAAGAAATCAGTGTCTCGCCTTTCTTCTTGCCATTTTCAAACATCTCTTAGCAACTAATGAATTTGGCAGAACCAAATTCTGTGTGCATACAGATTGAAATTAATTCTCTAGAAGATTAAGAAAAAAATAGATATCTAAGCTTTAAAAATGAGATCCACTAGGTTAAAAAATTAAACTTAGTATAATTCCATTTCAACAAAATCAAAGTCTCCTGGTATAGAAGCCTGGGTTGCTGAGGACAGATTTTCTCCTGTTTATTCCTGAATATCACAAAAAAAAAAAAAAAAAGGGAAAAATAAATCATACCTTCTTCCCTCTCTGCCCCAAAAACCTATTTTTTTTTCCCAATCATGGGAATATAATCATTAGGAAAAAAACTACGGTATACAGTGAGATATTTGGGAGTCAGGGAGAAAAATTTGATGAGAAGAAAGAGTATTAAGAGGTTCCAAGTAGGCCGGGCGCGGTGGCTCACACCTGTAATCCCAGCACTTTGGGAGGCCGAGGCAGGTGGATCACGAGGTCAGGAGATCAAGACCATCTTGGCGAACACGGTGAAACCCTGTCTCTAAAAATATAAAAAACTAGCCGGGCGTGGTGGCGGCGCCTGTAGTCCCAGCTACTCAGGAGGCTGAGGCTGGAGAATGGCGGGAACCCGGGGGGCGGAGCTTGCAGTGAGCCAAGATGGCGCCGCTCACTCCAGCCTGGGCGACAGAGCGAGACTCCGTCTCAAAAAAAAAAAAAAAAAAAAGTTCCAAGTATACAACATAGTTACTTTGGTAATGGGAGGTGAAAATAGGGCCTCAAAGAAGCATCTCTGACCCTGCCCACCCCGTCTGTCTCTGTCTCTCCCTCTCTATACACACACACACACACACACATATAGACACATACACTATATATATATACACACACACACCTTTCTATATATTATGTATCTACCTATGACAAAATTCAGTTACAAACCTATCAATCTGTCTGTCTGTCTGTCTCCACAAGCAGTAGGAGCTATATACATTTCAACAATGCAGAAAGCACTGGTGTGAGTGGGAAGGAATGTACAGAACTGCCATTCAGAAGAGGCTGGGTGACCAAGAGAATGACGCAGTGGAGTCATATTTGCAGGAAGCAATCAGTCTCTGTCAGAGACTGTCAGGTTGTCAATACAAACGTACAATGAACGACTATCGGACCCTTTCAGATCTTGCCGCCACCCCAG
Source organism: Mandrillus leucophaeus (assembly GCF_000951045.1). Classification (NCBI taxonomy): domain Eukaryota; kingdom Metazoa; phylum Chordata; class Mammalia; order Primates; family Cercopithecidae; genus Mandrillus; species Mandrillus leucophaeus. Next base: position 1,095,141 of record NW_012106186.1, read on the forward strand.
GAATCTCTTCACATTAAGTCCAAGAATATTTAATAACTTTTTATTCAATTATTTAAAAATAAATAGGATGACTAAAATACTGATACGAAAGAAGTATAAAAGAAACAGTGGGAAACAATAGTAAAGTTTATAAAATCTATTAAACTTATTTTATTAATACTTCTTTTGAGACTGGGTCTTGCTCTGTACCCCAGACTGGAGGACAGTGGTACAATCACAGCTCACTGCAGCCTCTACCTCCCAAGATCAGGGGATCTTCCCACTTCCTCCAAGTACCTGGGACCACAGGCACATGCCACCATGCCCAGCATATATTTTGCATTATTTTTGTAGACACAGGAGGTCTACCTATATAGCCCAGGTTGGTCTCAAACTCCTGGGCTCAAGTGATCCTCCTGTCTCAGTCTCCCAAAATGTTGGGATTACAGGTGTAAGCCAGCATGCTAAACCATACAAATCTATCAAAATTTTAAAAAATACACACATGATGATTTCTTATATTAACAATCAATTAACACTATGGGTAAAATTCACCTAAATATACATAAATTGAAGTCCACTTAACATGATAAAACACATATAGTCCACCTCTAAATCAAGGCTCATGTTTAAGAATGAAATCTTAGAAACATCTGAAGACAGGAACTGGAAAAGAATTACTCATATTCCCACTTTCAATTAATATTTCACATGAAGTGCTAGCCAAGGTAATTTAAAAAGAGAAAGAAAATGTATAAAACATGGAAAGGAGGAGATACACATAGTACAATTTTATTGTGACATCATTTTAAACTGGAAAACCAAATAAAATCAGTTTTTTAAAGAGCTATTTTAAACTAAGAATTCAATAGGTAACAGGAAGTAAACGATAAAAGACTAGTTTTTCTATTGAAACACAACCGATTTCATAAAATACTCTTTTTAAAGCAACAGAAACTTAAAATATAAGGAAATTAACATGAAATATCCAAGACCAAATTTTGAAGATGTAACACTCCCCAAAAAACACCAAAACGTAATGAATGAAAATACGTATCTTTGAAGTCTATAACATTTTATTAAAAAATGAGAACGTTCATTATATATTGATAGGAAAAATGATAATGTTCATTATATATTGATATGAAAAACTTTGAAGATATGTAGGTATGAGAAAAAAGGAAAAGAACATCCAGTTTATATTATGCTTTTACCAGTGAAGAAAAAAAAGAGAGACCTAGAATTTTGTTTTAATGTAGTTGATTTCTAAACAAAGAAGCTCTGAATGATGAACAAGAAACTAAAGGCAGTGACGGCCTGGAGAAAGGCAGGTGAAAAAAGACTACACAGCTAGAGAAAGTGCGGGGCTAGAAGACTAGACGGCACACATTGTCGCGTTTTAGATTTTGCATTTTGTGCAAGTTATCTCCATGACTAAATTAACAAAGTAGATAAATAAATAAAGCCTAATAAGAAATAATGGTTTTCTAATCTATTTGCTTCTCTCTCAGGTGCCACTGCGCTTGAGCCTGCTCATTCTCTCTCTTTCTCTCCCTACCTCCCCCTTCCTCCCCTATAATTCTCTGTTGAATTAAAAGCATTATCACAGGTCTCAGGCATTTGCTGCTTCCTTTCTTTGAGAACTGGACTCCCATTTTATTCAAGGGCACTGTAAGTAATTTAGTTTCACCCCCCCCACCCCCACAAAAAAAATCTTCACAACCAACTTCCTTAATTATTTTTAAGAATTATTGCATCCTTTCTAAGATAGCATAGAATTTTGGGATGGGTAAGGTAAATAAAAACTTGACTCCTTTTCCTATTTTGTTCTAAAGCTAAATTTCCATTTATTTGTACTCCCAGACGAAACTAATTTATGTATTTCAGTAAAAGCTACCCAGTTTTAAATTACCTAAAGAATTCCTAATACGCACTTATGATTTTGAAAGTACAAATTATTATTTCCCTTTGAGAGTTTGAAATGTTGCTGCCTTTTACTTTCATAAATAAAATTTTATCTCATTAAAGTAGTATAAAATATCAGAAAGGATGCCCTATGCAGTCCTCACATATCTACATTCAACTTCACTTTTTATTGATTTTAACAATTGTTGATAGCTAATGACACCTGACTTTAAATTTTTTGTCTATATTTTACCTACAAAATAATCAGTCATTCTTACCGAGTTTAAGTGCTTACTTACAGATCATTAAATATTTTAAAGAAATTATTCCTGTGGTGAGGTTTTTCTAAATGAAATTTTTTTTATATAAAATACCACCTCTTAATCTGTGGTTGGGAGTTTTTGTATTTTTGCTTCACAAAGCTAGACATATACATATATATAACACATATATATATTTATACTTCATAGATATAATTTTGTTCCTTTATGTTTGTCGGTAATAATATATAAAGGGAACATACCATTTTTGGAAAAGTTGGAAAAATTTTTCCAAATGTCACAGAAAAAGCAATGTGAAATTCCTTCTCCTCAAAACAAAATCTATTGCACCAGAATAATATGGTACCATGGAAAATATGAGAAATTGTATTAAATGCAAAACTAGCAGCTACTACCTTCTCATTTGAAGAATAATTTTTTTTTTTTTTTTTTTTTTGAGATGGAGTCTTGCTCTGTCACTCATGCTGGAGTGCAGAGGCATGATCTCGGCTCACTACAACCTCTGCCTCCTGGGTTCAAGCAATTCTCCTGCCTCAGCCCCCTGAATAGCTGAGATTAAAGGCACGTGCCACCATGCCAGGGTAATTTCTGTATTTTAGTAGAGACAGGGTTTCACCATGTTGGCCAGGCTGCCCTTGAACTCCTGAACTCAAGTGATCCACCTGCCTTGGTCTCCCAAAGAGCTGGAATTACAGGTGTGAGCCACCATGTTCAGCTAAATAATTTTCTTATTTGGAATATTTACAAAGTTTCTGAAAAAATCATCTTGGTCAATATTTTGTGATTTAGAAGTCCATCTAAAGGTCAACAAAGGCCATAAGGAACCATAGGACGAAAGTCTAGAAGCCAAGGGAAAACCAAGGTCCTAGTGCCGTCTCTGGTACAAACACACCTGGTGACTTGATCAAATATCTTAACTTCCATGCATCTACGATTCACCATCTGTTAAACTTGCCCTGCCTACTTCACAGGAAGACAATTTTTATTTGAATGGAATGTAAACAGTTAATTATTGTGTTTATAGCCTTATTCGTAAAACCATTCTAATAACAAACCTTTCAAGAGTAACATGAGGATTAAGGAGGAAGTATAAAAAAGGCTTTGGAAATTTACAAATGCAACTGAGCAATAATGTTCCTTCTAGCAAAAAGAGGAATCAAATTAAACTATTGCTATCCATATACTTTGTCCCTATCCATGTAATTTACTGAAACGTAGGAATAGTGTTTTTCTCATCCCTATTTCCTCATGTCTAGTATCATGTTTCACACATTGGAAGAAGAAATAAATTTGATTTTGTAGTTGGTGGTTTGATGAGTAGAAACAATCTTTTTATTCTATTGCTTAGTGATATACAAGTATAAACTAAGAATCAGCAAATATAAAAAATAATTGTGAATAATTTGAAATACAAATTATTCTGGAAGATGCTCAACGTCACTTATCACCAGGGATATACAAATCAAGGCTATGAAATATTACCTCATGTCTGTTAGTATGGCTATTATCAAAATGATAAAAGATAAATGTTGACAAAGATGTAAAGAAATGAACTCCTGTGCACTGTTTATGTGAATATAGATTGGTACAGCCAATAATGGAAGAGTATGGAGGTTCCTCAAAAAATTAAACAGAAATACACATAACCCAGCAATCCCCCTATTGGATCTAAAACCAAAGAAAATGAAACCAGCACCTTATAGAAATAGCTGCACTCCCATGTTCATTGAGGCATCATGCACAATAGCCAAAATATGCAAAGAACCTAGGCATCCATCAATGCATGAGTGGAATATGATCTTTACAAAAGGAGATACTGCCATTTGTGACAACACGGATGCAACTGAAGGGCATTATGTCAAGGGAAATAAATCAAACATGAAAGAAAAACTGGAAATTATTTCATATGTATAACCTTAAAAAATGGAATACACAGACACAGGAGAAGAACCAACGTTATTGGTGTGGGCTGGCGGTGAATGAGGAGATATCAGTCAAAACTATGAAGTCGAACTTATGCAGGATGAATAAGTCAAGAAATCTAACATACAGCATGAAAACTATAGCTAACAGTATTATGTTGTATACTAGAAATTTACTGAGAGAAGATGTAAGATTTTTACACACACACACATGCTGACTATGGGAGGTGATTAAATATATTAAATATATTGCTTTGCTTGAGTACACTTATTTCACTATGTATTATATTAAGCTATCATATTTCTTAAACATAGACAGAAAAAAGAGATAAACATTGTTTTGGTGAAGAAAATACAGTATAGTATATTTAATATCCATGCAGATTTTATCAAAGGCAAAGTTAACTAAATATGGCTACTTCTCCCAAAGCTGTATATTTCTAGACTGAGTTAAAAATTATGCCTTCTAAGTGAAGTGAAAATGCATTTTGTACTGCCGTCCAAAGCCACTATATTCTGCTTCCATCAGGACTTGTTAGGATTGCTGATTCTTCAGGAGTAGGCTCTGAATGGGGTAGAATTTTCCAAATGCATCAGATACTTATGAATGTCTGTCTTTCTTCTTGGAGGAACCCTGAACTACAGGGTGCATAAGTCCACAGGCAATGTAACAGTCTCAGCATCTCACTACTATCCTCAGTGGGAAATAAAAAAAGAAACTTTCTAAATTTTCTAATTTGAATATGATACCAGCTGGTTTTTACAGAAAGAAAGATTTGGCAGTCCTCAGACAGGAAAATTACAGTCACTTGAACTCAACTACTTGAATATTTCAGGAATACTTGTTTTCTTCTACCTCTTAACAGAGTCATAAATACTACTGGCATGGAACTGCTTTAGATATCTCAACAAAAAATGATTTGCCATTTGTGAAATACAAAGATCTTACTGCTATTTTCTATACCCAGCTGATCTTTTTCAGATCTAAGTTCGGTGTGGTTTCAGCTTAGAGTGCTCAGGTATCATTTTTCTTTACTTCTGGCATTACAAGAGTTTCAGTGAGACACAGCTACATAGTATCTTGGCGAAACAGTATTGATCTCCTTTCAACAGTGAACAGAGGTCAGCTTTCTATCTGGATACTTATATATCTGACTTGTACACCTAACACCATTAAAATCTATTTGAGTGCATTAGTGGAAATAGATTCTATTATACGGTCTCATGGGGAACCCACCAGGAAGTCATAGAGTATAATGGAGATGGCTCCCTTTAAAGACATTTCAGGCAATTTTCTTGCCATGCCTTAACTTCATTCCCACTGGCTAACTGGGAATAATCCAATTACTACAATAGCCAGGATTGATATCCAGGAGTTAGGAGAAATCTCTTTCAAGGACCGAGGTTGGCTAAACTCATGAAGACATGTTGTCATTTCTGAAAACAAAAAGAGGGTTTAATATTTTTGAGTACATAATGATGTGAAATATACCTGATACTTATGATTCAAGTCACTAAAGTGTATTACCTGACAACATGTCCATTTTGTATCTGGTAGGATCTATGTATGCCTGTGCACGATAGGAAGAAATTTATTTTGCTGAAAGTAAATACCAAATATTGTAAATTGTACGAAAAGAGAAGGACATTTAAAAAACAAGTAATAATTAGCAGTTTGTTTAGCTGATGACCTTACATACATATCTCAGTTTTTACATTTTTTGTTGAATTTCTGATGAAAATGCCCAGGTATACATAATTAATAATTGTCAAAGGAATTTTGTTATTTCCTGTAATAATCTAAAATGTAAATGCAATATACTTTTGAATGTAAAAAAACAAACAAACAACAACAACAAAAAAAACAGTGCCAGAATCATGGAGGACTTTGTAAGGTGTTCCCATTGCCTTCCCAGAACTAACTGTCATAGGGAATGGGATTCGTCCTGCATACACAGATCTCTTAAAAAAAATACTTTGAGTAACTTGCCTAGAGAAGTGCATTCAATCTCTGGCCAGAAAGAATTTGAAAAAAGTTTTTTAAAATATCATATGAGGCTCTGTAAGGACCACTAAATATGAATCAGGGAATTAGTCTAGTACTGAAAATGGTTTAAAAAATCTATCTACATTTAAGTGAGACATTGCAATTTATCATTTTCCTATAAGACAACGAGACCTCCTCTTGCAAACAAAACATGAATGTTCCAGAATGCTTTTCATGATTTTTATGTTAATAATTATACTCTCAAAACAAAATACTTACCTTGCAGTTTTAAGAATAGTAATATTAGGCTGGCTAATGAATACTGATATATAAGCTATGTCAAATTGTGTGTAAACGTATGGTTATCTACATCACTACTGATTATATGAAGAGCTAATAACGTCCATTAAAATCGAATAATATTTTCTAGTTTTCTAACCCACGTGACGTACTATAAAGCAAAATCAGACTTAAATAGTCTGATTACTGACTTGAATCATAAGTATCAGGTGTATTTCACATTATTATGTACTCCAAAATATTAAACCCTCTTTTTGTTTTTCAGAAATGGCAACATGTTTTCATGAGTTTAGCCAACCTCAAATGTAATATTTATGCCACTTATAAGTAGCTGGGAGTTCATCTGTATAAGTACTATTATGGTAGATCTTAATGTATGTGGTTATACTCCCAGTGAAATTCTATTAAAATAGAATTGACATGTGAAATTATTTGGAAAAAATAAATGTAAGTTTCATACAGACACTGAATAAACTGATTTTTTATTTTAAAATATTGAACACCATTCTAAAAGAGGTATCTTGGCAAAATTAACCAATGATTAGCTTTTCACACATTTATCACCTTTTTAAAAAGATACTACGACGATAGCCTTGTAGTATGAATCAAGTTGATATATTCAAGCTGAATATAGCCTGTATGTTTAACTTTGAAATCTGATGAAAGTATACTTTACTATTAAAACCTCAAGTATAATATGAATATAACAAATCATACCGGTTTTTTTTTTTTTTTTTTTTTTTTTTTTTTTTTAAAGAAGATTGTTACTGCTGTATAAATGATTCAGGTCTAAAACATAAGCCCGTAACATTTTGGTTGAAGGAAAGTCATGAAAGAACACATTTTAAGTATTTATACTTTTTGCTATTTTAAACATAAAAGCAGAAAGGTGTGACTTCTGCTATTTGCAACCCTGACTTCAAATTAAGTGTATCCTGAAAGGTGTATACATTTTACACATTATAAAAGTGTACCTTTTATAAAGAATCCATTAAAAACAAAGAATAAAGGTAGAGAATAAATAAGAAAAGGTTACATTTAAGTCTTACTGCAAGCTGTTTAGTATCTTGAGTAAAATATCGAACTTCAATGGTACATGAATGACCAAGATCTGACTACGTTTCCTTAACACCATTTTTTCTAATCAGCATTATCGCATCCAGTTCTAGAAAGTCCAAGCAAAATTAATAACAATAATAATAGTGATGTTGTTTTGCTTGTGAAACCACAATATAAGCAAAGTAGAGCATTTATAGTGGTTGTTCTCCATTTCTATTTTTAATTTGATAGCTCAGAAAATACATAGTTACGTGAGCACCACGAGGGCATATTGTGCAGAGATTTCCATTTTGCAAGCTCTATTTCAGGATATTTCTAGTTTTCAGACCTACGTCTATTTCAGAAGCAACATGGGGGCATGTCTCAAATGTCCACTTTTTAAAGAAGCCTCCTGAAACCACCACAGCTCGTCCTTTCAGAATTTGCATTCTCAGACAAATTCAAGCCTTGCTTTTGGCATCTTGAGGAAAATCCCCATTTATCCCAGATAATAGAGAAAATTTGCTCTGCTTATTTAATAGCTGGTACCTTGAGTTACACAGGATTTAGCGTTGCGTTTTATCCTAGCTGTTCAGTTGGAACTGAGTGCAATGTTCTTGACATTGCTAAGGGAGTTTTGAGACCTACCTGCGACATTTTTTAGACCCTGGTTGTGGGATTGGGTTCGCATTCCAGGGGAGTTATTTTAATACTCCCCAGCAAATGCACGGCATTCATCAAGGAGGTATTAGGATTTACAGTGGAATTTTGGTATCACAAGCAAGTTGTAAGAATTTTCTAGTAATGGATTTTTCTGTGATCAGTTCAACTCACTGACAAATGACCCCTGATACACAGAACGCACATGTAACACACGGGAAAGCAAAGACCATAATGCCATGCAAAAGATCAAGACGTCATCTGGGCGAGCCGTTTGCATCCAGATGAACACAAAACCTAAAGTTGTTTGTATTAAAGTCGGAAGTTTTCAGCTGTGGCTTAATAACCCATATTAGAGTCAGAAAAACTGTGTTTCTACAGCCTTGCCCCCCTTCTTTGATCCTTTATAGTGATGGCGACTAAGTGGGTAGCGAGTTCCTTTAAAAAAAAAAAAAAAAAAAACTTTTTGTATTCCCAAAAGATAGTTATTATCCCCAAAAGCTTTCTCTTCTAACGACTAAAAATAGAGCACTCCACCCGTTAGCTGTAGTTCACAGGATTTGTTTTTATACTCCAGGTCTTTCTGCTCCTTAAGTCTACTTCACATTTTTTTTTTTTTACTTCCTTTTTCAAGTAAGACCTCGATGGACAGGGCTTTAATGAGAATCCAAACAGTGCTAACCAGAGGGACAGGACCATTTCCCTGTCTGACAGGTGAGACGTCTAGGGCCTCCCATCAGCTTCTGCAGAAGACAGAAACCCTGAATCATTATTTCAAGGTACTTCATCACCCTCCCTCCTCTGTTGCTCTGCTGCCGTCCTATTTCATCGGTTCTAATTTTATTCATGCTCCTCCTTCTGGAACTTTCACTTCAGCATGGGCTGGGTTATGACTGCATGTCCTTTCCTAGGTTCTGGCTTGTATTAAAAATTATAGTAACACAACAATCGACCTGAAGATGCAAATGGATAAGAAAGCTGAAATAGTATTGAGCTTCAAAAACATTATTGGAAATATGAAGAGCTAAAAAAATCGTTTTTTATGAATTTCTTCTGCAGACTAAACATATGTATTTAGAAACGAGATGATTGGGATGGAAAATGAGACCCCTATATGCCATGCTGGAATACCAGCAGAAAGCTCATCCAACTGTTTTCTAAATGGAGTAATTGAGGTTGATGTCAGGCCTTTCTATCGGCCGAGTAGGGTGAGGAACCTGAGGCCCTATCTGCAGGTGAGTGTAACTTCTGCAGGGAAACTTCTTTCTCAATCCACCCTAGGCCAGTGGCTCTCCATTCTCTCCGAGAAATGGCTGACCCATGATGAAGAGCCCACTCAGCGGGGCACCCGAGCATTTCTGTTTTCACATTAAACCAGTTAATGTCTATCAGTGAAGTCTGTAACAATAATTAAGTAATTTAATTAAGTGTTTTAGAAACCCATGAACAAAGACCATGAAAGAAAATTTTCACAGAAACACTAATTCTCTGCATTGAAAGCTTTGGAAAACTCTGTAAGTGCACTTTGCATAAGTCAGTCCCTGGAATTAGGTGTAAGATAGTTCTAAAAGATTGGGGAAAACAATAGAGAGAATGATTTGGCACTTTAAAAAAGAAACTGAATAATGCCTTTTGGGTGTGCTTTTGCAAAGGAAAACAGTGCAGAACTCCACTATGCAGATGTATTTTGTTACCTAGCACCATCTAGCTGCTAATGACTTTCAAGTTTCTATCTCCATGATCTGGTTCCCCCTCGAAATCCACAGGGACCACCTCTAGTAGTCACCTGGAAATAACTCATAAAGGCAAACTCCTGTGTTCTGCCAGTAATCTTCCTCTTCCCTTTTTCTTATCTGAATCTCAGTTAAGGCTCGCTCTTTGCTTCCAGGTGCTAAATTTGGAATATATATGTTTGGTACATGTATATATTTGGGATGTATCTATTATATATACATGTTGGATCTATATTTAGTTTGCATCACCAATATGTACTTACATATACCAAATACACACACACACCCCAAATATACCTATTATATATTTTTTGGTATACTGGTGTGTGTGTGTATATATATATAAATATATAGATGTGGAATATATATGTAGGTAAATATATATGTTTGGTATATTTGGTGTATATATTTAGATATAGGATCACACCTATATATACCAAATATATATATTTGATATATGTGGTTTATTTGGTATTTATATATTATTTTTATATATATATATACACACACACACACACACACACACACATATTTGGTATATATAGGTGTGATCCTACATCTAATGATAGGAGGTAAAATGCATGTATATGATTTGGATTAAAGTAAAATTTTAATATTAGGTATTTATATATTTTAGTGGTCCTGTCTTTAAAAATTCTCATTTGCTTAATTTGGTCCTCATTACATGATATAAGGGGCGTATTGAGGGGAGTTTAGTTTGAAGACTGTAAGTTCCTGAGGGCAAGAAGCATTTCAGTCTTGTTACCAATCGAATGTAGAGCGCACAGCAGAGCTGCCATCTAGCAGGTGCTAGGCGACTGTTTACGAGTTGAAATGAATCATCTCCCAATCTCGAGCTTAGTTGGAGCTTTTCATGTCTTTATTCAGCTCTGTTGCTGATCCCATTTAACACATGTCCTTCCTATTCCAAATAAAATTCAAAGACCCATGTACCTTAGAGAATCTTAACTAGTTAATATTACCTGGGTGGATAATGCTTCCACATTAATGTTTTATGTATTTCTATCTGTGATCCTATTTCAGAAGATGCTCAATATTTCCAAATGTCTGCTGGACAAAAATAACCAGATGTCTGCTGTCACCCAAACAATTCAAATTCCTTTAGTTCAAAACACCTAGAAACAAAAAGCTGGCATTTACTGAGATTAATAAAAGAGGGGAAGAGGAGAATTATTGCAGGGAGAAAAAGAATTTGTCTTTGAACATGACAACGTTAAGGTAACCTACCAGACTTCCATGTAGAGATTGAGATGGACAGCTGAATTTTAAAGAGGGAGATTGTGGTGATCTAAATCTGGAAGTCGTCAGTATACAGATGGAAGGAGATACATTTGCCGATGACCTGAATATAGACAGGAAACATTCGGATACTCAGTCCTAAATTATTCCCATATCTGAAACCAGGACAAGGAGGAAGACTAAACAAAGAACACGAAGACAGGTTAATGAGATGGGAGACAAATCAGAGGTTTCAGGAAACAAATGAAAATGTTGTTTAAATCAAGAGGGCATTATCACAGGATATTACGCTGAGGAGGAAAGAAAATAAGAATAAACACCCGATCATTATATTAGGAAATGTAGTCATCGATGAGCCACGTAAACGTGTTTTTTTGTGGAAATTCTGAAGACACTAACAGATTGCAGTAGGTTCAAGACAGAATTGGAAGAAATTAAAAAAGGGGGAAAATAAAGTATCTACAACTTCTTCAAAGAGATTTGCGGCAGAGAAATGATCAATAGCTGAAAGGAGAAGTGAGTCACACAAAAGTTTTCTTTAAGATGAATAACACATACAATGTGTTTTTATGCTGTTGAGAATGATGCATTAGGCAAATTTCGATGTTGCTGGAGAAAGATACATATAAATAAAAGACATTCATCCGCGAGCAGGTAAGAAAGGAGGGAATGCAAACTTTGCATGAGTATCTATTTGGAAACAGAAGACTAGCTGTTGTTTGAAAGTTCCAGTGGCTTTTCAAAGCTATGCTTACAAGTCAAAGTTCCTATAAAACTGTAGGGAAGGGTCTCAAACAACTTAACACATGGATCTGTGTATAACCAATAATGAAATAAAAGTTTTCCACGGCAATCACAGTAAAAGCAAAGATACTCCTGAGTCCTAATCTTTCTTTTGAATTCCTAAGGTGCTATCAACCCCATCTGAAACTTCAGTGGGAGTTTTTTCATCCCTTCCCTGGGTTGCCTTGTAGGCACACACTGCAGTGTAAACAGAGGACACATCCCTTCGCCTCTCTCAATTCCGAAACTCGTGATTCAGAGTACACCTGCTCCCATGTTAATGTTTTAACTCCTCTCAGAACGACCAGAGAACAAAATAAATTGTGTGACATCTTTATCACCCCTTTTCTTCTCTGCACTACAAAGCACTGAGAAGTACTTGGAGAGATTCCCAGAATGCAGAGCATGGTCTCAGTGTAAAAAACGAAAGGGATGGAAAAGAGAGGGAGACAGAAGAAAAAACAAATACACATATACACTTTTTTTTTTTTTTGGCAGGAAACTCAGAACAACTGTGAAGACAGTTCATTAATCAAAGACAAATTCAGTTCAAAGCAATGTTTCAGGCTATATAGAAAGCCCTTGAAAGATGAAAACATATTCAAAGTAAATTTGTAAATTTGGGAATAAAAAGTAGTTGAGTTAGGTGGGGTCATTCAAAGAATCATATTTAAGAATAAAGAAAATGGCCAGGCACGGTGGCTCACACCTGTAATCCCAGCACTTTGGGAGGCTGAGGCAGGCAGATCAGGAGGTCAGGAGATCGAGACCATCCAGGCTAACACAGTGAAACCCCGTCTTTCCAAAAATACAAAAATTAGCCGGGCGTGGTGGCGGCGCCTGTAGCCCAGCTACTTAGGAGGCTAAGGCAGGAGAATGGCGTGAACCCAGGAGGCTGAGCTTGCAGTGAGCCGATATCGCACCACTGGACTCTAGCGTGGGCAACAGAGTGAGACTCCATCTCAAAAATGAAAACAAACAAACAAACAAAAAAGAATTAGCGATTAGTGAAATGAACAGATGGGAAAGTTGCTGATATTCTTCGTTTTTGTGCATAATGCTTTATCTAAAGAAATAGGTCTTGAGGTTTCTTCTCTTGAGAAACACCTTCCTGTGACTAAATCATGCTTTGTTTCCAGTCATTCCTGTGGCAGCCAGGGCTAGTGTTCCTGCCTATTGGGATGATTTTACTCATTTAGGAAGGCTTGGGAGTTCCATGTTGTGGTTTAAAGTTCTAAATGAATGAAGACAATGGAGGGTCTGTGGGTCTTGACTCCTACTGAGAGAGACCATTTCCAGCTGTAACCTGGGCTTGGTTACTCCAGGCTTTTGATTTGCCCCTATGAGAAAGCATGAGATGGCTGAAAGTAGCATTTACCTCTCTGGGCTGTAACTGAAAATTAAAGACACATTTCACTGCTGTTTGGAAGCTACAATCAGCCCTTTCCTACTCAGCCTCCCTAAAAGATGATGCCCACATCGGCCTGCTGTTGTCTTGGTTAGAGGCCACCCTCCTCGTGGAATCCCTCTTTGGGATCAGTTTTTCCTCGCACCTCATAAGCTCACCCGCTGTTCAGGGACTGCAGCAAGCTGCGTGTGACACATTCCCTACTTGTGCAAATACTTTTCATATTTTTCCATAATGGAGTATCTTGGTCATTTACAATTTATGATTTCAACTTGAAACAGCTTGCCTTGGAAAGGAGCAAATGTTCATTCAGATATATGACATCATAACTTTCCATTTATCTATTTGTTCTTTTGTTCATTAATTCTTAAATACATGCTTATTGACTATTATGATGAATGTGAGGAATAAAACTGAATAAAAATCAACCCATCCCTGTCCTCCAGGAGAAAGGTGGGAATACAAACTTTGCATGAGTATCTACTTGGAAACAGAAGACTAGCACTGTTTCAAAGCTCCAATGGCTTGACCAGGCCCCGGCAACAGCAGCCACAGCAGTTACTCTCCTAGCTTGGGAAGTGACGCTGGCTTCTACTGCCTGCTCTATTTATTTAGGGTTGGGGGAACCACCTATAGTGTTTTTCTTATTGTGTATATTGTCTTATCGCATGGGCTTTGGTATCGTATTTTTATTCCTATTGTCTCTTCTAATGTTACATTCTTATAGGGCCAAACATAAAAATAATAATAGCAAGAACAATGAAAACAGCAGCAGTAGTAACAAGAATGCCAGTGTTAGTAAGAGGAGGAGAGAAAAAAACCAGAAGACTGAGGAGTCATTGCTGACTGCATGCCTCCCCCATGCCTGTAGCTTTACATCTCTCTTGCTAATCCTTCCGAAAGTCCCGCATCCTTATCTTCATTTCACAGATGTCTGGTCTGAGATTCAGAGGCTTCTAATAATGTTCCCAGGACCCACTGTGCAAAAGCGTTCAGTAGCAGAGCACAGACAAGAACTCAGATGTATCAGACCCCATGGGTAGAACTCTTTCTACTCTAAAAAGAAACTGCCTATGGTGTTATTGAAAGACACTCTTCTAGATTCTAGAAACCTTAATGGTGAAATTAAGACAACTGAAGAGTTAATAGATTTAAATTCCGTGTGTGTGTGTGGTTTTCCCTGAAATTCTCACTCTGGCCATGCAGAATCCAAGCTTTTATTCTCACTCACAAGTGCTTAAGAACAAGAAGTACTTACAAGGGCTTCATTTTCACCATCGATTACTTTTTGAGTAACTTTGCCAAATTCCAGTCTTGTGATGCTATTGAATTTTATTTGTACTAATGGAAAGCAACCTGTCAGAGAAGCACTGTTTTCCTGACCACCCCAGACAGCAGAAGACACTAAATCAAGACCCCTGAGAATCGTGAGCTCATCTGGGCAGCCACACATCTGCCCCAGCTGTGTCCTTGCTCTGACTAAGCGGACTTCCCTTGTAGTTTACATCGCTTTTAGCCCTTGGCTTGATAAAGACGGAGCAGGCATTTTACAGCTCTAATTGTGCCCAAATCCTCCAGGATTTAGTAACTCCAGGCAGTAAATGAGCTTGGAACTTCTTTGCAGGCTAGTTGACATCCACACTCATTCATTTAGCAAGCATTTATAGCGGCCCTAAAACATGTCCAGCCTGCTGGGATGGCAGAGGAGAGAGGGAGGCAGCAAGGGCGGAGAGGTCCACAAAGGGGAACAGGTGCATTTGTACCCCAGCACAAACCTCTAGGGCTATGCTCCTCTTTCATTTGCAGTGTTTCCTTGGGGAAAAAAAATCCCGAAATGAAAAATAACTAGAAAATAGACTGAGACTGGCATTTAAAATGCAGATATTAAAGCAAATTAGAATAGAAGGCACCCATTCATTCCTTCATTTCCTTCACTCATTTATTCAGTCAATGTCTACCAAGTACTAGAAAAAGCAAAACCGTGTTGAACATTATATTCCAAAACAGACTAATTCAAAAAGTTCATTTTCTGAACCCTAGTATTTGAGAAATATCAACACTATGCAGACGGAAAATTAAATGACTAAGGATGTTGGCCTCAAAGCAAGCACATATTAGCCATGCCGATGACCCTAACTCTAATGAAAGTCTCTAGCAGGTTAGAGAGACTCGTGCCAAGAATAACCAAATCTTGGAAAGAAGGAAACAGAGATAGAAGGAAGGAAGATGCAGAAGGAGGAGCTAATATCTAATAAAATCTATTATGGGACTGACAGTTTTACACATAATCCTCACAATGATGCAACAAGGTAGATAGATAGTGCATTCCCCATTTAAACAGATTAAGCTACGTGGTATAAGAGATTAAATAACTTACATATTTCAACAACGGCCTGGAAAGCATTTCTATCCAACAGTATACATTGTATTTTTAATGCATTTGAACAGATATTTTGTTCATTGGCTACCTATTTTTCCTTTCTCCTATCTATGACTAAACAAAGTATGTAGGAACCCATGAAAGTAAAACTGGTAAACAAAGAAACAAACTTAACAAGAACAACAAAACCCTTAACGACTACTACTAAATTATGGAAAACTTTATCATCATTGACCATTTCAAGAAGTCAATTTATTTCTATTTCTGAAATTGACGTGGGTAGCTTTTTGAATTCTGGAAAAAACAAGGATATGATTTATAGTAATTAGCAAGAGGCTGTATGAAGGGAGAATTATGCCCCTATGCATGTGAAGATTCCCTTACCAAAGAAAGAAGTTCTTCTTACAAAAATATTTTGAAGACTGTTTTAACATATTTGGAGAAACTGAAATGACAAGTTATTTTTTATTGCATTGATAAACATCAAAATAATTTTTATCAAAATTTTCATTTATAAGCTCTATTGAAATATAATAGAGTTTGTACTGGGACTTTTAAATATATTTACCTGGAAAATTCCCCTGCACACTCTAAGGATGTATTTTGATTTTCTAACTTTCAAGAAATCTATTAAATATATTAAATGAATATATTGTGATATTAAATATATTGTGATATATTAAATGAATATATTAAATGTGACATTTGAGCAGTACTGAAAAAGCAATTTATGGATGTGAATTTCACAGTATAGCTTATTATGTAGTTATTTAGAACTTCCTCTGAGTGTTTTATGCATGTTTGTGCAATTTTTCTTTTGTTTAGTGAGTCCCTGCAAGAAAGAGGTGAAAAGTTTAATAGTTCTCTGGCTAATAAGTTTTATTGTGCGGTCAGAAGCTCTAAGATTTTTTTTTTTATTTCTAGGAAATAAGAACTGTTAAAGATTTAGAAACGTATTTAGTAGCTAAGTAAATGCTAAGTATTAAATTATATGTTAACAAAATACAACTATACTGTGTAACATATTTTTAGGTATTGGAAATATTTTTCAACAATGATTCTCAGCTCTTACCCATTTGAGATGAGTGGGCCATTCAAGCAAGAGATACATCTATTGTTTTCATAGGCAAGTAAATTATTGGCAACTTGTCTGAAGATGTTCTACTCATGCCATCTTTACTGTCATTTTTAAGACCTCTCAAAGACCTGGGTATTTTCAGTCTTGGATCTGTGGGCTGAAATCTCCTTGGTGAAGACTGCGTGTGTGTTTATCCCAGCCAGCAGCAGGCTGGCCCCAGTGTTTCCTCCTCCTAGGAGGTCTGGCTTTAGCAAACTACTTGTTATGCCCTGGGATTCTGTGAAAGCTTCCATTTGGATGATATAAGATGTTGCTGAGAAGTGCTCGGATTGTTTGAAATCACATCAAAATTGATGCACAACAAGTCAGTCCAGTAGGAGCAAATTGCTGCTCATTACAATTTGGAAAAGAATGGGAGGAAAGTTTCCGCAGGGAAGAACAAAGGGTATTTTGGAGCTGGTATTCAGGATCTTTTCATACATAGGAGGTAATGCTCCCTCACCAATGAGGAATGCCCCTTCTCTTTCAGAACCTTTATTGCTAATACTAAATGTGAGAGGATACTTCAGTCACCTCAGCACTGCAAAAGCCTAAGGTCTTTCTCATTTAGATTCCACTGGCTTTTTAAATCAAATCTCCAATGCCAGCTACCAAGTTACCAAGCCAGGATCTAAACCTGGATTTTCTGTTGCCAGGGCAATTGTCTTTCTCCTATCAATTTATCTGTCCCAAATAAACCTCTTTTTTCAATAAGGGAAAGGGTTATTAGGTAGATCTGCAAGTTTTGTAGGAAGACAGATTTCCTTTCAAACATTGAACTTTATGCAACATTTTAATCCAACTTAGATTAAAGGTCAGAATAGTTCGCTTTTTTAAAAGTCTCTTCCCTAGAAGCCCACATACAGCTAAGAAAAGAAGTGAAAGACTCTTACTAAATATAATACTAGTAGCAATGATGATGATAAGACTAATAGAAGCCAGCATGCACTGATGTCTTCCATGTGCCAGACACTTATTTGAACACTTGACATCCTCTTGCTTTTATCTCCCTAATATCTCCCTAAGAGGAGAAAAGGACTGTTAGTCTTCCTACTTGTCAGCTGAGGATCTGAAGTTCAGAGGAATTTTTCCAAGGCTGCATAGAACCTCAGTGGTGGTTCTGGAATTTGAACGGAGGCCTTTCTGATTCCAGGGTCCAAGCTTTAAACACATCACACTGCTGCTTTACTAGGGATTTACTGATGAGCAGGTAATAAGCAGTCACCTGTTGCAACATAAAAATGTTACTCTATTTAACACTTTCCTGAATTGAGTTCATAGCTTGCTTTTCTTATATTATTATGGAGCTGCTGGAGATACTCAGGCTATTATCGACATTTTTATTGCCCTGTGTTAGCCTTCACGAAGATTCCTGATTTTCATTGGAAAGCTTTGTTTCTCATGAGCTGTGAGGTGTTTCTTCTGCTGGGTTAACTCCTTCTTCACCCTAATGCTTTCAAATATTACCTTCCCTATGTTTAATTCTCTGTGCAGGATAAGGTAAAATGCTGCAAAAATTTTATTTAAAAAGAGACATAAAAGTTCTCACACTTTTTATTTTCTTCAGGTCACTGCACACGCTGTTGTGCATCCAGGAAAATTTAGATAGTTGACTATTCTTGGAGATATTCAGATAATAAGGAGATCACAATGGTTGGATTTGCCTAGAAAATATTCCAGGAGAGAGAGCGCGCGCGCATTTAGAAACTGGCGAATGAACTTGCATGAACAGAGAGAAGCAGCAGGCCCCTCAGGTGGGCAAATACAAGAAAACTCAAGAAGTCAGAACTCAGATATTCATGCATACACTGGGGCCATGAGAGCTGTGGGAAAACCCCAGGGAAGGTGAACAGTCAGTCTAGGAAAGTGGGTTTGCACATATTGTACTGCAGCTAAAAGGCAGGGAAAGGAAGTGACACCTAATTATCAAAAGGAATGATTGTTATGCGTAACTTTTGAGAAGATAAATTGCAGGAACAAAAAATAATTTTAGAAAAAATAGTTACTGGGATAAAATGGTATATTGTAAACTTTGCAAGCAGGTTTCATGCTTGGGTCCCCACTCTGACACTTTTGTATAAACCACCTTTGGGCAAGTGCCTTCACCTCCCCACTGTGCTGTCCCATTTGTGGGGTAAATAGCTCCTACCTAATGCAGAGCTGGCATGTAAGCATCCAGCAAATGTTATCAGCTGTCATCATCATCCTCTTTGTAATGATCCCGGGGCTCAGTCATAGCAAACCATTCCATTAGGTATTCTCTCATGGCTGCTTCTTTACAGCTTGATTTTTGCATTTAACATTCTATCATAAAGACACATGCACGTATATGTTTATTGCAGCATCATTCACAATAGCAAAGACATGTAAGCAACCTGCATGCCCATCAGTGATAGAATGAGTTAAGAAAATGGGGTACATCCATACCGTGGGATATTATGCAGCCACAGAAAAAGAATGAGAGCATGTCCTTTGTAGGGATGTGGATGGAGCTGGAGGCCATGATCCTTAGCAAACTAACACAGGAACAGAAAACCAAATAGTTCATGTTCTCACTTATAAGTGGGAGCTAACTGATAAGAACACATGGAGACACGGGGAGGAACAACACATCCTGGGATCTTTCAGAGGGTGGGGGTTGCAGGAGAGAAGAGGGTCAGAAAAAATAACTAATGGGTACTAGGCTTAATATCTGGGTGATGAAATAACCTGTACCACAAATTGCCATGAGAAGAGTTTACCTGTTTAACAAACCTGCACTTGTACCCCTGACATTAAAATAACAATTTAAAAAAAAAACATAAAACATCATTGCCAGGCACATGATTGACAATTTCCCTTATAGACACTGAGGTTATTGCCAGCAAAGACACACCTTCTTCATCTTTATTTTTATACTAGCACTATAATTCACACATATTTTGCCAAATGGTTGAGATAAAAGACAAAGAGGTTGAATGGATGGAAGGAATAAATCATTTAAATTGGGCTGCTGAAGTACCTAAGCAATAGGTAATGGCTTAAATTAATGCAGAGGCAATAAAAAGGCCAGAGAAGGCATAGAAACAAATAGTTCTTTGGCCCTTAGTAGCATCTAAAGTAATGGGCAGCATGTGGTAGGAAAGGGAGAAGTCAAATATTGCAACCCACAGCAACAGTTAATCCCAGATGATAAGGAAATTGATAGAACCCATTTGAAGGAAAGGCGAGAAAGTAAATTGTGAAATGTTAATTTTCAGGTAACAGCCTGCCATTGAAGCGAACTAAAGATAGGACATCCTTTCTCCACACGTAACTTGGAGAATGAGAGAATAAGAAAAGTGGTAATAGTAAAAACAGAGATTGGATTACATGCCAATACCAGGTGAATTCTTTGGGACAGCAGTAAAGACACACAAAGTTTTCTGTGCAAGGTCTCAAACAGAATTAAACAGAATATCACGTTAGTTTATTTGGTTTGATAGACTTTCAAACAGTCTGTTTTTATTAAAAAAAAGAATGTCCCTAAAGTCAAATATTTATTCATCTGTATTAGTTCATTCTCAAGCTGCTATAAAGAACTGCTTGAGACTGGGCTATTTACAGAGGAAAGAGCTTAATTGACTGACACTTCAGCATGGGTGGAGAGGCGTCAGGAAACTTTCAATCACTGCACAGGGGAAACAAAAACATGTCCTTCTTCACATGGCAGCAGGAAGGAGAAGTGCTGAGCGAAGTGGGAAAAGCCCCTTATAAAACCGTCAGATCTCACGAGAACAAACTATCAGGAGAACAGAATGGGGAAAATCACCTCCATGATTCAATTACATCCACCTGGCCCCTGCCATGACATGGGAAGTACAATTCAAGAAGAGATTTGGATGGGGACACAAAGCCTAACTATATCACCATCTATCATCTATATTTTAAATATAATTACATTTTCCAATAGCATCCTTTCTGTCATTTTTTGACAAAATAAAAAAATCAGTATATTATATAATTTATTGATGTTATTAATTTGCTGTATCATAATGATTAATGGTATGCAGTTCTGAATATAGAATTAAGCTTGATACAATAAACACATAAGATGGATGCTCCTATCTGAGTTGAACTAGAGATGGACAATAGAAAAAATACACAGATTCCTTACTTAGGAACTACATATAATCATTTATTATACTTAAAATTCTGTGTGCGTGCGTGCGTGCGTGCGTGCGTGTGTGTGTGTGTGGGTTAGAAGGCAATGTCCAAAATTTTGAAGGGCTTGAATAATATACCTTCTCTTGGGAACATAATTTTAAGTCTTCCGTGCTAAACCAAGTTAAAAGTTAAAGGAACGTAGTACAAGTAACTGATATTTTTAAACACACACATGTGCACGTATACATGTGCACATACACACATGCATGCACACATTTTACTTCTTAATATCTCATTTTAGATTCCTTGTATTTGTTCAATAATTGTATCTATTAAAGCAATCCTATGTTGTTGAGCCTGTCAAGTTCAGGTTTGTAAACACGGCAACGCAGAATCTCACTTGGAATTCCTACAGAACAGCGCATAGCCATAGATGACAGAACTAGATATTTTATGGAGAAATATTACCTTACTGTAACCTTCAGAAATGTTCAGCTCAGTCATATTCCTTATTTAGTGGCCTTATATCCGATACCTCCCAAATCTCTACAATATAAAGAGACAAGGTCATATGACCATGTCTAGTGGAATTTGTTGTAATGATAGATGAAGTAACAAAATTTTTCTGTGTTGTGACTCTAACTTAAAAAAATCAAAATAAGCTCCAGAAGATCTTTTAACTCTAAATGAAAACAAGTCTCCTTTGGGCCCAAGAAACCCATACGCTCAGTGGTTATCATGGCATTAACACAAGAAGCCATGGGCAGACAGTCCACACTCTGTGTCTATCAATCACCTGTGTCTAGCACTTTACTAGGAGCTCATAGTGGTACTTTGCTCCCTGTCCCTTCCCACAAAATATTCTCCAGTTCCTCTTCTTTGGAGTCCTTTTTCCTACCTGCTGCAACTGCCTCCTTTGTGATCTTCCCATGTCTGGCCTGCATCCACCATTCCTACTCTTCTAAAACTCAGCATTGACAGGTGTTCCGCCACCCTCCATTCTTCAATCGCTCTCTGCAGCAACTTAAGTTCCATACTTTGAGCTAGCGCAACAGCTGACTGGCCAGCCTCCTACCCAGGCATCTTCCTTTCCCGCCCTGAGCTTCCGCATCCTGGCAGAGGAACGCCACAGCTCCACCATCTGGTAACTCCAAGCAGAATCTAATGACTTTCTTGCTGTCTCTACTGCCATTTCATGTGTTGTGTATCTCCATCATAACTGCCTCCTTGCAAGGATGATTGTGCAATGAAAGCCTGAGCTCCCTGAGATGAACTCATTATCTTATTGTTTTCACCCCAGAAACAAGTAGAATCTTAAAATCTCTGTGCGCAATTTCTCTGAAATAATAGTATTAGTAATAGTCTGTATTTTTGAAGGTCTTTATTATAGGTCCTTACATTTTACTAGTGTTGGGACATAGCTATCAGAAATCCATCTAAATCCAAGGATTTATTGTGGAAATACAGTATTAGAATGAGGAAAAAGCAGTCTCCACTTTTTTCTTGGTTATTCTGCTTCTGAAACATTGAATGCAATCCTAGGGTAGAGACAGGGTGGAATGTGTTTAGAGGAAAGTGCAATGGTAAATGACAGAAATTTTCTGTCTTCAAATATGGGTAAGACTATCGTGTGAAAAAGGTATTTTGACTCTTTTTATTATGGTCTCAGATAGCATAACACACACCAAATGATGAAAAGTTGTGGGAGACACATCTATGATGAGTATGTGCAGCTCTCTGGCTTTTCACTAAGAGGATGAAAATCTACTCAAGGAGGACGAGGTTGAAGTGAACCATCTCTGCTGTCCAGCACGGGCAGCAGAGGAAGACCCTGACTCAAAATAAAAGTGTTCTACCTCTTCTCTTATGGATATTTTCAAAGCACAGGTATAGGATATCCTACTAAAGTTTCAGGATGAATCTTACAGAAGATGAACTTTAAAGAACTTCTTCCCTAAGACATCATGCTCCTTTTTTCCACAATAGCTAACTTTCCTCAAAGTTTCAAAACAAAAAATAAAACACTTGACATATATTAACATATTTCTTATAATAAAAAATTAACAAAGACACAATTTACTAGAGCCCAATATCCTAGTAATTGACTTAAACAACTTTGTTCTTAATGCTTATGATTTAAGGAATAAATATATTAAATTGACTCACAAGATCCATCCTATTATCTCCCCCTTTTTCCTGAGCAAATGTGTACACCCTTCTTTGTCAAGTAGACATGTAATTTTCAAAGGCATTTCAACAGAAGACCCTAGTGCCACACATGCAGTTCACTTAACTTTTACTAATTAGGCTTTAGGAAGAGCACCTTTGTGAAATTTTATTGTATCACAATTAAGATCCTTACTGCATTTTAAAAACAGGAATTTTTCTCTCAGACCATACTATTTCTACATTATTCTAATTCAGCATATCAAAAGGACACTATTATTCATGCCACAAGATTAACAAATGACCAGAAAAATGTTTTTATTCTTAAATGTTGAAATATGTAATATTTATATCTATCATAAACATACACAAATATTAGAGTAAAATCCATAAGCATGATCAAAACAAAAATAATTGCGTGCTTTGAATAATAAGAATGAATTGGAAGTTTTAGATCTTAACATGTGTCTCAAGGCCTGGACAATAGGACCTTTGAGGAACAGTAGGATGAGAAGAACATACATGAGATTACTTAGGAAATTAACATCTGTTCAGTAAATCACATCTTTTACATTGTCTTCAGTACTCTGGGTTCCCACATCCCAGACATAGGAGCTTGTTAGAAATGGAGAGTCTCAGTCCCCAACCCAGACCTGCAGGATGAAAATCTGCTTCTAAACAATCCCCTGGTGATTCACGTACACTTTAAGGAGTTTGAGTGTCATCCTTGTTGTTTTTGAGACAGGCTCTCACTCAGCCACCAGGCTGGAGTACAGTAGCATGATCACAGCTCACTGCAGCTTTGACTTCCTGGGCTCAAGGAATCTTCCCATCCTAGCCTTCAGAGAACCTGGGACTACAGGTGGGCACACACCTCCACACCCACCTTTTTTTTTTTTTTTTTTTTTTTTTTTTGAGATGAGGTTTTGCCATATTGCCCAGGCTAGCCTGCAACTCCTGGGCTCAAGTGATCCCCCAACCTTGGCCTCCCAAAGTGCTGAGATGATATGCATGAGCCACTGCACCTGACCAAGGCTGAGTTTTGAGAAGCACATCTCGAAGCCACCAACTGTATCATGAGGAATGTAAGACTGTCATTTTAAAAATAAATGCCCTACTCTGTTCATTTCTTACGATTAAGATTAGAGGTATTTGGTGTTTACTTTTAGTCATTCATAAATATACATATATATACACACACACACACATGTACGCACACATACACATAGAAAATATTTCATAAATGTATCATTTAAATTAAAAATCTGAGCATGTAAGAAATGTTTTATTGTAACTTAGCCATTATTAAGTTGAATTCCTTTTATTAATACTGCTTCTACTATGCTTGGAATCTGAAAGCACGTAGTGTTAAAATGGAGCAGTTTTCAGTGTTGACAATCAGGTTGGTCTTATTAAAGATGCAAATATGAAAATGGCAGGTGACAGACAAAAACCAAATGTATGGTCTATTAAATGCCATGTCAAAAATGCTAAAAGCCTAATTATATAAATCATAGAAAATTTTTCTGTAGAGCATTTTTATGTATCAAATTTCAATTCTAATTCTAATATAATGGTCTGTTTATGAGATGTATCAGAACTGTTAAAATAAATCTGAAAATAAATTGTAAAAATGTATAAATAACAAAACTGCATTATCTAGAACTAAAGGAGAAACATGGTCAGTTGTCAATGACACGCTTCACTGCGTTTGGAGAATTACAGCTATTTTCTAAGTGTTTTTGTTTGAATTTTATTACATTAATTATTACTTTAAAATTGGCTCTGCTAAGAGTCAGTATATGACCTGAAAATAAATACACCAAGACAAATAGCCAAACTTTTAACAGAGGAGATCCCCCTTCTTTTAGGCGTATTCTATTTTAAAATGTGTGAAAAATTTGAGGAAGAACCAAATTCTAAACAAGAAAAATCCCCAGGTCAGTATATTTCCATTACAATTCTGAACACTAAATGGACAAAACCCAACCCACCCAAGAAAAAACGTTCACAGGGTGGAAATTATCATGAAACCCAGGAAGTGGTATCCTCAAAGCAAAAAATGTGTGTCTCAAGAATGAGCAGAGTAGAGTGCTTCTCACAGGCCGGTCAGAAATACAGAAATGTCAAGTACCATGATTCTCCTGCTTTGAGTTCATGTTCTTCTTTCCAAGCTGGAGTCAAACGTGATTAACCACAGAGAGTGGCTATCCTGATTATCAGGTAATTCCCCTGGGTAGTCAAATGCTATTCAAATTTTACAAATTGCCATTCCAATTTATACCTTAACCATTTGTGAGTTTAGTTAATTTGAGTCAAAGCTTTCTTCTGCTCTAACCACTTCTGGATGTATAGATGAAATTTTCTCTGAACTATAAATTTTAGGTACAGACCTTGAAATTTTGCATATTACACTTTAGAGGCCTCTGATACCCTCAGGTGATATTAAAACCACTTTATTGCAGAAGCTACCTGCTGCCCACTTTTCTCTGTCCATTCCCACTCAAGTTCTATCTGCTCCCTACATCCAGCCAAACCGACTAAAGCTACAAGTTTATAAACCACAGCCTTTTCTCTCTTCCCAGAGTGATGCCATGATATGACGGACTCGAAAACAAGCGTGTGTTAAAAGCCAGGCTCTAGAGCCTAGATCCACGCCAGGCTGGCACACAGAGCCCCGTTTTTCTTAAGCGGCTTTGATGATGATTCAGTGAGGCAGGTGTGAGCAGGAGCAAATACAATATCTAATATACAGCGGTGCTCAGGGATGCCAATTTCTTTGGGTTCCCTTTACAGAGCGTTACAGACCAGGCCAAACACAGGGACTGACAGGGCCACTTCTGCAGGGTCGGGGGGCACAGGCAAGTCCCCACTTGGAAAGCGCAGCTCAGGGACTTGAACTTTGCCTTTTTAATATAACTTCCCTTCTTCCATTTTGCTTTCCTGAGTTCTACTGACGTGTGTGCTGTGCTACCCCTGACTTATTTCCATTGCAGTGTTTCATATCATCTCTTCTCCAACCTTTCAGTTCGGTTCTAGCCTGTGTAGGACACAGTTTCCCAATCCCGGGCCTGTGGTACAGTCCCAAAATGCTCTAAGTGAGGAATTGTGTTTATTTAGCATAGGTTTTCCTTTGTGATAACAGTGTATGCATTATCTGTCTATAGAGTAGCTAGCTCAATGATTTACAATTCACACAAAATATTAATATCGTTAGTTGGTAAGCAAAAATAAGCTACTTTTTATAGGAGCAATTCCAACACTATTATTATTCTCAATTTTAAAAACGACCAGTTTCTGGGCCTTGTCAGATATTATTTTACACAATGCTTTTCTCAGGTGATGGTTTAATGATAATTATGCTAATTAGTACATGAAGCTAGAGTTCTTGTCCACTGAAATCTTGTAGAATTTCTTCATTAACTTCCATGGAGTAAAAAAGAACATAAAACACCCATAAGAAAGTATGTTTTCCTAATAGTCTCGGACATTAAAGTTGAATTGAATTTTTTTTAACCATAATTCTAATGGTTCAGTACGTATAAAAATCCAAATAGAAAGTTTAAAAAATAGTCCAACTATTTCAAATCAGACACATTTAAAAACACACACTTGTTTCAAACATCAACCTTTCATAATAAACTTGTGTTAAATTGAACTAATATATATTCTTTTTTATATAAACCTAGTTTTTGGTCAATAAAATCTCAAGAAAGGCCTGAGAATTTCATGTGAAAATCCATACGTTTAAATCAAATTCATACTTTTAAAATTAGATTTATCTTATGTAGGTAAGTTCTGATCAATGAAATCTTAATTTTGTATACATACAAAGTTACAGATGTCCAGTTGTCTTAGCAATTTTAGGCTCCTAGAGAGAACTGTATTTTTCCTCTGGCAGAAAATTTAAAACACTATTGCAGCCTAATGGATTACACTCTGGTTTTATTACTAAAAGATAGAAATGCTACACAATTTAGTTACAAATGATTAAGTAACAGCACCTAGGCTTTAATAAGTATTAAATATAAATATGTAGTTCTCAAAGAATGACTATGTATAGTAATCGAGTGAAAGCTCTTAGACACTATTTAACACTGTGATATCATATATTCTTTCTTAGAGTATCTTAACATTTTTAGAACCCATTCAGGCTTTTGTTTGTTCATCTGACTATCTATTTCACTTACTGAAATGTAGCAGACATTTCTTAGATGCCGGAAAGGGAGGAAAGTAGAGAGAGTAGAGAGAAGTAGAAAGAAAAGAAAAAGAAAACACACAGATTTTAAGCTTTCACAATTTTTAGCTACTGAGGGCTATCATTATTTTAGCATACGTTAAGGGAGTAACACTCTCCAACATATTTAAATATATAGGAACATGCATTTTTGAACTCCTACCACATGTAGCATCAGATACTGGGTACAACGAGGGGTGAAAGATGCAAAGGAAATCTCAAACTCTACTGTGTGGAAGGGCTTCTGAGCTTGATCCAGGCTCAGCCACTTCTGTGCAATCAAGTCAGCTAAATTTTTTGAGCCACCATTTCCCCATTTGATATTTCATCCATATACTTGGAAGTACAGGCTAAGAACCAAGATATAGTTTAGGAAAAAATAATCTTCTGAACTGTAAAATATTATAAAATCGAGTTTTTATTAAGATAACTTTTGTACTGTCAGCCCCTCGCATCAGAAACCCCATGACTTCATTTGTCCTTCTCCTGCTGTTAAATTAAGCCCTCCTTGGGCCCTGTTTCTTGGGCTTTTCACCTTTTCATTCAAAATCCTTTGTCCAATTCCACCCTAAAATCCCCCTTTCCATGGAATCACCTAAAATGTATGGCCAACATATTCCAGCCAGAGTAGCTCTTCCTCTAGGTGACATAATTAGAGCCTGGTGTCCTTTTTGAAAGAATTCACTAAGAATAGAAACTGTAGGCACTTTGGCAGGGGTTCAAGGGCTATATTTTTTAAGCGTTAAGCCATTTCATCACCCTGCAAATCTCATTTTAAGGCAAATGCAGCATTTTCTTCTTGCGAATAGGAGTGGACTTGCTCACCACAATGTCAGGCTCTTTCAAGAATGAGTGATTCGTGTCTTTATCATCAGTGATGAGAGCATTTAAAAGGCCTGCTTTACATTCTCAGTGAAGATGAAGGACTTGGCCAAGTGAGAATGAAGTAATGTGATCTATTCTAGTGAGCATGCATTTTGTCCATCACAAGCTGGTTTGGATAATTATAAAATCCAACCTGGGCAGCACAAACTATACAGTTCATGTATGCATCTGCTGCTGAGCACATACTCTGAGCTTCTGGGGCTAATCCACACTCCTCCTTGGTTGGGCTCAACCTTCACTACAGCAGCGAGGTAATTCTGAAGGCATCATAACATCAAAAGATAACTGTGTGGGTTCTCTCTCAGAAAAAATAGTGATACCTGGCATGTGACATACTCTGCAAACAACATTCTTTAAAAGCACAATTGACTTAGATTAGAAAAGAGTTGTGGGACTCTCTAGTGTAATGAAGCTGATGATTCAAATGCCATCCCAAATGAAAGAGGGAAGAGTAGGAATAATTTCTCAAGCAGGGAACTCGTGAGAAGGCAGTGCAGAGAAGCCACTGAGTAGGGAGGGCCTCCCCACCAGAATGGGTCACCATCCTGCGGAGGTAGAGCTGCCTGCAGGACGCAGGGGTGACAGGTGCTTCCAGCTCCTGCTCCTAAGAGGTTGAAGAGATTCGGCCAATCTTTACTTATTAGGGAAGAGGAAAAGAGTCCTTGCTTTTTTTGTCTCTCGGAGAATTTCTACCTTCAGTAATCAATACAGCATTTTATTGAGACATGCCTTTTCCTAAGTAGTACTGACAACATTGAAAGCAAACCCTGTTTTCTAGTCTGAACAGAGCATGCTCTACTCATTCATTTCATAAATATTAAGAACTTGCCATATGATAGTTAATATTCTAGGATACGGTTTTCATGGGGAGATAGACAACAAGATTGATAAGAACAATACAATAACGTGTTAAAAGGTGATACTTATGTTGGAGAAAATTTAAGCAGGAAAGAGAAAATGCCCTCCGAAGTAGAGAAACATTTTAAAGCCCAAAGGAAATCACTACACTGATATTTGTCTTAATTTATGATCCTCCTGTGGTGACTATATTGTCACCTGCTAAATACTCCGAATGTTGTGTTTCTCTCTTTATTCTGGAGTTAGCATCATTGTCAACCTTCTGCTTTATACTCAGCTGTTGATTTTGCACGCCTTGTGACACGAGGCTTTTCCACCTACCATTGTCCTGGTCTCCAGATGAATGAGATGCCAATGTCTTGTGGCCCAAGCACATCTAATACTGTGTAAAGCATGGGACAGAGGCTTAAAAAAACATCCAAACCCAGCCAAAGCATCATTTGAAAATGTCTCTATTCATTAACTGTTCAGGTCTCTTCTGTCGTAACACACCAGGATATCTGTTGTTGCTGTGAGCAAAGGATAGTCAATGACAAACACACTATTTATTGCAGAACCTACCATATGTTCTGCCTTCTACTTACCACGCTGTATATTGGCTCTGATGATGTACTGTTTTCATTAAGTTATCCATCTTCCAAGCTCTACATAGGAGTAAAAATAAAAACAGGGGACTCAGCCATGCCCCCACCCTCTGTTGAAATATGACTGATGCAAGTCCTTCCTGAGAAGACCAGTGACATGCTACCAACCCATGGAGAAAACCC
This sequence comes from Mandrillus leucophaeus, assembly GCF_000951045.1. Taxonomy (NCBI): domain Eukaryota; kingdom Metazoa; phylum Chordata; class Mammalia; order Primates; family Cercopithecidae; genus Mandrillus; species Mandrillus leucophaeus. Next base: position 1,124,932 of record NW_012106186.1, read on the forward strand.
ACAACATGTTTTTACTGCATCACCTTGGCACATAAACAACATGCTCAAATTCCTTCCTCTTAAATGGAAAGAAGAAGAAAAGCAATTGAAGCAATCGATTAAAATCTTTAGAAAGCATACAAGCAAATCATCATCCTTTCTACAAGAGAAGCCAGAGTGCATCATCTGAGTTGGAAATGTGAGCATATGGAAATTCGTTTTCTTAGCACGGCTTTCTGTTCCTTTGAATATTTTTTAAATCTGAAGCGAAGGAAGTCACATTTTATTTGCTGCTGCAATATAATGTTGATGATACAAGTAAGGATGAAACTCTGGAAAGTGTGGCTGGCTCTGCGTCAGTTCCCATTCCTGGTTAGTTTCTTTGTAATTGTTTGTGAAACTGTATTTATCAAAGAACAGACCTCAGGATTATTGGGTTCAGCAATGTGAGAAGACTCACGGGGAGAAATCATAGTGTTTTCATTCTAAATTATTTATCGGCTGGAATGTCTAAGGAATTTAAATTTTCAGTCTAATATTCAAGTTTGTAGGGGGTGCACAGCCCACACCTGAGTTGCAGATATTCAAAAGAATACTCAAAGTAAAATGCATTTTTATAGAATATGACTTAGTTACTGGTTAATTACTGAATAGGTATGTAGTAGCATCTTAGCATCACCATTGTGAACATATGCCCCTTCAGGAGAGTTATTCAACAAAGTTATTCTGGTCCTGTTACTCTGAAGGTTCTCTGCTACAGACACTGGGCAGTAATTCTGCTTCCTTAACTCACTACAACTCTTCAGATAAATTCTAAGCTACTGGCTTTAATATTTTGCCTTTGCCACGGTGACCAGTTCTGACCCTAAAACTGTGTGTGTGTGTGTGTGTGTGTGTGTGTGTGTGCGCGCGCGCGCACGCATACACACTCGCCCATGCATTTTCCGCTCGCTTGGCTTTCTAATTTCACTGCCTCATCTAATATTGTCATGAGTCATAGATTATCATAAAAAAGAAAATCTGTTATTGATATGGATTAGAATATTAACAAATCTGAAAACTTTTTCATTAAAAGGTTAAATATTATCTTTAGAGAGAATATGCTCAAACATTTTATAAAGTTTACCTACAGATTTATTCCAAGGTTACTTTTAGTTTGACATTAGAGTATGACAATATCTTACATTAAACATAAAAGCCATTTAAATGTTCAGCATAGTTGCTAAGTGGTCCTTGATAGTGTAAACAGTTCATATATTCTGAAGGTGTTTAGAGGTATTGGCACTTGGCCATGGAAATAAGGTTAAGACCCTTCTTGAGAAAGGAATTCCAAGAACCATTAGTGATGACTTGTGGTTAGCACTTGGCTTATTTTATTTTTATTTTACTCTAGACTTCTAAAACCATGGTTGTTTATTCAGGAAAATGTCAAACTATCTTGTACAGAGGATAATTATATGTTCTTGGAATGTACCAGTGTCGAAAGTTTCACTTTAATAATTTCAATTTAATAATTTTCAATTTATAAATTTACTAAGTTAGCAATTTCAGTTTAAGAAATTCATTGTAATAATTTTCATTACACACTTCACAAATAATATACACCATCTAGATGCATTAAAGTGTGTAAGTCTGGGCTTGTATGTCACATTGTTTAAACCATAAGACATTTTGCTGGTAATATAGAAAGTTGGGATGTAGATTTAGGGCAATAAGAAAAATCCAACTTCAAAATCCCGGGTCTTGTTTTGTCTCTAGATTGTCAAGTACCACTAATAGAAAATTAGCCAAGGTCTTCACGGTTAGCTCAAGTGCCTATTTAATAATTTAATTGTTTGATTTTTTTTTTTTTTTTTTTGGAGACAGTCTAGCACTTTCACCCAGGCTGGAGTACAGTGGCGCGATTTCAGCTCACTGCAAGCTGTGCCTCCCGGGTTTACACTATTCTCCTGCCTCAGCCTCCTGAGTAGCTGGGACTACAGGCACCCGCCACCACGCCCAGCTAATTTTTTGTATTTTTAGTAGAGACGGGGATTCACCGTGATAGCCAGGATGGTCTCGATCTCCTGACCTGGTGATCCACCCGCCTCAGCCTCCCAAAGTGCTGGAATTACAGGCGTGAGCCACCGCGCCCGGCCCCGCCTTACTCACCTCTCTAGAAAGTGTTGAACAGAAAATTAAGAGTTGCTTTTTTAAAAAGTATTTTAGGGTTATCAAGATTCAATTTCCTTAGGATAAATGTGTTGCAATTAAATGGTTTATAAAACCTTTGATCAAATAATATCTAAAACTCTTATGGGCAAGGCCTCTTAATAATTTCAGTCATTATTATATTTTAATGTTAAGATTTTCTTATATTTTGAAAATTTATCAGCATAGGCCAGATCTTTTTTCACTTTATAAGTAATTCTGAGTGATTCGTGATCCAGCAATGAGACAGAGAATACCAAGGACATACACATCTAAATAAAATTAAGGGATTCCAGTTTGTTGCAAATCCATTGTGATTAAACTGTGTATTGGGTTTCCCAATAGAAGCTTGACTTTGGCCAATAAATACCAAATTATTAGATTTCCCAAGGTGGGAAAAAAAAAGATAGTATTGGCATAAAATGTTTCATTGGTTGCTTCTTTATGCTTGTTTCAGTACCAAGGGTCTATTGATAGCTGATGAGATATTGGGATTTAGTGAGGGGACTGTGAACACCCAGAGAAGCAGTATTAGGTCTCACTAATTTGGATAGCTCCATTGCCTGGCATAATGTTGGGCTTACAGACATATTTGGAATGACACTTCAAGGGAAGGTTTTTAACCTGGATTCCCAGACCCTTATATAGTGGCTGGTTGCTAAGATTATCAAATATCTTTTAGGAGGTTCTTTACATCAGGCAAAGTTTGATACACACGTGAATCATTAAATAGAGCATGTCTGCCTGGGCGCGGTGGCTTATGCCTATAATCCCAGCACTTTGGGAGGCCGAGGTGGGTGGATTACCTGAGGTCTGGAATTCAAGACCAGCCTGGCCAACATGGCGAAAACCCATCTCTACTAAAAGTACAAAAATTAGCCAGGCATGGTGGCACGTGCCTGTAGTCCCAGTTACTTGGGAGACTGAGGCAGGAGAATTGCTTGAACCCAGGAAGTGGAGGTTGCAGTGAGCCCAGATAATGCCACTGCACTCCAGCCTGGATGACAGAGCGAGACTCTGTCTCAGGGGCAAACAACAAACAAACAAAAAAGCAAAAGCAAAAGCAAAAAAAAGAGAGAGAGCATGTTTATAACATTAATTTGATTTCCTTATTTCATTCCCCTAATAGCATAAACTGTGTCCTGCATTTTGTGGAATCATGAGCTACATAACTTTCTGAAGTTATTTTCTCCCTTTAACTCCAAGATTTTATGATCCTAATAGGTTATCTCACCTACAGATAAAAAACAGAGTTTATTCAGGATAAATAGATAGTGGTATTTTTCACCCTTGAGGCACCTATCACCTTCAGTGAATTATTTTAACATTTTTAATGGTCAGCTACCCTTTCTTTGTAACACAGACCAACTTTGTTTTCCCTGTCAGTCTGCTGTGGAGTTAGGAGCTTGGTGTCTGACATCGAGGATTTCTGCATTTGCATGCTAGTTCTCCCTGTAAATGCCGAGTCCACATGAGGTCCTCAGTTTCATGTTCTATGTCTGAAAATAATGGATTGGTGCACAGTTTAGTTTCCTATTAATCACCCACTTTCTCAGTAAAGTGTCAGTTCCAGAGTCAAGAAGACCCATGTTATTTGAGAGTGGGGAAAGAGCAAAGAATATATACATATACATGATTGTATATATGCATGAATACACAAAATATTGATTAGTATCTACATTAAATATGTGAAATGTGTATGTATATACACATATGTATATACATGTCTGTGTGTATATACATATATATGTATATATCACAGTTTCTCTTTAGTTCCTTACCACTTCTCTAAATAGAAAAAAAATTGTCATAAACAGTACTATCATATCTTTCTTTTCTCTCAATGTGTAACTGTGCACTTGCCTTGACAATACAATTTCATTTACGACCATTTAAAATAACCCTCTTTCACCTTGCTTAAAATTGCTTATGTATTTCTCTGTGAGTGACCTTTTTTATTCTCTTGAACAATAGATGAAACAAAAGCTCTTGATTTCTGTAAGGTCATAGGTATTGACTGAACCTGTGACTGATTGTTTCATAAAACCTTAGGTACTACCTCGGGTAATGAAGGAGAGATCTTTGCTAGTAGCTTCGGTTATAAGGGCTAAAATGTGAAGACCTCTTTGAAACTCACAGTCAAAACTCCGTGCCCAGACACACACAGTGAAACCAAAATGAATTAAATGCATGAGTGAAATTCTAGAAAAATGCAAGGGAGCAAGAGAGGAGAAAACTCATTTGCCATATTTTCTCTCCAGCAGATAAACTCTGATGGCAAAATAGGATTGCTCTACATGGGGGTGTTTTACCTTCGGGGCAAGGAAAAAGTTGCTTCTTGGATTTCCTCCTTGGAAGGACAAAAGTGAGGTGTTGCAGGCTAAACAGGAGAGAAGGCATCAGTACCTGAAGAAAGAACAATGGGGGCAAACTTCCTGAAATAACGGGTTGAGGAACTGGGCAGATCACCTCGTCTTTTCTCCCAAAGACCCTGCACCACACTTTCCAGGGCTGTTACAGGAGTTTCCAGCGGCGTGATGACGCTCACAGCAGAGCCAAAGAGAATCATTATTTCAAAATACAATTATGGATGGTTTGGTACATAATGATAGTTAATATTTATCCAATGCATAATAAAATACATATTACTTTATCTCACTCAACCCTCACACCATCCTTAAAAGATGGATGCTATTTTTGGAACCATTTTATGGATAAGAAAAGCAAGGCTTAGAAATGTGAAGTCACTTGTCTGAGATCATACATATAGGAGGCAATGGAGACAGGACTAAGGTCCAGGTCCCCATGATGAGTTCATTTGTTTTTTTCTGCTGCTCTGGGCTGAATCACAAAGGAAAGTTTGCTGTATACCGCAGTGAATGATGAGGAATTTTGGAATACATTTAAATGACCAGGATAAAAGGGGCTAGCACTGTCTGCTCTGTGTTGATATTGTAAGGTCTGTTTTTGTCTCTTCCCTACTGACCGCAACACACACACACACACATACACATATGTGCACACAATCCTTTGTGTCTTATGAATTTTCTCCTCCATTCTTTTTCATTTCATCCAAGCCTACACTCTTTGCCCAGTGTACCAGGTCTTGGGCACGATTGCTAAACACCTATCTTCCATCACTTCTCATTGGCACCCATGAACCTGACATCCTCACAGGATCAGGTGCCTCACTCTTCTGCGTGACATTTTGATGCTGCCTCCTCAGGTTCCCTGGTGTCTCTTCTGACCTTCCGCTCCTGTAACAGCTAATACCACCTTCAAGGCAGAGCTCAAGTATAAACAGTTTACATTCTGATATGGGACATTCCCTTTCCTCCCCACCACTGCGTCTTCCTTTACTCCATCACACTTTGTTCATCCTGTTATGATTTTGCCCTGTGATAACTGAACTAGATTCCTTTACTTCTAAGCTAGAAGGTGGCAGGGAGCTGTTTTCCTGTTCATCTGTTACCAGCACATGGGAGATGCTTTATGTGCTTCCAATTTAAAAAAGCAAATGAACAGCTTCAAATACAGGAAGAGTAAAAATAGTCTGCCCAGCTCAAGATTCACTTTGAAGGCTGTTAACATTGACATAACATAAAAGGAAAAATGTATGCATTGCTCGCCACATTTAGAAATATGAATCGTATGTTAAATTAAACGTTTATTTTTGGTGGTAGCAATAAAATAGACATTTCTGATTGAGCACAAGCATGGACTGAAACCTGTACAGTCCACCATTCATCTCTACAACTCTGTCAGGATCTGCCATTTGCCCGTCTCAGAGAAGAAAGTTAGGTTTAGTAAGAAGACAATTGCCAGAAATTGCACTGTTACACGGTGGAGAAAGTAGAATTTGAGCAACATTCAACTTGAAACCAGTGCTATCCCACCCACATCAGGTATTTATTGATCTGTACTGTCATATCCCAACTGGTCACATACACATAAGTAGTCGCTAATTTGTGCATTCCCCAAATTAGCATCTGTGTAGTGCATGCAATTTTTGCACTTCAAAATTTAGCATAAACGCACTCCTAATTTTAGCATCTATGTAGTGTGCACATTTTTTCTAAGCCAAGTCAGGCCAGGCGTGGTGGCTCACGTCTGTAATCCTAGCACTTCGGGAGGCAGAAGCAGGTGGATCACTATGTCAGGAGATCGAGACCATGCTGGCTAACATGGTGAAACCCCATATACTAAAAATACAAAAATCTAGCCAGGTGTGATGGCATGCACCTGTAGTCCCAGCTACTCAGGAGGCAGAGGCAGGAGATTCGTCTGAACCCAGGAAACAGAGATTGCAGTGAGCCAAGATTGCACCACTGCACCACTGCACTCCAGCCTGGGCAACAGAGCAAGACAAAAAAATAAAAAAGTCGGTTGGGTGTGGTGGTGCACGCCTGTAATCCCAGCACTTTGTGAGGCCAAGGTGGGTGGATCACAAGATCAGGAGTTTGAGACCAGCCTGGCCAACATAGTGAAACCCTGTCTCTACTAAAAACACCAAAAATTAGCTGGGCATGGTGGCAATGTGCCTGTGATCCCAGCTACTTGGGAGGCTGAGGCAGAATTGCTTGAACCCGGGAGGTGGAGGGTGCCGTGAGCCCAGATGGTGCCACTGCACTCCAGCCTGGGGACAGAGAGACTGTCTTAAATAAACAAACAAAAGCAAAGTCACAGGCCAAATTTTAAAATTCTCTTGTAACAATCTCCTGTCAACACAGTATTTCCTGAGTCTTTGTTGTTTACACTCATGTGTATGACTTTGCCCTCAACTTGGAAATATTTTCTTTATAGCACTTCACACTCTTATCATGTTCACTTTTCCTTTTGGGATATTCTTTTCTGCACTGCAATTACCTGTAACCTTCAAAGTGCTGCTTTCTCCTGGAAAACTTGGTTCTGATTACTTCAACTATTTGTTTAGTATCTTTATTTTTTATTTAAATAAATTTACTGTTTATATGATTGACATTTATTTTTGGCTTAACATTATAATTGATGTTTCCCGCTCTCAAATGTCTTATATACCTGTCCTGATTTTCTATTTGATGTAATTTTTGTATGTTCTACTGTCATGTTGATTTTATCAGATGGAATGTTACTTTTCATCATCTCTAGCCCCCAGAATCTGCCAATCACGCCTGTCAATGTCATTATTAGTTTTCAATAATTTGCAGTTAAAGTTTCACACAATTTTGAATCTTGCTTCTGTTTTCTGTATGTAGAGTTATATACTAATTACTTTTTGCATCTCCCTCCACATTCTTAATGACACTATCTCATTGTTAGATTAAATCATTTCTAGATTAAACCACGCCAACCTGGACCAACATGAGACACTCATAACGGACTGCTCAGCCTTCAGTTTTTTCCTTTCCAGTGAACTCTACACAATATTACCTACAACACTCATTTCATTGTATTATTAACATAATCAAACTATATGATGAATTCTTATTGTTTAGTATGTGTGAGTAATTAAATCATTTGTTAATTGTTTAGTTCATAAATACAAATGCTAAATCTCCAATCTATTTAAAACTAAGACCTTTATTCTATGTATTTCAAAAAGTTTTTCACAATATATAGTATGCATATTCTGTATTAAACTTTACAAATTCAATAATTGCACACACATTTCTTGAAAACTTGATATATTTAACATCTAGCATAATATTGGGCATCATGATGATGAATTGGGTTATATAGATAAGAGCTAGTGTAAAACCACATTGATTGTCATCACATAAAATTGAGAAAATTTTGAGTACTGAAGATTTCCGGAAACACTAACTCATCAATTCAGGCGTAGTGGCCCATATTTTTAAAAGTAGCACTTGGCTCTTTTTCTGACCCAAGTTGAAGAACAGTGGTGAGAAATTGTGACATTCCAGTTTCCTAAACCCTAAAAGTTAATTTGGGGAGGAAATAAATTATATATAAATGTAAATAATATTTGTTTTAACTCCATGCTTAGTATTATTCTCATCTACTCCAGCAAGGTATGTGTAATGCTTTTGAAATATAGCATGCTTTCTAGACTTGTTTTTGCAGATGTATCTTCACTTTGGCTCACTAAGTGTCTCACTCCAGGATTAACTTAGCTCTGGAGGATCAGAAAAAAAAATGGAAGCTAGAGAGTCAATTTCTTGTTTTCACCCTATGGCTCCATATTTCTTTTAGAGTTACAGGAAACAGGTGAAATAAATGTAGCAGCTTCCCGGGAGTCATCTTGGGTATTTTAGGTCTATATTTTCTATGTTTGTTGGATAATAGAAGAGCTTGGACCAGGTATAACACAGTGATTGAAAAAGGGTGGACTTCACTTTTTAACCTGAAAGCAAACTTGGCAGTCCAAATCATCCTTTCACTGGAAACAGCTTTGAAAGATGAATTTTTAAAGAAAGAAACCTGTTCAAACATGGACGCTGTTGAGGAAAGAGTACAGATATAGAACACCGATTTTATTAGTGGACTATTCATACACAATATGCAGGAATGTACTGTGGATAAGAAACTAAAATAGAAATGGGAAGAAACACAGGATAAGTAGGACAAAGAACAAACACAAACATAAGTCACATTAGTACTGAGAATAGATGCAAATAACCAGATTTCACTTCTGTAAACATGACTGGATTTATCAATATTAGTTTAGGTGTTTTACTTCAGTTTCTCCTCAGAGAAAAAAATTTGCAATTGTCTGCATTTCAAAACTTTGCAAAATGACAATGGAAATAAAAGATACATGTGACTAATCATAATCTAGCTATCATGTATTGAATTTCTCCTATGTGCTAGCTAGGCACTAATTCAGTCCTTAAGATCATTCAATATCCACGAAAACTGGTTCATCTATACAACAGTCACAGATTATGAGCAGGGGAGTAGGAAGGTCAACTGACTTATTCAAGATCAAACAGACAACGAGTACCGCAGCTAGGCACACTGCAAGAGGCAGAACTGGGATTTGCATCCCTACCATGTAGGTGACACAGACTATTCTAGATAGGCTGAGTTTGAGCAATAGCCTACAGGAGACATGTCTCTACTAAGTTGGATTCATGTGTTCTCTTCAGCTTTTATGAAAAACACATAATTTTGTATAAAAAGTCACATTACGCTGGGCATGGTGGCTCATGTCTGTAATCTCATCACTTTGGGAGGCTGAGGCAAGCAGATCATTTGAGATCAGGAGTTCCAGACAAGCCTGGCCAACATGATGAAACCCTGTTTCTACTAAAAATAAGAAAGTTAGCCAGGCATGGTGGCACACACCTGTAATCCCAACTACCAGGGAAGCTGAGGCAGAAGAATCGCTTGAACCTGGGAGGCAGTGGTTGAAGTGAGTCGATACTGTGCCACTGTACTCCACCCTGGGCAACAGAGACTTTGTCTCAAAAAAGATACAAAACAAAACAAAACAGGAAAAGAAAAGAAAGCACATTATCCTTGAGACGGGATTTACTGCACAAACTCCCTTTAGGATATTTTCTTTCCTTCTCTCAGTGTCACTTTTCTCAGGTGAGAAATTTCCATTGAAACCAACCAAAGGAAATAATTGGCAACACTGACCAACAAAAATGGTGGTGTTTTCCTGCATGGAGGTGTTTGTATTTTCTTCTGATAACAAGAGTTATCTCGCTCTGATGCTGTTCCTCTCTTTGGGTAAGGAGGAAGCTCATCAACTATAACGAAAGATTTATATTTCAGCTGTTTCCTAACTTTGCCTTTTGAATGCTATGCATAATTTGCTGATTCTGATTCTTTGTGTTATTTAGAATTTTCCTCTACGTACTATGCATTTTCAAGTTGCACCCAATCCTGGTAGAATGAGCAAGGCCATAGACTGTAGAACACAAAATGGCATAAAGGTGACAAAGGAAATGTGAGCAAGGAAGGAGAAGAAAGAGATCCCTTTGGACTGTGCTGGTCAGTAGGACCTTCTAGAAGGAAGTAGTGACAGGCAGAAACATCAGTATATGAGTCCATTTTCACACTGCCATACCAAGATTGGGTAATTTATTTAAAAAAAAAAAAAAAAAAGAGGTTTAATCGACTCAGTTCCACATGGCCCAGGAGGCCTCAGGAAACTTACAATCACGGCAGGAGGAGAAGTAGGCACATCTTACAGGCAGCACGCAAGATAAAGAGAATAAGAAGCCTAGAGGAAACTGCCATTAATGAAACCACCACATCTCATGAGAAGTCCCTCACATGTGAGAACAGCATGGTAGAATTCACCCCCATGATCCAACCACCTTCCACCAGGTCTCTCCCTCAGAAGCTGGGGATTACAACTCACGATGAGATTTGGGTGAGGACACAAAACTTTACTACATCATTCAGTGATGAGGGATGAGGTGGATTTCAGTGGCAGAAGGTGGAGGGTTTGCCTGTTACACAGATTGATGTGTATTACATGACTTTGTAAGAATGTCTTAAATAAAGTTCCCTAGGAGATAGATGTGGAGATGGAGTTGATGTACACAAAAGTTATTAAGACGTGCTCTGGGAGCAATATCTGTTCAAGAGTGAGGGAAATGCATTCGGGTTGAGGGATAAGGTGAACTTTGCAATCTTTGTAAAGGCCTCAGCTTGCCTGGAGCTACAATTCTTGTTAGTGTTGTCTTGATTTGAGGCCAGAGGCTCTGGTCTCTTTAACCTCACCATCAGTGTCATTGGATGATGACTGCCCTCAGGAAGGATGCCCCCAGGCAAGGAAGCCCTTTTTTTTTTTTTTTTTTTT
>NW_012106186.1:1135908-1171424 GCF_000951045.1 Mandrillus leucophaeus
TTTTGAGACGGAGTCTGGCTCTGTCGCCCAGGCTGGAGTGCAGTGGCCGGATCTCAGCTCACTGCAAGCTCCGCCTCCCGGGTTCACGCCGTTCTCCTGCCTCAGCCTCCCGAGTAGCTGGGACTACAGGCGCCCGCCACCGCACCTGGCTAGTTTTTTGTATTTTTTTCACAAGTCCGGAGGGAATTTGGTTTGAAAGCCCCAGCAGCCAGCAATACCAATAAAGGGCAGCAGACAGGGCCAGCATGCAAGGGGGTATTATCCAATGGCATCTAAGCATCTTTAAAAAAAAAAAAATTAAGTTCCAGGGTACATGTGCAGAATGCGCAGATTTGTTACACAGGTAAATGTGTGGCATGGTGGTTTGCTGTACTTATCAATCCATCACCCAGGTATTAAGCCCCAGCATACATTAGGATTTTTTTCCTAATGCTCTCCCTTTCCCAGAACCATCCCCATGACAGGTCCCAGTGTGTGTTGTTCCCCTCCCTGTGTCCATGTGTTCTTGCTGTTCAACTCCCACTTAAAGTGAGAATATGTGGTGTTTGGCTTTCTGTTCCTGCATTAGTTTGCTGACAATAACGGCTTCCAGCTCTATCCATGTTCCTGAAAAAGACAAGATCTCATTCCTTTTTATGGCTGCATAGTATTCCATAGTATATATGTACCAGTTTCTTTATCCAGTGTATCACTGATGGACATTTGGGTTGATTCCATGTCTTTGCTATTGTGAATAGTGCTGCAATGAACATATGCATACATGTGTCTTTATAAGAGAATGATTTATATTCCTTTGGGTATATACCCAATAATGGAATTGCTAGGTCAAATGGTATTTCTGGTTTTAGAACTTTAAGGAATCACCACACTGTCTTCCACAATGGCTGAACTAATTTACTTTCCTACCAGCAGTGTAAAAGGGTTCCCATTTCTCTGCAACCTCTCCAGCACATGTCGTTTCTAGACTTTCTAATAATCCTCATTCTCACTGGCGTGAGATCTGAGCATCTTAATGGCTCACACAGGATTCCTGCAATAGTAATAGGCTGCAACATCAGTGAACCACAAAGTGTGTTCTAATAAATATATGTAATCATTATCTACTGTTATATGCACTATTTTTAGAGTATTATTTACTTGAAAAGGAATGCAAACATACCAGTCCTTGGCATGTGAAGATAATTCTTCTAACCCTTATAAGCTTCTGTGTTGGTTTCCTAGTGAACTCAACATGAAGGTGAACCAAGGATATATGTCTGATGCACAAGTGAGATTAAAATTCTCAGCTTTGTTTATGATACCTTTGTGGCTAGAAGAGTCCATGGCATTTCCTAAATGCCTAATATGCTACTGAGTAATTCTGTGAGAACTAAAACCCATTAATTTCCCAATCAATAGAAAGGTTTTAAATTTAAATATGCTTTAGGCATACATTATTGGTAAGCAGGAATTACATTTTCATTTCTAGAATAATTAAACCTATGGAAAAAAATAGAAAAAGGTAATAGAAAATACAGCAAAATAGTGTTGTGTGAGTATGCTGGTATCATGAGTAATATTTTGCCTGCTGTTTTCTTTGTTCTTATTTTTCAAATTTACTGTAATAAAATGTGTAGTTTGTAATGGTAATGATTAAGTTTGGGGAAAGTATTTTATCAGCTAAGTTTTAGAAATAAATTAAGATCTGTTGTCAAAAAACAAAAAAAACAAAAACAAACACAAAAAATCTGCTGCATTAGGAAGGGATTCCCATAGAGTGATCATAATGTCTATGACATACAACTCATGTCATTGCTTTGTAGAAAGTGTGCAGCAAGTTATGGTAGCATATCTTTCTCAAGTTTATTTACAATGTGTTGACTTATTTCAGACCAATTTTGCATTATTAGCTTCCACAATCACCTCCTTTATTTTTCTTTTATGAGTAAGAGTTTGGTGTCAGAATACACAGTATGTTACATCTCGGAGCCCAGAGTGATTATTAGCAGAAATATGTGTTTGTTAATCAAACTGCAGGCAAATGTATTCAGTGAATATGTAAAAGTGACTTCTACTCGTAAAGGAAATGAAAAAAAGTCACAATGAAAGTGAAATCCGAGGTACTGGATGGAGGCTGGTGTCTATGAGAGTAGCCGGGAGGTCACAGGAGACGATGGAGTATTCACAGTGGGTTCTTCAGAACGAAAAAGCATGGTCAGCGTAAAATGCACAAGGGATTTTGAAGAATTAATGGCAACAAAATGTCAAAGTCTCAATTTTTACATTAATTACACCTCGAAATCGTGTTACTTCGGCTATATTACATTATATAAAATATGTTGCTGAAATAAATTTTACCTTTTTCCTTCAATTTCTAGTGTGAATACTAAACATTTAATATTGCACATGTAGTTTCATCATAAATTGTATATATACTTGGGCAGCTCTTAGTTTGAAATAATTCCTTATGTTAACATAGCTACAATGGTTGTCTCTTATCATAAACCACTCATCTTTAACATTCCCAAATGAAATCATTATAATTCAGAAGCATATAAACTGCTTTTATTAAAATAATTAGGTGTTTTTGCTGAATCAAATGATGCAATAATTGTTTATTCTGAAATAATGAATTAGGGCAGAGTTATTTTTAACTACTGAGCATGTAACTTGTTTTATGTTTTTGTCTTAATATTGTTAATAATCCTGGCAGTAAATAAAATAGCAAAATAGTACTATCTATCTATCTATCTATCTAAAGATTCTCAGTGGAAAAACACCAAAATTAACATGGAAAACTCAATTACACCTTTTAATATATTAAGACTCAGGATACTAATTAAGACCAAATAAGTCTCAAATGATGTAAGTATAGTAGCTGGTGTTTTAAACTCAATTTCCCCTATAAAATAATGGAATTGAAATAAATATAAAAGGTAAGACGTCACCACCTAGCAAAAGAGAACAAAAATATCTTGTATATTTATAATTACTGTGCTAAAATCGTATCTGTATGGTACCTGTTTGAACTATTTTAAAATCTAAACTAATGGGATAATCGTGTGGTTATGGGTAATTGGGGAGAAAGAAAGAATAGCTGTTTACTGGTATAACATTTAACAAGTTAATATTTATACCAGTAAACTGTGTTTATTGGTATAAATTTAATAAAATCCATTTTACCGTATTCTGAGCTATTGTTTTCATGCTGTATCAAACATGTATTTTTCTCAAGCATCTCAGTTATTAAACATGCTGTAATTTAAATTACAGATATCAAATTTACATATGTAAGCATACATGTCTCCTAAACATCAAAAAAGTAACCTACATTTCAAAAATTCATAGTCCCATCAACACAGGAAGAACCAATTCATGCCTCTGAGCCTGAGGGATGGGTCCCGCATTTGCATAGGACGCAGCCTCCCCACCTCTGCTTTAGCTGTGTGGTTCTCTATCAATAAGGTCATTATTCAAGGCCCAGATGCATCGCCAGAGTGGGCTATTGTGCTTCCTCCGTCTCAATTCAGCGCTCCCGCAGCCTGAATCTCCTCTGAGCTCTTTGAAATTAGGCCAAAAAATGTATCTAAATTACACCATTTACTAACGCAAAGAAAAGATCTTTCTTTGGTATGTATTGGAGTTAATAATATTTATTAGGCATCTCATTTATACACCCTGCCATAGCAGCATTGTAGGTAGGGTTATAATTTTAAAAGTCTAGACTGGCTTGTATTTCTCAGTATCTGGTGGCGTGTGGGAGAAGGAGACAGATAAGAAGCCCTCTGCAAAGACAGACTGAGTTTACCCTGCACCCTTAGGAAGACTTCCAGAGTACATCTGTAACTTCCAGTATCAAAAACTGTTGAATGGACAGAGAAGATACCAAATTCAGCATCAAATTACAAATACGAAGAGGTTAATACAGGAAATAAAAATTGTAAATGATCAACTTAACAGCTTAAGGATTTGGGGGTAGAATTGAATTCAAAACTGTTATTCTGTGTTTTCTTTCTGAAAAGTCTTTTGGACAAGGGAAGGGAGTCCTTCGTGAATTTCATGTGCTTTGTAGATATCAAATAACTCTTTCCCTCCTGAATGATCTCCACTCCAATCATCACACCAAGATTCCTTATTCCATTCACGGTCCCTCCTGTTCCAGGTTTCTAGACAGTTAATTCAGTCTGTGCTGAGAGTAAAATATAGGTTACAAAGAAGGGTGCATTATTTATAATAGTGATATGATCAGAGCTCCATAATCTTTCAATAATTGATGACTTCTGATAATGTGTCAACATTTCTCTATGGTTGGGGTACCAGAGAAAGAACGGACCTATTCTCTTACCAGCTGCATATTTTCTGAATAACTTATGCCTCCACTCTTTGACCTCATTTTACCAATTATACTTAAAAGATTAAATGGTCACTAAGATATAATGATTTGAGTTTCAAGCAAATTTTGATTTAAGTATATTATTAAGTAGAAAATATGCAATGTACTGATTCTGGAATACAATTTCAATAGTCAGATGCAGTTATTTCTAACTATATGCTAACTTATCTGAAAGACTAGAATATTACTAAGAGATCATGGTTTAATTTCCATTTGAAGTATTTTCCTGAAGGGAAACAAACCAAACTAAAGTACAAGATGAAGCCACCACGACATAACCCTGAGCACTTCACTATACTGAGTCTGAACAACATTATATTCCTTACACCACTTATGACATGTCAAAATATCAGACACTAATAGAAAATTAATGTCTAGCTCTCCATTTAAATCTTAAAAGCAACAGCTGCTAGATGCCCATGAATTACGCTGGCAACAGACAGCATTCTGTGTGCATCATCCATGCAATCTCCATCTCCACATAGGTAATCAACTTTATATGGTATTTCACATTATTCTTGTTATTCTTGCTTTCTCTATGCAGCACCCACTGCTGAAATCATGAGAGTGACCATGTGTTTTATAGAGGTAGATAATAAAAGTTAGACAGTAGCATTGTACCAAGATTAGGGAAATCTATTCTTTAGGATGGTAGTGGTAGAGGTGAGACTATCCTTTTGAAAACATAGTATAGCAAAATGTATAAATTTAGAACCTAGAAATTAGTATCAATTCACAATGGAGCCATCATGAGATTAATACTTTTCTGGCATATTACTTTTTTACAATTTTATCAAGTTTGGATTCAAACAAACGGAAGATAATTTTACGTTATCTTCTGTATTCTTAAAAGTATTAAGTCAAGAAGACAATTAGTATTCCAAGGAATAGAATTTTTCAAATTAAGTGTTCTGCCCAAACTGGAAACCAGCCAAGCTGCTCTCTAAAAATATCAATTTAAACTACTGTTTTCTAAAAGAATGGAAAGGAGATTTCTGTCTACTGGATTTAGATGATTCTCTCTGGTATTCTTAACCTACTTTTCAAAACACAAAAATTTGTTTTAAAAAAACACTTCACTGAGGATGGTTATTTGAAGGTAATTTCCATGTTGTGCACTCTTATTTAAAATCCTAGAGCTGTTTATTGAATATCCTGGAATGGCTACTTCACGTTTAATTAAGCAGTCGCGCGTTTTCGCACCTATGTAGAGAGCTATGACACAGCCTAAGGACGGGTATACAAGGCATGGGTTTATCCACTGGGTTCAAATCTTGGGTCTCCCTCTTCTGTTCGTACATTTAATATGGTCCGTGACTTCTTTTTACTTTTTAGAAACCGTGTTCTTCCAGCTCACAAAAAAATGGCATAGCTCTTACCTAGGCTGAATCTTACAATGACGACTTTCCATATGTGCCAAAGAGTTTAGCTAATCAACAGCTCAATTCAAGGGTAGCAATCCCTTCTGCGAGTGGGATCGTTTTCAATTCATTGTTCTCCACAAAACTGAAGAAGCACATCCTCGGATTGTCAGATAATAGATTGCGGATTACAATTTTTCAAGATAATTCACTGTGTATTGTTTCCAAGCATAATTCAATTAAATGCAATTCAGTTCAGAAAGTGTTTGCAGATGCCTATTTCGTTTAAAATTATACTACCGGGAAGGAAATGGAAGGGAAAGAGCAATGGAAATAACTAATTGATTGACTGAAATATGGACAATGCTATCAACCTCCTGAGCAGCTGAGAAAAAAATGGATACAAGGCAGAGAACAACTCACTAAAGAGATACACCCAAGCAATCTTGCCGTTCTGGGGCAAAGGAAAGAGTGGCTAATTTGGATTGTGCCCAATTGGGCAGGTATCAAAGGGAGGAATTTTAGTTCAGGTTTAAATCACTGGGATATTTCCATAATAGAGAAAGCCTGTGGGGTTGATGAAAGGTAGCTGGATGTGGAGTTAACAATAGAGTTCGCCTGAGAGCTTAGTAACTGGGCTGATTCCTCTTGACCCAGAAACTAATGTGATGAATAATAAGGTAAAACAGATGTATCCAAATAATTTGATGAATCTGTGTTACCTTATCGAATATTTATCTGTTGATTTACAAACATGTGTATCATTAAATGCAAAGAGGGTTTGAAGAATCGAGCTTAGCTAATTCATTTATTAAAATGTTCTATTTAAAAAAATATTTAATATATATTTGAATGAACGCCAAACTAATACATTTTTTAATCTTTACATAAATATTTGGAAACTATGTGGAAAATATAGCTAGAAAAAAGGCACTTTTTCAAAGGTGATTACATTAATAATATTTTACAGTCAAAGCTTTGATAAAATGTACAACACTTTGTATACTGGTCCTGTAGACCTGATGCATTTCCCATGAACATCCTATGTTGCCTAGTAACAGAGCATGTGTTGGTGCGTTGGCAACAACTGGAATGAGGTATGGAGTAGCAGAACATCCTATCGTGACTATCTTACCTGCTAGTTACCCTTTACATTCAGTGAGCCAACTATGCATGCATGGTGTGGGGGCCTGGTGTAAGGTTGTTAGGAAACAAGAAGAAAATAGGTTTGTGGATTGAAGGAGATCATGATCCAAAGCATTGAGACAGAATTCTCCTTCAATCACAAATATGTACAGAAGGCTAAAGTGCTTCACAAAGAAAATAGAGTGGCAACCAGAAAGGCAACTATGCAGTGACCTAAAATTCACTGCATTTCATTGTAAGGATACTTGAGAAACATGCTCTCTGCCCAAATTCTGTCCAACATGCAGCTAGGCGTTTATTGTGTGGTTACTGAATGAAAAAGCAACAAAATCAATTAACAATGAATAATTCAGGCACTCCCATGGAGCCCATGGTGGCTCCTGAGGGAATGAACTCGGAACTCTGGCTTGCAAGTAAACAGAACCTCCACTAATCCTATGGCATTTCTTCACACCTGATTTATGCAGGTTTATATGCGCAATGAGAGTCAGATTCTACAAATGTTACATCGATGGACATTATGTTAACAATGATTTCTTATAAGTATAAATATATAAATATACATTAAATAATCTTATGTTGATGTTTTCCCCAGGGCTTGAGGATTAGGCCCTATTAAAAATATGTAAAGAGATACTTCGACAGAGTTAAGAGGATAGTCTATAACAAAATATTTCTTAGCTCTTGTCTTCTTGGAAAAATGTAATATGGATGTAACTCAGTAATACCTTTCAGGAAATACTGCTTTAAAATGCTGTCTAAAATAGGAATCCTCCTAACTTTTTATCTGTAAAAATGATTTGGATTTCGATAAAGCAATCCAACAGGTTAATAGCAGTTTGGACATACTATGTTAATGAACACTGAAAAGTCCTTAGCTTACCGAAGGCCATAATTTGCAGATGTACACTATATCAAGTCCCAAATGGATACAAGGTGAAATGAAATAAAACTTTTAAACTCCATTTAAAAAATGTAGAGTTGGCTATCATGGTGACAGAAAATAGGTATTTATCTTCAAATGCAGAGACTTGTGAAAAAAATCACATTTGCCTTTATGAAACATAATCCCTTTCTTTTTATTCTGGTGCCTGTGCACAGTTATTCTCATTAAAACATCATCCTGACCAATTACGCACACAGCTCACTGGGGCTCTGCCTCCCTCACAGCAGGCTGCTGGTATACCTGCCTGAGACCAACTTACCCCCACATGGATTAGTATCTCACCATCCTGTCCTTATCCTGTCCTGTGTGTTCCGGGGCCTCTTCTCCCTTTCCACATTCACCAACACAGTCCTCCCTAGGACCTGCGACCTGCTATTACTTTAAGCTTCTTTGTCTTTCATTCTTCTGCATTTAGTTACTCATAGTCACCTTTTTATGAAGGCATTCACAGGTAGCCAGGCTGCATGAAACACCACTTCTGTGCTCAGGCTTGATTTTGGATTTATTTACCTTTTGAGCAATTATTTGCTTCAGTTTTGTATCTTCTATACTACAGGGCATGGGTCAATGTAGCAGAGTGTGGATCATGGTAGGTATTCAATTCACATTTATGTTCATCAGATACATGGTTCAACTTAGCCATGTTTTTAATGTCTTCAGCCCCTTGCATAGGACCTTCTATCCAACAGTTATGTGTTCTCTCATAACTGTGAAAGAAAATTATAAACAGATGTTTTTGAAAACAAGACTAGTGGTGAAAATTAGCAGACACTGATGGATGACTTTGGGAAGATGCCTTTTATGTTAGAATGAGCTTCCCATTGTTGCTGCTCTGTGGGCTCACCCTTCATGGCAGCCCCTAACCTCCGAGAGAACATAGGTAAGAACCCACCACACTCATTCGTATACTCGCCTATGATCATAATATGAGCCAGTACATGGAGGAAGACAAGTCCATCAAAGCTTCCTGTTCTTTCCATTCAGAAAATCCCTCCATAGAGTCTGCTGGGTGTCAGCAACTTTGTTAGACATCAGGGAAACAAAAATGCATTATCTGCTGTTGATTCCCTTATAGGCCTTGGTGCTTAGCTGCTTAGCCAAGTTATTTGGGATGAAACTCTGTGGTAATCATTTGGTTGATCTTATGTGGAAAATGCTTTGAACTGCATGAGCTCAGAGCTCTTTCTGATTTGTTCTGCTTATCTGCTCTTCTCTGCATGGAAGGGGTGATATCTGCAAAGTACAGTCAATCATATGTGGGAGGGAAAGGTGTTGGTGTTCCCAAACACTTATTTACTGGAGGCACTGGGGCACCCAACTGCCCAGGAGTGTCCATCTCCTTATTGATGCTACTGGGCTTGTTTACAGTGTAGGTACATCTTATGGTAAGAGAGGAATAAAACAAACGGAAATAGAAGCAGTTATTATTCCTACGGGAAGGGGAGGTGGCTGAGAGATGACTTCCTCTTCCCTTGTTTCCTAGCCCTGAGTCTTCCAGCAATTTTGACAGATGTTATTGATTCCTCGCCATTTACCTAAAAGTCAGGTAAATAAATTAACTTGTGACTAAACTGTAATTTCATGTGAAGAAGAGACCAATACACATAACTGTAAAGGTACTACACAAAGCCATCATGGGGAATATCATTTAGACTTTGTGAGGCAAACAGTTAACAGCTGGGGGCTTGCAGATGGACAGATCTGGTTCAAATCTACTTGCTCTATGACCTTGACCATTTATTTCACCTTTCTTGATTTCAGTTTTGTAAGACGTGGCTAATGACACCACACACACCTCATAGCTTTATAGATAAGATGAAATGAAATAATGCATATAAAAGCACTTGAAAGGGCAGCCAGAACAAATCGAGTGCCTGAAAGTACAACTGAAGGAATCTTAGTGTTATTAGTAAGCTACTGCTATTACTGTTTACTACTAATACTTACCATGTTTTATTCAGTGAGGGAATTATGCATGAGGAGCAGCCAAGTGCAATTTTACTATTCTTGGCATTTTGGGAAAACTTTAGAATAATGTATTATCTGAAGCTCACTTATGAAAATAAATACCTATGTATTTATAATATTTGAAAAAATTATGAAATACTTAGAATATTTTCTTTTGAAGTAAAAATACCTACCTCGCCAAACAGCGATTTTACCAATTTTGCAAAATAAGCATTGTAAATTAATGAACATTCTAAGATAATTTCTGATCTAAATTTCATCTGTTGAAAAAGAAAAGTGAGGCTTGGAAAGGCTGATGGATTTGTGGAGCTGCACGTGAGTTGAGTAGGAGGTCGGGAACCAAGGGAAGTCCAAACCGGGTAATTCACGCCACAGCCTGCTGCCCCTCCCCTTGCCTCTTACAATGCGAATTGCCACGTTTAGCATTTTCTACTTGACATTTTAAAAAGCTTATCTTGTTGTTATTATGTTCTCTTAAAGAATATATGCCTCCCAGCCAGGCACGGTGGCTCACGCCTGTAATCCCAGTACTTTGGGAGGTCAAGGTGGGCGAATCACGAGGTCAGATCGAGACCATCCTGGCCAACACGGTGAAACCCAGTCTCTACTAAAAAATATACATAAAAAATCAGCCGGGCGAGGTGGCGGCGCCTGTGGTCCCAGCTACTCGGGAGGCTGAGGCAGGAGAATGGTGTGAACCTGGGAGGCGGAGCTTGCAGTGAGCTGAGATCGGGCCACTGCACTCCAGCCTGGGCCACAGAGCCAGACTCCGTCTCCAAAAATAATAATCATAATTAAAAAAAATAAGGAATATATGCGTCCCACCGCTAACATCATTTTTCCCTTTAATAAAAATCATGAATTCTCATGACCAATAATTGGGATTAAAAATAAGAACAATAACAAGTTATTTTACTCTCAAAAGCAAAAGCTGGACAGAAACTCTCCCTCCCTTTTTGCAGAAAGACACTACTCTGTTACTCTAGTTCCTTTCTCCCATTGAGGAAATAAATCAAAGAGGACACAAATGCATGAAAAGATATTTCTTGCTCATAGATCAAAATACTTAACATTGTTACAATACCCACAGTACTAGAAGCAACATATAGATTGAATACATATTCCTATATAAATTACTATATATATTCCTATATACATATTCACATATGTATTCCTTATATATAAAATTAGGAAATATATATGTATATGGGAATATATAATTATGAACTATATATGTACATATAAATACATATAATATGTAATTAAGCAATATCTATTCATATACATATATATATAGTTCCTAATTCTTATCGAAATCCCAATGGCATTCTTCACAGAATTTCTTTTTAAATTTCTAGAATGTGTTTGGAACCATAAAAGACCTCAAATAGCCAAAGCAATTTTGAGAAACAAAAAGTTGAAGGCATTACACTTCTTGATTTAAAGTTCTAGGACAAAGTTATAGTAATCAAAACACTATGGCATTGGCATAAGAAAAGGCACATGGACCAGTGGAACAGAACAGAGAGCTGAAATAAATCCAAGCATATATGGTCAACTAATTTTCAACAAGGGTACAAAAAGGACACAATGGGGAAAGAATAATCTTGTCAAAAAATGGTGCTAGGAAAACCAGATTTTCACATGTAAAAGAATGAAACTGGTCCTTTATACCACACACAATCAACTCAAAATGAATAAGAAACCTAAACATAAGACCTGAAACCATGAAACTCCCAGAAGAATACACAGGGGAAATGCTCCTCAACACTGGCCTTGACAATGATTTCCCATATATCACACCAAAAATTCAGGCTACAAAAGAAACAATAAATAAATGAGACTACATCACACTAAAAAGGTTCTGCACAGCAAAGGAAATAATCAACAAAATGAAAAGGCAACCTACAGATTAAGAAAGCAAATTTGCAAACTGTGTATCAGGAGTTAATATTCAAGATTTGTAAGTAACTCACAGCACTCAACAACAGAACATATAACCTCATTTTAAAATTGGTAAAGATACGAGTCAGTGTCAACACACATTACAGAGAGAAGACTGAGGGCCAGAAATGGAGGCCACTTTGCCTAAAATCAGCAATTTTCAAGAGGCAGAGCTGGCTGAGGAAATCAGTCTACTTTCTGTAATTCCAAGGTTCTAATACTAATGTTCTGTACCACATCTAATTCTATTAAAGTTTTTCCCAGCTGACAATAAATAAGTCGATTAAAAAGAACACCAGGATTTGGGCCCTCTTCAGGGAGATTGCATTGCTACTACAGAGAAGCTTGCATTCCATTTTAAAAATCTCAAATCCAAATCAAAACATTACTTTAAATACACATCCTCTGTGCGAAGCTCCATTGTGAGAGTGCCCAGTGACACTGCATTAGTGATTCATTTACAAGTTATTAGTTTGCCGCTAGGCATTTTCCACCCTAAGGAAAAAAATCCTTTCCACCCTAAGAAAAGACTTGGAATGTTAAAGTATTGAGTAATTAAATATTGAAACGTCCATAAATTCCTGATTGACATGATTTCTACGCAGTCAAATTAAAACATACGCCACGTAAAAACTTTACCCGTGGTCCCCTGTGTCCAGCATATCAGGCTAGAGGAGGAAGTCTGTATGAGAGATTGGATGGCTTTCATTTCATAGAGCAAGTTGTTGACTTTCCACATCCCTAATGTTCCCAAAATTTGTTTTTATTTCCATCAACAATACCTTTTCCACTGTGGTTTTAATCCACGAAGGAGTCTGTGCTCAATGCAGTGGGCGTGAAGGGAGCCTCCAGACTCCATTCCTGAGCTGCTACTCTAGCCCATCCCAAGGATCTTGTGATAATTGCTGCAACAATGATCACAAACATACTGGCTTAAAACAAGACCCATGACTCATTGCACTGCTCTGCAGGTTAAAAGACCTACGTCGGTCTCACTGGGCTAAAACCAGGTATCCGCCGGCTGCATTTCTTCCTGGAGGCTTGGCGGAGAACAGGCTTCGAGGCTCATTTGGGTCCATTGAGAGTGGAATTCAGTTCCTTGTGGTGGTAGAGGGCTGAAGTCCTGTTTTCTTTCCGGCTAATGTCCATGCATCATTCCCTGTTCCCAGAAGCAGTCTGGGCTCCTTAAATCCTCACACTCCTCCATCCTAGAAGCCAGCAACAGTGATCCAGTCCTCTACACATCAAATCTCTCCTTGAGGTCACCTTTCTGCTTCTTCTATCCTTGATTTTTTTCTGACTCCATTCCAAGAAAGTTCTCTGCCTTATGAGGACTTGAGTGGTTAGGTTGGGTCCATCCTGATAATCCAGGATGATCTCCCTATTTTAAGGCCTATAGCTTTAATTATATTCTCAGAGTCATCTGGTCATGCAGCAAAACGTAATATAACATATTCACAGGATCTGCCATTACAGCATGGTTGAGAAAAGTTTTTAGCAGTTACATATATCTTAAGGTATATTGAAAAAATATCAAAGAATTTTTATACTTAAAAATTTTTCTTAGTATTTTTGTCATAAAGGAAAATGTAAAGACATGGAATCTGAATGTATAGAAAAGAAGCCATAAAAACGTATCTGTGAAAGTACGTGCATTAAGTTGATTAAGTTTGAGGCTTGAATTCAGGCAAAGTGGATTCAGATCCTGGAAGAATCTCTTGCTTAACAGATCAGTCTTCCAGGGTTGGGGTCCTCATCTAATTTTGGATAATAACATTTCGTAAGTTTGATATGTGTGTCTGTTTCTGAATCAATCCATAAAATGTAGATTTAATCCTGTTATTAATGATAATATAAGAAATTGGGATTCTTAAAATATTTCATCCCTGCAACATTGCTGGAACATAAAACACAGGGCATTTAAAGGATACATGTGTGAGTATTACTTCTAGAACCAATTAACAAGAAATGCTCGTACAGGTTGAGTATCTCTTATCTGAAATGTTTGCCACCAGAGGTATTTTAGATTTCAGATGTTTTTCAGATTTGGGAGTATTTGCATATACATAACCAGTTGAGTATCGCTCATGAAAAATAAAACATCAGAAATCTGAAAGTTCCCGTGAGCATTTCCTTCCGGCCTTTCCTTTGAATGACATGTCAGCGCTCAAAAAGTTTCCAACCTTGGAGCATTCAGATTGTGGAATTATAGACTAGGGCCACTCAATCTGTACACCAAGCTAACATTTTGATTTTTATAAACTTGCAGCTCTGCCTTCTAAGCTAACTGATGGCTTTTTGGTTTCAGGAAAGCAGAAACTGACCAGGAAATCCCAACAGCTCCTTGTTTCCGGAATAGTTGGTTTCCTAACGTCTTGCTGTTTGGGGGAGGCCTGTGCAGCCCAGAACAGCACAGAGATTCTTTGTGTTCATGGATAAAGAATCCTCTTGGATTGCTTCGTCCACCAGTTTTTATGATTCTGTTGAAAGAAAGTTACTTTTACTTTCACATTCAATCCTCCTTTCTCGTCTGTATCAGGAGATACCAAGGGTTCCTTAGGAATCTTTGTCATTTGCTTTTGCCTTATTGAATGAGCATTGCACTGTGTTTGTGTAACCTTTATAGTCAGGCTTTGCACGCTACGCTAGTATATACGCACCACTCTTATGATGAACATTACCCCTTTCTCTTAAATACTGATATAATCATATTAAGGAAACAATATTATCATTCTGCATACCATGTCATAAACTCCCAATACAGAAAAGTTATAAAAATGATAAAAAATTGTGTGAATTACTTTTGAAACTCACCAGCACCCAAACTATTAAATATATTTTCTAACACAAAAATCCTACTCTCGGCTGGGTGCAGTGGCTCACACGCCTGTAATCCCAGCACTTTGAGGCTGAGGTGGGTGGTTCACCTGAGGTCAGGAGTTCAAGACCAGCCTGCCCAACATGGAGAAACTCTGTTTCTACTAAAAATACAAAAAATTAGCTGGGCGTGGTGGTAGACACCTGTAAATCCCAGCTACTCAGGAGCTGAGGCAGGAGAGGGTTCACTTGAACCCAGGAGGTGGAACTGCATACCAGCCTGGGTGACAGAGAGACTCCGTCTCAAAAAAAAAAAAATTCTTTTTAAACAGACAGCATTTGTGAATGGGGCAATGTTAAATTAACAGTGTAGTTTGAATCTTGCTTTCCTGAGCAAGTCATAGTAATTGAGGGCGGGTCTCTCAAAACTGAAGGAAAGCCATGAGTAAGATCGGAGAACCATATTATTGAATCCCACCTCCAATTGGAAACATCAGCACATAAATGTAAATAATGGTAATAAGTATAGTCCTCACACAATGCCATTTAGGGTAATATGTTTGATCTTTATTTACATATATGAACTAACTTAAAGTACTTTATAAAAAAGAATATCATTACGTCCAGGAAGACATACAGACATTCTGATAATACAGAATTAATACCAACAATAAATTTGGGAGTTAATCAACTGATGTGGTTTGGATCCGTTTCCCCACCCAAACCTCATGTTCAGTTGTAATCTCCAATGTCGGAGGTGGTGGAAGTATTGGCTCATGGGGGTGAATCCTCCATGAATGGTTTAGCGCCATGCCTTTGTTGGCTGCTCTCATAATAGACTTCCGAGGAGATCTTGTTTAAAAAGCATGCAGCACCTACTCCCCAACCCCCACTCACTCTTTCTCTTCCTCCTACCCCGGGCATGTGAAATGTTGATTCCCTCTTCACCTTCTGCCGTGACTGAAAGTCACCTGAGACCTCCACAGAAGCCAGACAGCTTCCAGCATGATGCTCTCTGTACAGCCTGCAAAACCTTGAGCCAATTAAACCCCTTTTCCTTATAAAATTACCCAGCCTCAGGTATTTCTTTATAGCAGTGTGAGAATGGACTAATATATCAACAATAGTAAATTGAGATATATGAGATCAACAGAAGAAAAAATTTAAAATGTACTAAAGAGCAACAGAAGGAAAAATTTAATATGTGTAAACAGAATTTTCCCCAGGAAACCATGTAGTAATTCTCCTATTCTCAACATCAACTAGAATTTGACTTTTTTTTTCTGATTGTAGGACATACCACTAAAATAGGAAAGAGTTTGAGGATCCATCATAGAAAAACTGGAATGATTAAATCAGATCGAGTATAAAGTCTTCAGAGGAATCAAGGTGATATACAGCAGTGAATAGATGGAAGGACCACTACAATTTTTTAATAGAAAAGTGTTATTCAAAGATCGTATTTAGAGTTTATAAACTTCTATGAAGTACAGAATAAAATAAACAATCTAAATAAAGCCTGTGCTTATTGACTTCAGTTAGAAATTAAGATATTGGAAGGGTACACAATAAGCACATAATCATTTTCCTTGTAAGAATTCAGGGGTTCCTATCAGAAGGACCAAGGATAACAAATATGATTTCTTTATGAAAGACAGAATCAAAAAGATATTTTAAGCAACTAATCAATGTTAAATAAAAGACAACTTGAGATGACACTGTTTTTAAAATCATCAACTTATGCTGTTTAAGAGGAAAGACTGCTGGACCAAGGCAGTGTGTGTCATGGCCCATGTGGTGATGGGACATCTCCAGAATGTGTCCTACCATCCAAGAGTCTGCTCCCTCTGTGGATGTGCTGGGGAGGGGTCTTCTTCAGCATTAAACCCAATCAAAAAGTTCCCCTTAATATTGGTAGGAAATATTTCTTCAACGTAATGTACCATAGGACAGAAAAGGCAGAGAGAGGACAGGTTAGGGAGTGGCACACAGCAGCCATCCTGAGTTAGTCAAGGCAGTTGGAGTCCACGACCAATGTTAAATGAGATGGAGGGAATACTATCTTCAGAAATGCCAGGACAAAAATTCAGGACGTGAGGACAGTTTGACAAACTACAGATATGATTCTATGAAATGAGCGTTTGCAACTCAGATTCTAAGAATCGGGTACCAGCCCAGATTGCCAGGACCATCACAGATGATCCACAACACCAAGGTGAAGAAGAGACGAGGCGACCACATGAGCTTAGAAGAGAACCCATTGCCATAGTCACTCTAGGAGTATTTTCACAAAGGCCTAAATATAGAGAAACATGGAGTTTATTTCAAGACCCTTCTGAAAACTTAAACTAGCAGCATGTATATAATATTACTTGTGGCTAGTTTTAATATTAATATGAAAATATAATATTGCCACTAAGTTTTGAGCAATTGCACAGTGCTACTACTTTATTGTATGTTAACTCAGATTATTCTTATGGTGCCTCTAGAGAATTCTTATGGTGCCTCTAGAGAATTCTTATGATCCTCCTGTTATATTTGGCAGCACTAGGGCTCAGAGAACAAGAAGCAGAGTTGTGATTAGGAACCAACAGGGTTGCAGGGCCCCATAGGAATGGTGGCACCATATTTCTGCAAAATTCCACTGTGGACTGCATTGTTCTGCACTTCTGCATAAAAGCTCCATGTTCAATGATACCCCCAGGTACTATCACATAGAAAATATTTAAATAGGGTGGTTGTGAACAGACACAAGTCAGGATTCTTTACCACAGGGAGGCAAACCAGGTGGAGATTCAGAACACTGGCTTGATTCCAATTTTAATTCTGTTGCAAAATGCCACATATTACACTCAGTTATATTTTAGAAAAAGTTGTGAAAATACAAGGAATATTTTAGAGCCAGACAATTTAAATTTTAATTCTTACTGATTTCTGACTCTGGAGCTTCTGTAAATTATTTTACTGTTTTCTGCTTATCTCCATCTTTAAAATGAGATCATAACACTTCCACAAAGTTACTGAGAAGATTAAAGGCACTGGTGTTTGTCAAATTATAAGCTAGCAATTATTTGTCAATCTCAATTTAGCCGATCCTTATAAAACAGGTGACTGATTTCTACCTGGTGAAGTTCCTGTGTGGTGCATGGTTAACTCCAGCCTGTATCCTACTGAAAACACTTTATTTAGATCAGTCCTTGATAATGACGCTGCCAGACGATATATTCACAGTAAGCTCCACATTGAGACGGATAATTAAAAACAGTCCATTCAAACTTCCTGTTTTACCTTGTGGTGGTTGTTTTACCAAAGAGAGCTAAACCATACTGAGAAGCAGAGCATCCTCTCTGAAGCAGGAGGCAAGGCAGTGAGAGAAACGATTAAGTCTAATTGACTCAGCAGGTGGACGAAACCAGAAAACTGGGACTAGTAAATGAGAGTGCCTTTGGTAGATGAGATGTCTGGTTTTAAGCTTGGGGATGATGGAGAGAGAGAGAGATGTGGCAAGGGGACGTCTCAAAAGAATACTCTCTATTAGGTCACAATTGTTAGGGACAGATGTGTGCCTCGGCTCCTATCAGATCAGGTTTAAAAATAAAACAATTATCCCAGTATATTCCTGCAACAGCATTTTTTAAAAGCAGTACAGAGTTGTTGTTCCTTATCAACTAGTCCTAAATGTGTAGTAAGAACGTACATATCCTTTGTCTGATTGTTTTTAGAGGATTTGCTTTTAAAACACTGTATTAGGTTGGAACAGAAGGGATTGCGGTTTTGCCATCGTTTTCAATGGTGAAACCAGTTACTTTTGCACCAACCTAATACATGTGTGTTTCAAAATGCAATACATGCCGATGTATCTACACAAAAAAGAAGTCAAAGAGTAAAGATGACCAGGGAAGCATGTGGTGTTTCAGACTTTTATGCACTTGACTTCTGACACACTGAAATAAATCCTCAAATAACTACCTATTCCGTGTCAAAGGGCTACTTCCTATAATATGGTTGTTGTTGAGATGTGTGGCAAATTCAATTTACATATGGTTAAGCTTTTGGTTTCATGATGACAACTTCTTGAATATATTCCTGTTCTAGATGGTAGTGGAGAGTTAAAATTCAGACACATAAACACACAGGCATATGTGGGCAATATTTTAAAATTAGCGTCAGTATATACATATATAGTTTATGTATAAATTAATATACATTAAATATAACATGTAAATATCATAAAAATTTCCATTCATTAAAAATATTTATGAAAATATTCAGATTTGCAATTATTAATGAATAATCTATATCGGACATCAACAAACTGTGGCACATGGGCTGGTCATCTAATTTTGCAAATAAAAAGGTCAGAGCTATTTGATGATACCATCTGTGGCCTATAATATCTCCATTGTTTTGATCATTTTTCCACAAAACTTAATTTTCTTTGCACTCCTTGCAATTTATCTGTTCTAGAGCTCCTGTGGTAATTTGAAGTGCCTGGACTTTTTCCAGGAATTCTACTGTATTTTCTGCATCATGAGATAATGCACAAGAAGTAGTTTGCACTGTAAGTGGCACGGTATAAGCATACAACAAATCATAACTTTATAGATCAATAATATTTCCTGCTAGGAAGATCAACCTGCAAATTCCATGAGAGGGAGGTCACGTGCAGGTCCTACTTCTATCACTACTATTGACCCTCTGACCTTCATGGGAGTGGGTCTAGATCTGAGTCAAATAAACCTGACTAGCATTGTCCAATCAGAAATGCTTTCCATGGGTTGTGCCAGTTTCATAGTGTTAATCTTTAGGATTAAAAGCTCTCATAGTGGTTTGTGTAGAAGAACATAATAGACACTTCATTAGGGCTATTTAGAATAGCAGATAAGATGTAATGATCAAAAGTCAGACAGCATTTACTTTCAGGAACTGAAAGTAAACGATGTAGTTAGGAGAAAGGAAATTATTAACATTTACAATATATGGAAGCAACCTGCTTTTCCTGTGGGTTTTAAATAACCATAATGTTGAGAATGTTTAGAAAGAATTGACAGGTGTGTGTTTAACAGTATAGGTATGCAGTGACCAGACTGATATATCTTAACATTTCAAGGAATCGACACCTATACGTACAGAGTCCTTACGAGAGGCCGCATACTCATCTTAAAACTGCTATTATTGTTTACAATTTTAGAACTCCTCCCTCGGGAATTAACTGAAGTCTTCGGTTTAAAATATTTTCCAGTGGTGGCAAGCATATGCTAACTGGTCTGATTAATATCGTTAACATTGCACAGCCTCCTGTGAAAACTGACATTACTTCTGAATCCCTTACAGGTATAGGGAGTTTACCAACATTTTCACGTTATGTTTATTTTTTAAAAATCAAGGGAAACTAACTCGAACTGGCTCAAAGGATAATTTTTTACAGAAGAGTTCATAAGCCCTTTAAAACTTTCATTACTAGCAGCAACATTACCACTGTGAAAGAGCAAACTCACCACAATGTATATTTAATGAAGCTCATTAATTTATTTTTTCTTATTTCCCTATGCAGAGTCCTAAACCCAATGCAGTTAGAGAAAAGGAACATTAACCAAGGGTTATAAATGTCAAGAACAAAACGGATATCATGTTTAGTTCAAAGGAACACAGGAAGCATTAGCTGTACGCCTCCAGCATTTCTCAGGCTTCACTGGCAAGCTGGGTTTAGCATTTTTATAAATAGTCTCTATTGCAACATTTCATCATTGAAAAATCCAGACATGAATGTATAAAACCAAAGGAAAGTGTAAATAAGAAATAAATCCTGCTAATTGCGGTTTGCTGATGCCAGAGCCCTTTCGGCAATGACGACCCAGGGGATTCCTGGGTCTGGAAGTCCACCAAGCAGCATCTTCCACTTCCAAAGAGCAAAAGCAACTGCTCCCCAGGCTTACTGCTTTGGGGCCTTGCTTTTTTTTTTTCCTCCAATAAGAAAATAAATACATCTTACTTCTGCCAACCGACTGTTAAATAAATTCTTGGCTTTTCAGCCAACATTCTTTTCTCTACTCTTTCACAAACAACGGAAGCGACAAGCCATCCAATTCTGAGACCCTCATGGGGCACTTACTTCAGGATGTCTGTTGAATATGATACACCCGCGTTTTGTATTTTATGAACATTTATTACAGTCATAGACTTGTAGCATCACTGGCCAGACCTTCGGCATCTTTGAGAACTTAGTGCACCTACGATAGGGAATTATGTGTAAAAATGCAAACAAACAAAACCTTTATGTATGACTGCCCTGAACGTGTGCAGATTGGCATGCTTTCTGAGCCCAGCCTTTGTCTCCTTTCCTGAGCAATATAATGGGGCTTTGGCTCTACTGTATTATCTAGAACTAATTATGACATTAAGCAGAGGTGATTTAAAAATCAGTGGAACTCAAGGCAGTTCATTCCAATCCATCGATCGAACCAGCTACCTACCTACCATCTCTCTCCCTCTGGCTCTTTATATAGCCCTTTTAACCTCTTATCTGAAGAAAAGAGAAATGAACCTGCCTTGATTTGTGCCCAAGATCCTATTGTAATTATTATTTATTTTCTCCGTAAGTTATTGGGGTACAGGTGGTATTTGGTTACATGAACAAGTTCTTCAGCAGTGATTTGTGAGATCCTGGTGCACCCATCACCCGAGCAGTATACACCGCACCACGTATGTTGTCCTTTATCACTCAACCCCTTCCCACTCTTCCCCACCAAGTCCCCCAAATCCATTGCATCATTCTTAGGCCTTTCGTCTTCATAGCTTAGCTCGCACATATCAGTGAGAACATACAATGTTTCGTTTTCCATTCCTGAGTTACTTCACTTAACAGCCTCCAATTTCATCCAGGTCACTACAAATGCTGTTAATTCATTCCTTATTGTAATTATTTTTTAAAAGCATAAGTCATTATAAGGCTTAAGCAATGACCTGTTTTTGTCATTATCTATCAAAGGTCAGTGTCTTACCCTAAATAGGGTAATTACCACCTGCAAACAGGCTTTCCTGCTGCTGAATCTGATTTTCCTTTCTGTGTCCCGCCGTCTTGTTAAAACGCACTCTCATCTTCTGGTGGGGCCTTTTCTTTCAGGGATGAGCGCAGGTGTCACCTGCAATCCCACACAGTGTCTGTGCTTTGCGCCCAACCCAGCAAATATGTCTCTGCAAGAAAGGCAAGGCTGAAGGGCAGTATGTGGTGAGGCGCAATGGCTAAGCATGATGAGGGAACGCCCTCCTGCAGTAGATCAGCATCAGTGAGAACAAAAACTCTCCCGCACAAAACACACAGGTTCACACTCGGTTTACAACCACGCATGAAACAGAGATCCCTTTCTAGATCCCTGTCTTCTCTATAGCCATTTATCTTCCCCCCATCCAAGAATGCTTATTGTTAGATTTATAAATAACTCACTGTCACCTTATCTGATGTTTAGCCTGAGGCAACATAATCTCAGAGGCCAGTCTTTTAGAAACAGATCACATACAAAAGAGACTTAAAAATCATAAGGCCAATAGAACAACAAAAATTTCAGTTTTGTGGGTCAATTAGATCTTATTTCAAATCTTGTCTTTGGTCTATTGTTGTACTTTAATTTGTGGTCCTGTGCTTAATCAAGTGTCTTCAATGTATTCAACCGTAAAATGGTATTGGTCATGGAGAATTCAGGTGATGGAGTGTATACGCCCATTTCTGGGCATACTAGAAATGCTTATTATATGGTAACCATTCTTAATCACGGCAATTAATATGTGAGGAATAATGATCATGCAGCTTCTCATCTAGGCCAGTAAAACATGTTTCACAATGACGGTTCCATATTTCAGTTTACATATCGACGGTCAGGAATATGGAGTGACTTATACCAGATACCCAGCTAGTGAATAAAAATCAAGACTTACAAAAAGCTCTTTGTAAAAAAAAAAAAAAACAAAACAAAAAACATACAAATAATAAAATACACTGATTTCATTTCTCCAGAATTTCCTCTCTTGCCTCTATTTATGTACCTTTCTCAGTCCAAAATTATAGCCCACTAAACACCAATTATTTCAAATTACAGTGGCACAAGCAGCTAGGCTCTACCTTTTAAAAAGACATTACAGTAGGGAGGAGGAAGGGGACAGACGTTGCTCAATGGGTACAAAGTTGCAGTTAGATAAGAAAGAGTTCTGCTGTTCTGCACAGTAGGGTGACTATACTTAATAATGGATTGTATATCTCAAAATAGCTAGAAGAGAGGGTTCTGAATATCCTTACCAAAAATAAATCTTCGAGATGATGAATATGCTAATTACCTTGATTTGATCATAACACAATGTATCTAAGTATTAAAACTACAGATTATACCCCATAAATATGTACAATTATGTAGGTCAATTAAAAAATAAAACTTTATAAAATACACCACAGTTTTATTTTCATTACATATAGAATTTGAACACTTGAAAGAAATCTTTTTTAAGGATCAGAATTGTAGATTTTGGTCTATCCATAGAAAAACCATAAATAGGCTCCAAGACATTTTAGTTCTGTACCACCGAGCTTAGAAACACCTACATTTCACATTCTTTGTAGGTATTGAAAATAAACTGTGCATGTACAGCTATTTTTTACTGTATATTTTCGTACAATATAGCTCTACTGTGACTCATACTTCTGCAGATGAGTATTTTATCTTTGTCTCTTTAATTCGAATCCAAAAAATGAAAATACATGAATTTTGGCTCTATTATTTTCTAGTTAATAGCAGTTTCCAAGATTCCTGATTATATGTATTTTCACATGGTCCACCAATTTAAATTTAGAAAGCACTACTCAAGCTATTTTTTAAATAAATGCTAAAAGCTTTATGATGTACATGTTTTTTGGAGGCAGAAAAGTGCCATATTTGGAGTCTTATAAAACAATGTTTTTAAAGACACTAAAAAAACAAAACAAAACACGGCTTCAGTTTATAAAGAATTGGGTCAAATGTGAGAGCCAGATGGTCATGTCTGGAAATTGTAGCATTAACCCTATAAACACTGATCTCTTTCATAAACTTCAATAAATGAGTGTAAAATGAATTCAGTCCATAGATACCGAGTCAGAGATAATATGTCATATGTAATCAGCAAATTCATCTCCCCAACCCACCTGAAATTTTGTAGATAGTTGAAATACACTTAACATTAGGCATTACGTAAGTAAGAATTGCATTTGGTGGAAAATACAATGATGCCCATTGACAGAAGAGGAAATCAAGATGGTAGTTAATGCACTCAGAACAACACAAGGTTAAAGTGTCCTCCAGCCAGAGTGGCCCAAGACCCTCAGTGCCAGAGCCTCCTAATCAGAGGCTGGGAGGGAGCTGCACAGTGGCTGTTCCAGCTGGAACTACATTCTGACTCCTGCACTCTCAATTCAGTGCTTTGGCTTTGGTCATCTGCTGCCCTGTTCAGAACAATGTATCCAAGATTAAACTATGAGTGTCGTCATTAAATAGTAAAGAAAAACATCAAAATGTTTATGCAAATTACATGGCTTTCCCTGGTTCTAAGTAAAACCCAGCTATGAATAGTTCAAATGTGTGGGCTTGCAGTTTCACAACGCTCTACCTCTTTTTTCACTTGGCCTCCTGCTCCAGGGAGCTCTTGTCATGAACAGGCTGAAGCCAGCCTGAAGTCTGCACTCAGAAGGGTGTCAGTTTTTCAGCCTCCAAACTTGAGTGGAAACTGCAAGCACGTCTTACCTCTAGTAGATCATCCACCTGGTGATGCTTCATTTGTAACTGGAGGCTTTGATACAAGGCATCAGCAAGCCCAAGGAAGACACCCTTGCACTGGCCACATCAGTCCTCTAAAGCGAATACTTTGCCTGCTTCTGTGACATAGTTCCACACATTGAACTTGACCATGAATAAAAGCTGGCTCAAGATGAAGTTAAAAGAGCTTAAAAGTTCCCACAGATTGGATGAGGTGGATTGCTACAATTAATCACTGTGATTCGTGAACATTATGGTTGAAAACACGTGTGTAAGATAATTTGTAAACTTTAACGTATTTTTGAGGGATTGTCATAGGATTTGGTTCTCTATGTCTTGACGTTATAAGATAGTCAAGGATACATGGAATAAATCAGTTGCCTGATTCATATTTGTGTACTCAAGTAGAAGTTTGTTTTTACAAAATGAATATTTTGACGTGAACATTGTGGCCTACTGTAACTGGAAAAGTCAAGCCCAAATAAACTGGCTTTACCTTCCTATACTTCTATAACTAAATGTTTGGCTCCCAACTCAAATAGAAAAGCGTGTAGCATTCTGTCCAGGAAAATTCTCCCTGCAGGGTCATTTAATGAACTGTGCTACCTTGCAACCGAAGCAATGACAAAAGAAAGAACGAACTTATATGTCTTTTTTAAAAATTTGAACCCATGATTAAAATAACACTTGCATTGAAATTTTAACGGCTGTTTTACATGGACCAAATATCTTCACCGGATGAGAGGAGGCAGTCCCTTTAATGTCTAGCTTTTTCTACCTGACACAATTTGTTTTCTTTATAATTATTTCACTTATTCTCACATTTCCTTTTTTGCCATTGGTCTTAAATATCCATATGCCTCTATTAAAAGAAGGGCAAAGATTTTTGCAAATTCAGAAGGACCTAGTGGAATAGAATGTAGGTAATGTCTTGGAATTTTAATAAGAGATTTAAATGAAGTCATATCTGCAAAGATCTTAAACACAATTATCTCTTCATATAACACGAAAAGAAGAATCTCAGCACGGCATTGTGGGCTGGCAGGGAGACTAGAAGGATATGATGCCATTAAAACTAAAATTGCCGAGGTCTACTCCAGCCCTTGAGCGAATCTCATACTGACAGCACTGAAAATTTATGTTTGTAAAGATGACTAAATTAGGCTCATAAGTGGTAAAATATGCAATACTGAAATGGAAGTCCTCAACTTTTAACTGATATTGGAAATTCTGAAATCAGTTCTGGGCACTGAATTATTAGAAGTGGATATTTATATAACTATCAGGCAAGAAGGAATCTCTCTGGGTCATGAGTGCCTTCTTTCTGCTTTCAGGAGAATTTTTAAACCATGTGGAAAAGATAACTTGTTTCCACAGCTTTGTTGAATATGACTCCTAGCCTGATCGATTCTGCTGCTCCTGGAAGATTGCACCAGCTCACGCCTGTTAGTCTAGAGTAGTCATGAGGAGGTCAACATTGGCACAGGCAATTTTCATAATGGGGCACACTGGGCTAGTTACCAGGGTGCAAAGCATGGGTGGAAGACTTTGCTCTTAGGCTGATGGTCTGGAGATGATGGTCTCAGAGCTGGTATGGAAGAGGTACTCAGTCCAGAATCTCTTAGATACCAAAAGGCCCCCACACTTGGTTAGATTATCATTAGCTCACGCAGCCCTTTGTTAAGCTTTGGAGCTCGAGACCAGCAGAGAGTTAGAAAGCCGACTACCCTAGATAGCACCAGAGAGCTTGGTTGCCTGATATGCTGTGATTCACATCCATCTCCACAGTCCTGCACCACTTTGAGAAGTCATCTGGCTTCAGGGGGCTCTGAGAACCTCAGCTCACACAGAGACTCAGAGTCCCAGATTTTCCTTTCAGAGAAAAATACAAACTGACATAATGAAGAAAGGAGAAAGGAAGGGAGGATCATCCTTCATAATAGAGCACATCTTGCTATCAGTTCATCACACAAATAATAGCATTTTTATTCTCCCGGGAACCTTGTAAGACAGAAGTGTTGCCCTGACTCTTTAAATGGGGAAACTGTCTCTTGGAAATGATTCAAGTGTTTCTTCATGATCCTAAGACACAAAAGGGCCTAGATTTTAACCCAAACAGTGACAGCATCAAAGACTGAACCCTCCCTCAGTCATACCCCTGAATTAAAGTTTACAACATTATAGGAAAGACATCCTACATCAGAGCCAGGTTAGTGCGGCTCACCCAGCAGCGGCAGGAGATTCCTGAGGAACAGAATAGCCAACATTTGTATATAAATTATAAAAATACTAATAAAATGGCTATTGTGCAGATGTGGAAGACAGAAAAAAATGAATATCCTGTTTGCTTCTAAAAATGGATTTTAACAACCACTTAGGAGCCCTGACAACCCACCTGCTCTACCATCTTGGTGGGGAATCTTATTTCACCAATTCAATTCACTAAGGGGTTAAAAAATACCCATTTAGGACTATATATTTTCCCTTTCCTCTTTGTTCTAGAAGTAAACACTCCTACAACCAGGTTTATTTTAAAAGTGTGAATTTGGCTATAATATTTTACAACAGTTGAGACTACAATGGCAGGTACAGAAAACACATTGGTCAAGTAAATCAATAAATGAATAATCACTTCTAATGTGGCATCTCCAGCATTCATCATGTATCCCGCTGATTCTCTGTTGAACACCAGACACCTCATTTTATTTTATTGGCAATGAGATGTAAATGGTGGTTGGCAGTTTTCTGCTTTTAGACAAGATGCTTATATTTAGCGAACATTTAAAATACAGCAGTGTGGCATTTGAGGCATCAACATCCGTAAGATGATGTTTGAGTCTCTCTCTCTCTGATCTGAGCCTGAATCCAATCTAAATACGTTCTTACAAAATTCTGCTCTCTCTGGTTTTCAACACGCAAGAAAAATTTTTGAAAATAGCCCATTATGCTTTCGTTTTTTTCTTAACACATGTTTCTTTTGCCTCAAACTTCAAGCATGCATAGATTTGGCAATTAATCCTAAAAGACTGAGGTCTACATAATTCAGATTATGAATAATTCCAAGAAAATAGTAATTATTTAAGTGAAATACTAAGAAGTAAGAAAAATAGTTTAGCTAGCACTTCATTTGAAAGGCACTTTTTAAATCTTAATGTTTTTAAGGCAATGTTGTTGGTATACTGCTGAAGGCTGGACAGCCCTCCGTGTGTAGCAATGTGGAAGGAAGTAGAAAGAGCAGTCACCACTTCTAATTACTGGTAATTTCTAATATTAGATATAATTATTGATAGCACGGCGATATTGGGGCCTCCATTTGCTCAACATTAAAAGGGAAACTATCACGTTTAAACATGACATCTGCATTTGAAACATTTTATACATTTTAAATTTGTGACATATAAATTCTCCCTGCTCCTTCCCGAATCCAGGGCAGGCACATACCCAGAGTTGTCAAGCATTGGAGGTTGGCAGCGTATGAGAAGGACAGACTGTAGATGGAGGGTTCTGATGTTAACTGAGATCAGATAGCACTTAAATGCATGGTTAGGACTCCTGGCCTTGAAATCCGACTACTGGGGTCTCACTCCTTGCTCCACAAATTATTTAACTTCTTGGGACCTCAGAATCACCATCCAGAAAAGGTCATCATGAGAAAGCTACCTCTCGGGATTCTTGTAAGAGTTAATTGAAAATGATATACAGTGTTGTATGTTCAGTTGAATGGCTGGTACTTAGAACATATTCAATTAATATTATTTGTAGTTAATGTAAAGAAGTTACAAAGCTATCCTGCCACTGTTTTTCATATATGAAGAAGATCTAAATTATAATGCTGTTTTTCCCTGGTCTTTCTAAGACCAAACATATACAACAAAATTTGTGGTTTAAAAGGAGTAAACTATAGACAGTCAAGTGTGAATTTCAGCTCTGTGTCTATGTAGCTGTCTGGCTCTGGGTGATTTTTACCCGTGCTCTCATATCCAATATTGATAGTGGTGTGTATCCATAGAGTTTACAAAATAACACATTTAAATGCCTGGCACCTGGTTTGCACTGAATAAATGCTAACGCCATCCCACCTATATAATTTTGACTGTACGTCTACCTGGGATCTACCACCAAAGCTTTTGCTCACCGTCTGGCACCCCAGGTTTGGGAATAAACTGTTTTCCTCATTCCAGTGTGGGGAAGTTTGTGTTGCATTGTTGAATGCTGGCATACTAGCTGTATGTCAGAATTTACCATGTCGCAGAATGCACTTATTTATGATCCTGTAAAAGATAAAGGTTGATTGTATAGCTATGCTCCCAACATAGTTCATGTAGTAAATGTTTCAAGTTATCACTGTGTAATTTCGGAAGAGATGCCATTTTGGTTCTTGCTTTTTTGTTTATGGAAAACAAGTCTAACTTAATTTCGTTTAGTACTCTTATTTTACAGACGTGCCTAAGTAATAGAATTTAGTAGTAGCCATCAGATCTGTTCTGCCAGAGAAAAATGTACCCTAAAAATGTATCTTAAAGGTGCTATTTCTCTTCCCTTCATGTCCAACTCAATGGAGGCCAAGTTATAGTGATGAAAAGAAATCCAGGATTATATTTGACTCTTCAGAGAATTCTAGGAAGAAAACATTCGATGAGTTTTGTGGGAAAATACTAAGCTCTATCACTTGTTTGTCCAAAAGAACTGAATGTTGGATATCACAAGAAACACACACAGTTCAACATAATAAGAATATTCTAGCACATCCAAGCTGAGAGCCAAATCTGAGAGCACAACACATTCAAAATAGCCATAAAAAGAATAAGATAACTAGGAATACAGATAACCAGGAAGGTGAAATATCTCTACCATGAGAATTACAAAACACTGCTGAAAGAAATCAGAGATAACACAAAATGGAAAAACATTCCATGCTCATGTACAGGAAGAATCAATATTGTTAAGATAAATAGCCATACTTCCCAAAGCAATTTATAGATTCAAGGCTATTTCTTTCAAACTACCGATGACATTTTTCACAGAACTAGAAAAAAACTATTCTAAAATTTATTTGGAACCAAAAGAGACTGAATGGCTAAGGCAATCCTAAGCAAGAATAACAAAAGCTTGAAGCATTCACATAATTAGACTTTAAACTATACAACCAAGCTATAGTAACTAAAACACCATAATACTGGTACAAAAACAGACACATAGACTAATGGAACAGGTTAGAGAACCCAGAAATAAAGTCACATTTCTATAACCATCTGATACTTTACAAAGCCAGCCAAAAGAAACAAGGACTCCCCTATTCAACAAATGGTGCTAGGATAAATGGCTAGCCACATGCAGAAGACTGAAACTAAATTCCTACCGTTTGCCATGTAAGATAATCAATAAAACATGAATTAAAGACTTAAATGGAAAACCTAAACTATAAAAACACTAGAAGGAAATATAGGAAATGCCATTTTGGATCTAGGCCCGGCAGACTCCAAGAGCAACTGAGACAAAAGTAAAAATTGACAAGTGGGACCCAATTAGACTAAAAACTTCTACACTGCAAAATAAACTCTCAAGAGAGTGAACAGACAACCTAAAGGATGGTAAAATATATTTGCAAACTATGCATTAGACAAAGTTCTAACATCCATAATCTATAAGGGACTTAAATCAACAAGCAAAAAGCAAAAAACACCCTTAAAAAACACGCAAAGGACATGAACAGATACTTCTCAAAAGAAGACACACACATGGCCAACAAGCATATGAAACAAATGCTCGGTATCACTAATCATTAGGGAAAGGCAAATCAAAACCACAATGAGATACCATCTCACGCCAGTCCAAATGATTATTGTTAAAGAGTCAAAAAATATGCTGGTAAGGTTGCAGAGAAAAGGGAACACTTACACACTATTGGTAGGAATGTAAATCAGTTCAGCCATTGTGGAAAGCAGTTTGGCAATTTCTCAAAGAACGTAAGACAGACCTACCATTCAACACAGCAATCCTGTTGTTGGAATTATACACAAAGGAATATAACTCATTCTACCATAAATGCACATGCATGTGTATGTTCATTGCAGCATTATTCACAATAGCAAAGACATGGAATCAATCTAGATACCCATCAGTGGTGCACTGGATAAAGAAAATGTGGTACATATACACCATGGATTACTACACAGCCATGAAAAAGAACAAAATCATGTCCTTTACAACAACATGAATGAAGCTGGAGACCACTATCGTAACCAAATTAACACAGGAACAGAAAACCAAATACTGCACGTTCTCACTTATAAGTGGGAGTTAAACATTGAGTACACATGGACACAAAGAAGCGAACAGCAGACACTGGGGCCTACTTGAAGGTGGAGGGCAGGAGGAGGGTGTGGAATGAGAAACTGACTATTGGATATTATGCTGATTACCTGAGTAAAACATCTGTATAACCATGTCACCCAATTTACCCATGTAACAAACCTGCACATGAACCTCTTGAACCTAAAGAGTTGAAAAGAAAAATTAAACTTACAAACAAAAAGAGTATCTACTTTTAGTTTAAACTGGAAGAGTTTTACCATCTGAAATGATCAACCCAATTACATGTTCAGTTAAAGGTCAATAACCTCTCTAGCCCCAGTAGGATTAAATTTAATCAACACCCAAGATATTGCCCATGTTAGTTTGGGTCAATCTGAGATCAATAATCAGTTCTTTACAATCAGAAGGAGATAAGTTCCTCCTAAACACACACACACACACACACACACACACACACAGGTTTATCTCTACATCCCATTAAGATCAACTTGTTTCCTAAGAAATTCTTCCAAATGACTGGTATATCTTTGCAACATTTGCAGTCTTCTACTCCATCTACAATTAACTTTACAGAAATTAGAAACTGGCAATGAGAAACTGTACGCCAATGTTTTACGTGAAGTCAGAAAATGGGAAACACAGGCTAGTAAGTACAGACAGAGAGACAGAGAGAAACTTTTAAGTGAGAGAAGAAACAAACACATTGAGATAAGCCAAGAAAACAGAACACTGGTCTTGAGGAGAGAGGTGGGTGGAAGGAGGAGGAGGCAGAAGGAACGTGCCTGGGATTGCAGTGGCTCTCCCTGTCATGGCCATGGACCTTCACGAAGGTGGGCTTCTTTCCCCACCAGGATTTCTTACTACTTCTTGGTGTGGACTTGTTTTTACTCCCTTCTTTGAGAATGTTTTCCGATTTTCTTTCCAATTCCGCCCTTTGACCCCCTGGAAATTTGTGTGTTGGGGGTGGGACCCCATCCCTTGGTCTATAAAGCTTGTGATCTTGAAAAGTGAACCTAATTTTCTCACCACAGTGCCCCGGCTCAAGGAATAATGAACAATCCAATCCCCTCAATTTGTGTAGGAGCCACCGGAAAAATGTTTTGTCCCTTTTTGGCTAGAAACTAACCTGAGGAAATCTGAAGCAGGACCTTAAGCAGCAATGTTACCAACCTGAGGGTTGAGCTCACTTAAAAATGGGACCAACACAGAAGGCTAGTGAAGACATGGAGAGAGAGACCAGGATCTGGTACCACTGTGGAAGCCAATAGCTCACGTATTTTCTGACGCAGAACTTCAATTTCCTTCATTAGCATCCTGTGCTAAACATTTCACTTTGAATTTAATCCCGTTTGGGTGGCATTCTCCGACACTGACCTACAAAATTCTAAGAGATACACTTTTTTTTTGAAAAAAAAATTTTAGCTTGCATTTAAGCAAGACTTGGTTCATCTTATTTGAAAGGGTAGATTAATTTAATTTATTTTTTATTTTTTTTAAATACAAGATTGGTTATACAAGTGTCCTTTATAGTGTGTGTCTCAAAGGTTAATCCTAAATCCTATCTCACTAGAAAAGTGGTGACATTCTTAGCTAAGATTGACTGCCTGGTTTTAATTTTAATTCTTTCTTTCTAGAGATCCCTTCCTCTGTATTTTGTAACAGAATCTCCTTCCTTATTTTATTCTTTCCCATAGGTATTTATGAAATAAACACAGTTAGCCAGACACAAAACTAGAGACTAAATGTATAGAACTGGAAATAATACAGTGATAAAACAAGCAAACACGTCCTAACTACACCCCTAGAAAGGTGCATGGTCCCTGAGAGTTCTAAAATTCTTAAAATAGTCCAGTAGCAACAAGTAATTTGCTTTAAAAAATAAAACTCAGTTTCAATTCCAGTTTCAATTCCAGAGACATTTAGTCTTTTCATGTCTACTCAATATTCAGCAGTGGTACAGCAAATCAGTCTATCTTTGAACTCATCAGCTGTTTTGAATATCCTTAATTTTCTATTCCTGTTTCTTCGGCAGTTGTGGTTGCTGTCTGTGCTTTGGGTGATCACGCACCCATTCAGCCATACACCACACTCAACAAGTTGTCAGCAGCTCCATGCAAGAAACTGTTGAATAGAGTCTCTTACGGCACTCTTTTAGACTGTTTTCTAATCTTTTGTAATTATATGGGACATTCAATTTATAATCAATGGGTCCAGAACCAAAAGGAACAATTCTAGGAAGCGCTGCCAAGAAGCTGCATTGAATTACACCGACGCCCATTACTACAGGGTGTTTTGTCACTCTGTACCATGAATTCCAGGCACACTTGCAATATTTAAAGTAACCAAGTGCTTCCAAAGCTAAATTTTAACAGGGCTCCCCAACAAACCTTCCCACCCACTTCTTTTGTGCTCTCTGCCAGCACATTTAAGTTCATATAGAGTGCAATATGATTAAAAAGGGATGCAAATTATATATCTATATGGAATATATGTATATATACATGTGTGTATGCATTTATATATCACACATGTATCATGCATATATATGTTATCACGCATATATATATATATATATATATGCATGCCATTAAGCCATTGCATAATTTGGCATTCAAACATCCAAGAGGAAAATATAATATAGGCACTGGCATATACTATTTTTTATTTTATCTTAGAAATATAACATAACAGATCAGGCAGGTACCCATTTCTTTAACCTTAAATGTCCTTGATCATGGAGTAATTATGAGTAACTAAAAATTAATTGCAGCACAATAGATGATCATGATTTAGTTTTCCTTCATATTTACAGGGCCTAATCTATGTATGTGTTTTAGGCTGGAAAAAATAGAACCTATTCTCTCAAATAACACAGAAGAGGCATTTTTTATTATAGTAATTACTACACTGATATCATTTTGAAAAATAGAATAAATTTTGTTTCAAAATACAGTAAAATTTCACCTTTTCCCTCCTCCCCCAGCTCTTTGTTACTCCCTGCCCCAGCTCCATCTGCTCTCTCCTCCCCACCATCTCCAACGCCATCTCCCTGGTTCCTAGACACCTACACCAGGGCATAGTCATAGCTGTTCTGCTTGCAGAAAATATTTCTATCATTTACTGATACAAAGCTTTTAGTTTGAAGCATTGCTCACAATCACTTTTCAAAAAACATACAG
This sequence comes from Mandrillus leucophaeus, assembly GCF_000951045.1. Taxonomy (NCBI): domain Eukaryota; kingdom Metazoa; phylum Chordata; class Mammalia; order Primates; family Cercopithecidae; genus Mandrillus; species Mandrillus leucophaeus. The sequence goes on from NW_012106186.1 coordinate 1,169,733, forward strand.
CACTAATTACTGCTGTCAATAGCAATGTTGACGCCTCTGCTCAGGAGAAGTAAGTGTGCATGGAGAGGTTGGAAACCAAAAGCTTCTTTTACAGGGAAAAGGACATTCATCGGGATGGAGACATTGATTTTACCATCTCGAAAGAAATCTGACAAATCACGGCCAGTGATCTAGAAAGCATGTAACAGCCCCAGAATGGGGTGGGGGGGCCTCCTCTGATTAAAGGTTTGTTAAGAATGATCAAGTTAGCATATCTGATGCATAAAAATGCGATTCAAGTTGAGGTTTGGGTGAAAATGAACTGGCACTACTGTTAGGAAAAGTTGACTACAAAGGCTTAGAGGAGTATTTTGCATAGATTTTAAAAGTGGTTTCTTATGAAACTATCTTAGTGCTCTTGAAACAATTTGCTTAAGATTGGATTTGTATTTTTCTCAAAACTTCTGGAGGTAAGTCAGATAAGTACTATTCCCTTATATAATGCATTATTTTCTAATAGATAGTCAAACTCAATATTGTTCTCTTCAATTGTTAGATATTATTTTATATTTTAACAGGTCACTTGGATAATTTTGATCACTTTTTGTAACATTTTGAAAAACCCCACATTGTATATAAAAGACCTAGCATCTTGATATTCTTGCAATTTTTGTCAAAAGAATGTCTCTGCATTTCCTTAGAAATGCGTGACTATTTCTCATATATGAGGGACTTCTTTTCTAACATCCCCATTAGAAAATCAAGACAGTATTACATTTAATTATTACAGCATTTCAAACAAAATGGTTCCTCATTGCTCTTAAAATCCAGTACAAAATGGGCAACAAGTCACCGTGTTCTGTCCCCTGCTCTCCTCTCCATCTCTGCCTCCTCTCCCTCTCACATGTCCACCTATGCGCTGAGAGTCTTTCCCTTCTCTCACCCCTCACACTCCTCTGGGCTGCAAGGCTGATGTGCTCCATAGTCAGGAACCTCCCCAGTGTCCCCACACCTTCTTTCTTCTGCTGACTGCTACTGGCCCATCTCCCTTAAGGCCATGTGACAGAGTATTTTCTCAAGAAAATAGCTCTGAACAGATTATTGAGCCATTTGAGTTCCATACCCAAGCTGGGGGACTTTGAAGTAGTTTGAATAGAAGCGCTCAATGGTCCAAGTCACAATTTAGGAACACTGACCTCCAAGACAAGAACTGGAGTGAAGTGATGATGACTGCAGATTGCAGACAGCAAGACATTAAATCAGGAGCTGGTCCTTTAGAATGCTGGGAAGGGAGTCCTACTATTATTTCCATGGTGCAGTGAAGCCAGAGAAGAGAAAGAATGGTGCCCTAGGAAGTTAGGTGGAAAGGTCAAAGAAAGATGTGGGAGGTGGGTGGGTGTGTGTTTAAGTTTCTGCTGTCTAACATATTGAAGGTAACAATGAAGAATCAGGTGGAATAGATACAGGGAAAAAATACCAACAGTCGATAAAAGCTGGAAAAGACGTATAAGGATGTAGTAGCCACATTTTTAGGTGGAAAGAAGCTTAACCAGCTCACATATTGAGGTGCAATGAGAACACATTTCTAGGTCTACTGAGGCCATAACTTTTGTTTTGTTTTTTTTTTTTTTTTTTTTTTTTAAAGACAGAGTCTTGCTCTGTCACCCAGGCTGGGGTGCAGTGGCGCAATCTCAGCTCACTGCAACTTCCACC
>NW_012106186.1:1172379-1175473 GCF_000951045.1 Mandrillus leucophaeus
ATTATACTTTAAGTTGTAGGGTACATGTGCATAACGTGCAGGTTTGTTACATATGTATACTTGTGCCATGTTGGTGTGCTGCACCCATCAACTCGTCATTTACATTAGGTATAACTCCCAGTTCAATCCCTCCCCCCTCCCCCCCTCCCCATGATAGGCCCCGGTGTGTGATGTTCCCCTTCCCGAGTCCAAGTGAAAATGCCTTCTTTGCTGTGAGGCTGGAAGAACGGGCTGGCCAGAGGATTTGGCAGAGGGTATCCCAGGCAGACAAGATGACAAGCAACCGACGTGATCTTCACATGTCCTCAGGCAGACCCAGCCTCACCCAGGTTTATTCCTGACCTCCCTTTCTAAGAGCATTTACTTTAGGAAACTTGCATTTGCAAATGTTTTCTCTGTCCCTTTGTGATGTATGTAAATATTTTTGAGAGCTTCTTGTCACTTTTACCACCGAGAATGGTCTTTCTGAAAGACCTGGGAGCCATCCCTCAGACAGGCTCTCATCAAACTGGAGAGCACCCTTGTCTCCCACTCACTGTAGGAGGCTGGAGACCTCGGCTCCAAGAGCGCTGATTGCAAACACAGGTATAACCGTGGGAAAAAACAATGGGAAACAAATGAGCAACCAACTCAACGTGCTGGACTCATCCATTGACCATTTCCCTGCTAATCCCAGGGCTCAAAATCCCTCCCATCTTTTCCTATTTCAGTCCCTTTCCCCTCTTGCAATCATGTTGAGTAAATTCTCCCTCATGTGTTTATCTTGTGTAGTTCAATTTCTCTTAGACAATTGCAAAGGTCAGGGGTCAGGCGAGCCGGGCAGGTCCAGGCAACTGAAACGCTATCTCTGAGGGTGGCCGCATGGAGGGGCAGGGCAGAGTGGCCCTGATTGCCTGGTCATCAGGCCTTTGTAATGCCACCCGAAGAGGTGCATCTTATTCCATAAAGGAAGGGAGACTGTCAGGTAATTCTTAAAAGCAGCAACAGATTCTGTGTTCTGGAATGGAGTGAGAGTAGAATCAGAGATGAATACAGACGTGATTGCAGAGGCCATGGAAGAAAGGAGACAAACCCAGGCAGCGGCATCTCAGGCTCCAGGCAGGCAGCTGACTGAAACCCACGCAGTTAGGACAGGTTTCCAAGGAGGGAGATGAGATTTCATCCTTTACTATGCATGGTGAGTTTTAACTGTTTTGAAAATTATGTTTTAAAACAATGATGCTGCTCTCGCTTTTGTGGCAGCTGAGAGTGCACCTGGAATGAAGGAGGAGAAAGCGAGACTCTATTAAACAGTGTTCCGCCTGAATCTAGGGATCAAGCTGCCACTTCAAAAGCTGAAAACAGCAAAACCAGAACACCCAAGTACCAAATATAGGTCACGCTTTTATCATATTGGCGCAAAAGTCATTGTGGTCTTTGCCAACACTTTTAATGCAAAAACCACAATTCCTCTTGCGCCAACCTGAACTAATAGCAAAAATAAGTCCAATATAAAGTATCAACTTACTCCAGGGTGTTGGGGGAGAAACAGATTGAAAGAATATAAAGAGAAGATACAGACATCATGACTAAATAATCTGAAGCTAATAGGAATACTTTCCTAAGATTGACAGGCACCAAAATACATCCTTAACTGATACAGGTACAAACAAATGTGTAAGATAAACAACTTTTATAAATGCTGAGACTAAGCATTCAGAGAAACAAACATATTTGTATTCATGTAACAAAAAAAATTAAAGATCAAGAGAAACCATGTGAAGACCTTTCCTCATTGATTTTAAGAAAATCATCTTAAATACTTACAAAATTACACAGAAGGGCATGAAAGAACTCCATAAATGAAGACATATATAGTTATTCCAGCCAAAATCTCAAAGCATTTTGAATGACTAAAAATATTCTAATTTTTAAGGGAGATATTTTTCAAAAGGTGATTAGAGTTTACAATATATAAAATGTCTGTTAAACTGTACAGAACTGAAAATAGCTTAGTCTGGTATGTGAACAGATAAGTTAGTATCCGACAACTAGTCACAGGCAAGCTAAGGTGGAAAACAAACTCTGAAAAAGTTACCAGATTGTGTGTGTTGGAATGCTTTTTCAACAAAAATGAGTCTAAAAACTGGTCAAATTTTTCAAGAAAACTATACCAGTTTTCTATCATACACCAAGCTAATTTTCAGAAAAATATCAATTTGTTTAAAAAAAAAGAAGAATCTTAGATATATTAATATGTATATAATACCATGCTGATAAAGACCTCATTGGAACTTCAAAACTAGAAACTGGGAGAAGAAAAATAATCATTTTGGCTGCCTAAAATTTTATATAAACTCTGTATATCACAGATGCGATAAACAAATGAAAAGATAACGTAAGACCTCAGACCAAAGTAAAAATTCTGCAAGTGTTTGCCTGGGCTATTCTTGATCTGCCCTCCAAATCCACTCTCCACGCTTCTGCACACCCACATCCTCCTTCCTCAGCTCCTGCATCCTCTCATGTCCAGGGGGGTTTCCAGCAGGACCGTGGGCTGGTGAGGTCAGAGGTCAGGGTGTGCCTCGGCAGACCCTGCCCGACTTGCCTTCCGGGCCATGGGTCATGTCCCCTGGGATCTTGATCAACTCAATACATGAGAGATGCGGTATAACAAAGTCACTATGTGATAGGCACTCAACAAATCAATACAAAAACATGCTTCGAAAAATGTAACAGTGAAACGGTAAGGGATAACACTGATGTAGCTGACCAGTTCATAAAAGGAATGATCAATTGGTAAAGAAGTTTAAAGATGTTCAATTTAATTTATAATCAAAGACATGAATAGTAATACAATGAGGAGTAATTTTAGCCCTAGATTATATGTTTTAAAATAGCAATCCCTAGCCTGGCCAACATGATGAAACCCCCTCTCTACTAAAAATACAAAAATTAGCCAGGTGCGTGGTGGTATGTGCCTGCAGTCCCAGCTACTCTAGAGTCTGCAAAGAGGTAAATCAATAGAAAAGATGTGTTTCTATCCTAGTAACTGCTCCCCTTCAGAATTACATTAAGGACTTCTACCCCTTCAATTTAAAAAAAAAAAAAAAAA
>NW_012106186.1:1177993-1179145 GCF_000951045.1 Mandrillus leucophaeus
TTAACCAGCTCACATATTGAGGTGCAATGAGAACACATTTCTAGGTCTACTGAGGCCATAACTTTTGTTTTGTTTTTTTTTTTTTTTTTTTTTTTTTAAAGACAGAGTCTTGCTCTGTCACCCAGGCTGGGGTGCAGTGGCGCAATCTCAGCTCACTGCAACTTCCACCTCCTGGGTTCACGCCATTCTCCTGCCTCAGCCTCCCAAGTAGCTGGGACTACAGGTGCCCACCACCATGCCTGGCTAATTGTATTTTCAGTAGAGATGGAGTTTCACCATATTAGCCAGGATGGTCTCAATCTCCTGACCTCGTGATCCACCCACTTCGGCCTCCCAAAGTGCTGGGATTATCGGTGTGAGCCACCGCACCCAGTCACCTTTCTTAAGCTATGTTTCAAATTTTCTGTTTTTTCTTCTTTTAACCATAACAACAAACACTTGCTCCTCAGACTGGAATTTCTAGAATATGAGTACAATATGGAAAATAATTATCTTCTGTGAACTGGGATCCTCAGTTCCAGGCGAGGCGGCATCCTGACATGTCCTCGAGTGCTCTGTCAGTTACCTCCGTACCTGTGCACGCCTTCGGGTACTCTGAGTGTGATTCATAAATCACACTAAGTACTGCACTGAGGCAGCCATTCTTCAAATTAAACACAAATGAGCTATAAATGGAACCATGAGGTGTTGTTCTTATGTTAAGGTACACTGAAAATATGGCCACTAAGGGAAATACTCAAGGCTTTTTAAGCAATCACTACTTGATATTATGTTATTTCTTTTAAGCCTCTCTGATGTGTCATAAAGCAAAGAAACAAATACAGCTAAGGGCAAGGCTTCAGGTATTTAAAATGTAACACTCACCAGGAGAGCCACTGGGATTACAAAGACAAGTGTTCTTACTCCACAAGGAGTTTACTGTCTGTGGAGAGAGAGAGGACTGAAAAACTTAAGCCTCATCAAGGTGGTTTCCATAATGAAGGGAAGAAAATGCAGGCAGACCGGTTCCGCCTGCGTCCAGTTGCTCCAGAAGCCTGCATGAAAATGCTTTTTTTTTTTTATTTTTTTAAATTTATTATTATTATACTTTAAGTTGTAGGGTACATGTGCATAACGTGCAGGTTTGTTACATATGTATACTTGTGCCATGTT
>NW_012106186.1:1185040-1246351 GCF_000951045.1 Mandrillus leucophaeus
AAAAAAAAAAAAAAAAAGCCATCTGAGGCTGTCAAGTCCACTAAGAGTAGCTGAGTGGCCAAAATAGAACCCAGAGGGAAAGGGTAATTTTGTAATGCCACCCAAAGTGAGGTACATCTTATTCCATAAAGGAAGGGAGAGCGTCAGGTAATTCTTAAAAGAGAAGCAACAGATTCTGTCCATGTGTTCTGGAATGGAGTGAGAGTAGAATCAGATGAATACAGACGTGATTGCAGAGGCCATGGAAGAAATGAGACAAGAGAATTGCTACTCTAGAGTCTGAGGCAGGAGAATTGCTTGAACCCAGGAGGCAGAGGTTGCAGTGAGCTGAGATTGCACCACTAGCACTGCAGCCTGGGCGACAGAGCAAGACTGTCTCAAAAAAAAAAAAGTAGTCCCTGGGGCACTCACACAACTATCTGAAAGATTGGGACTTTGTTTTCACTACTTTGGACATTATCAGTATAATATTTACTAAAAACAAAATTGGCATTACGTGTCAAAAGCTTTACATTTGACCTGGAAATTTCATTTCAAGGAATGTCTCTTTAAAAAAAAAAACAATGTGACAATATGCAAAGAGATAAGTGTTAGAATGCTCTTTCCAGCATTAAATACTTTAATCTGTATAAGAAAGAACCCAAATATTCAACACTTTACCAGACCTGGATTGGTAAAGTGAACTATGCATCCAGCTTTCGAAAGTGATGCATGCATGTTCGAACATGCAGACTACACTGATGCTTCTCATTTACTAAGAAAGTTTGTAATAAATCAAAATAACAGTAATTATGCTAATTACTATTACTCCAAAAATTTGAATGATATAAAATTGAATATCTTGTATATTTTTTATATAAAGTATATCCTTTTTGTTTTCTATACAATTGTTATTAATACAAGAAAGAAAAACTGGCTGGCCGCAGTGGCTCACGCCTATAATCCCAGCTGGTTGGGAAGCCAAGGCAGGTGGATCACCTGAAGTCAGGTGTTGGAGACCAGACTAGCCAACATGGTGAAACCCAATCTCCACTAAAAATACAAAAAATTTGTTGGGCGTGGTGGTGCATGCCTGTAATCCCAGCTACTCATGAGGCTGAGGAAGGAGGATTGCTTGAACCTGGGAGGTGGAGGTTGCAGTGAGCTGGGATCATGCCCTGCACTCCAGCCTGGGTGACAAAAGCAAGACTTCATCTCAAAAAAAAAAAAAGAAAAAAAAAATTAAAAATTAATCATCTTTGCCTTAGGTTCAATTCCTGGGAAATAGATGCTGAAACAAGTATTCATGTGAGAGTGATTTTTAAGCAGTTTTCTGAGGAAGACCTTAGACCCTCAGAGGCCGAGCAGGGAAGGACGCCTAGCACAGGGTCAGAGTCACAGAGGCAGCCTTGGTGCAATCCCCCAGGGGTCGCCGGAGTCTCAGAGTGGTCCAGGTCAGCTATGCTGGGCTAAGTTCTGTAGCAACCCTCATTCCTGACCTGCATCGCTTAAGGCCTCTGGCCACTTGGGTGGGAAGGGCTTTTGGGTGGGGCACCACCCAGAAGGTGGGTTTTGGGGAGGGCACCTGAGTGGTGGGTGCAGGGCACAAAGTTCAAGTCCTGAAACCTCAATTTTAGTTCTTACCATTCACACATGGAACTTACATCTGTACTCATCACAGATTCTATAATATCGGAAATAAATCTCCTGAATGTGAATTTTTAAAAGCAGCCTCCTGCACTCCAGCCTGGGAGACAGAGCAAGACTCTATCAAAGGAGGAGGAAGAAGAAAAAAAGCAGCCTCCTTTCCTCAGTTTTATCCCAAGTTGTTAAGGAGAAGCACAATTGCTTGTCCGATGTCTTCAACGTCTTAGATTCACCATTTGACAGATACATAAATAGTAAAAGGAATAAACTTACAACTCTGTAAATGCATGAGACAAAAAAAAAAAAAATTAGTGTCATTTTACATTTTTTTATCCTACCTTAAATCAATGTCTTGCTTCAGACTGTCTGCGCCCTTTTTCTACTTCTGGTCATTTCTTAGCTAAATCTCAATGCAGCCACCTTGAGGACTGATCTATGACTTTGTCAGCAATTTCAGGTCATCTTTAATTGCAAAATGAAGTGTGAATATCACAGATAAGGAGGGGGGAAGCAGAAGCAGCGAGCTGTAAACTGCTACTGTTGCCAGAACCCAGCACTGAGCAGATTCAGAGGGAGAGCCACCCTCTCCCCTCTGGGTTCTATTTCGGCCACTCAGCTACTTTTAATGGACCTGACAGCCTCAGATGGCTTTTTATTTTTTTTTTTATTATTTTTTTAATTGAGGGGGTAGAAGTCCTTAACATAATTCTGAAGGGGAGCAGTTACTAGAATAGCAACGAATCTTTTCTTTTGACTTACCTCTTTGCATATCTCAATCATCCCAGTCAGTGAGCACCTCTATGGCGCTTTGACACACTCTGGATTCTGAAACCATCTTTATCTACATCAGCGTCCTCAGCCTGTCCAATGTGGGAGGCCTGTCCTTCTACACAAGGCAGCCTGAACTACTCACCACCCCACATTAAACCTAGGAAAAACACAAACTTTGTGAGGCAAAAAAGGAAAAAAAAATACAACAGAGAGTAAAATGGGAAATGAATACAGCTACTCTTTCCTAAAATGACAAAGGATAGAATTATTTTTTCAGACTATCGAGACTTGGCAAGCCCAGTGTATTTCATGCATAAGTACTATTGCAAGACAGCATTCATGCTGTGATTCAAGGTAACTTGTACATTCTGATCATCTCTTCCTTTCATATTTACCGCATCCATCATTGAAGCAAGGCTCAGTATTTTGTTTCCCTGGTGTAGACAGACCATTTGCAAAGGGCACTAATGTACGTAGGTATATAGCCTAGTTGGAGTTGATGACATCTAGAAAATACTAAGTGTCCGCAATTTTAAGGATATCTGGAGGGATCTCAAAATCGAAGAGCAGTTGCACAGAGGAGCTCATTTAGATCAGTTATGCTACCTATAGGATGCTCATTTTGCATCAAAGAAGAGTTGGCTTAAACTAGTGGTGTTTGTCCTTCTCCCTTTTCCTCTGCCTGCCTCAGCCAAGGCTTCATGCTTTCAGCCTCATCTTGACCTATGACTGGTCCTCCAACTAGGAACAAGCAAAGTGAGTGCATGTTTGTGTGTGTGTGTGTGTAGGGATAGTGAGAAGCATCCCCGTGGTTAACTGAACTTTGGGAATTAACCTTTCTCATGTGTGCCATCTCACAGTGGACTTGAAAAGGAAACAAACCACAAAATCAAACAATAAAAACAAGACACCACTTAAGAAAAAAGTGAATTTCCAAGCAACTTGAAAATGTATAATTTCAAAGTACAGTTTATAAAGAGATCACAATGTATTTTCTTACACTTAATTCACAATGATTCTAGGTATCCTGTGTGTTTCTAGGCATGGATTTCCATGCTTCTGATAACTTTGTAATAACCTCATTAATGCTGTGAAAGGCTTTATTTTCTTGTTTTGATATTATCTTCCAAACAGAAAGTTTAAATATGTGAACAATCATTTATTGTTATATTCATTCTTGCTTCCTGACATAGAAAATCTGTGATGTCATAGGAAAGACTCCAGTAATACTTAGTTTTTGAAAAATACAGTATGTCCTTACAGATGCAAAAATCATATCAGATCCATATTGTTTTCAAATTGTGTGACATTAACCACTGGAGAGAGGCAGAATCAAGTGATCTTAGTACTGGCTTATGCAAGAAATTCTATTTTCAGAATCCTTATGTTATTAGAGCCAGCACTAAAGTCGCCAGATGTCATTTGGTTTTCTCCCGTGCCAGCTCTAATTCAATAAAAAGGGATCTTGATATTATGTTACAGAAAAGTACAATTACTTAGTCTTAAAAGATCATGTATGTGATTTTTTTTTTTTTTTTTTTTTTTTTTGCCCATACAATGGACTATTCATGAATATAAACTAATTGTTAATATCCTTTAAGTAGATCCTGGCCACTCTCCAAAGTGAGGATAAATTCCAAACTTTTGAATCTAAATTTATGGTTTACTCAGAAATATCTTCCAAAGTATTCAAGTGAAGAATTCATGGAAATAAGCCTTTGAAATCTAAAAAAGGTTTCAGTTACTATTAACTGCCAGTGATGTACTCAATATACTTATTAGATACTTAATCTAGATTTGTCTCATCTCTTTTATGGGAGGGGGTTTTGCATGACAGAAGGAGAGTAGGGTTAGGGGCCAGGAAGCCCTAGGTTGGAATTTGCCCCTGACATTCAATAGACCTGAACTACTGGAGACACATTTGACTGTGAATCTAAGTGGTTTTATTTACAAAATTAAAAGCCTATGATTCCGCTGTTGTTTTGTAGATCTTACTGAAAAGATCTATGTCTTCTGTCCCCCACCCAATAGAATTCAAAATGAAAACATACCAGTGAAATAAAGTTAAGCTCATTTCTGCTTTTTTCCACTAATGTCTATTCTAGTAACCTTTTCAAATACTAACAATTTTTTTTTCAAAGAACATTATTGGTATTTATTTAGTCCTTGTCTTTGTCGGTGCTCTACATTTGAACTCACAGAATATCCTTGGATACAGTAATGTTTGTGTTGCAGGGTTTTGTTTTGTTGTTTTGTTTTGTTTTTTGGTAAGAATTAAATGAGAGCAAAGTGTTAACTGCTTGAGAAAGTAGCTAGCCCACACAGCCTTCATAAATAAGGGCATTCATGCAAGACAAGTCTTTACAGCTGTATCCTAAGTCCAAGGCAGTACAGCTCATGCAGGAGCCACAACTATACTCACATATTGGAAATCCACATCTTTCAAATGCCAACAAAATAGTATTAGGGCTGTGTTGTATTTCATGGTTATTTGGTTATTTGTTCATTAAAATTATTTCCACAATAACGAGAAACTATTTCCTTTATACATCAAAACTAGATGCCCTTGTATTCTGAATGGAAGTAAATAATGAATTAATTTCCAGGAAATTTAAACCATATTTAACTAGATGAGTTAAAATACATCTTTCAAAGCTCCAGGAAAATGAGCCTCTAATTATTGAAGCTGGAAAACCAACAAAGCAGAAGAAATTACTAATAGAAAAACTCATGCTATAGAATGTTCAGAAATTTTAAATAGAGAATCATCGATTTTGATGCAAGTATATTAAGAAGCCAAATGACAAAGCTTTCTATGCCATTACTGAATAAATTGCCAGTCATATACAGACTTTGGTGTAGATGATTTTTTTAACTTTAAAAGGGATTCCTGATTGACTTTATACTACCACCAGACAAAAGGATGGACATGAGAGAGGGAAGGAGGGAGGAACAATGGGAGGGAGAGTTAGGGAGGGAGGAAGGGAGGGAGGGAGGAAGGGAGGAAGGGAGGGAGGGAGGGAGGGAGGGAGGAAGATGGGGGATGTAGAAGGCAGAGAGGTAATATTACAAAGAATTTCTACTGACTTTTACTGATCAAAATGTAAAACCAATAATATATCCATATATTATATTCTTATGATTGCTTTATGAAATGTCTGGAAGCCTTCAAGAAAAGTATTTTAGTATTTGTTTACATGATACACTTTGTTTCCAGGGGACCCAATACAAGAATATGATACCTGATATAGTTAACAAATACAGAGATGGCTCATTGGCTAACAGCCTGTACCCAATCTTTCTCTACATAGGCTTCCCTAAGAAAAAAGAACACACTCAAAGTGGTTTACTTAACAAAAAGAGATAGGAACTTGAAATTAATTTCCACTTCCTGAACACGTGGGATAAATTTGAATCTAATAGAAGGTAGAATTATAAAGAAAACAGACTTTGCAATGGAGTCAAATTTGGAGATTGTTTAAAGTACCCGACTATGCAACTGAGAATATAATATTGGCATATAAACTGAGGTATAGACCTGATTCTGCAGGGATGATTGTTTTTTCCCCTGGATGTTAGTTTACTCGTTTGTGTAAGAGAGATAATATCTGAGATAACCGTAGTCCTAAAATTATATTTCAAGAATATATGTATTGCACCTGTCCATCTTTCATGTATATATTTAATATACCTTTTTATTCTATGCAATATGCTTTATGTTACAGAACACTTCAATGTCCTCCGAAAATTTTGAAGCAGTCTGCCAAACTGTGGTCTTATTCTTACGGTGATCTACTGCGATAAGTTATTTCTTGGTCTTCATGAGACTGAGTCCTTGCCTACCACAGCCAGGATGCTTAGTGGGTTGAGAAGTCTGCGACTGCAACGCCACCACTCTGCATTGTCACTCTGCCACACTCCCTCGTCACATCCCTTAACCTTTCCCTCTCACACTTGCTCTACATTTGAAATGGAGAGGAAGACGCTGAGCCAAAACTGAGGAAGTGCTATGTACGTTATATTCCTTAGTGCTTGTGAACCGTCAAACACATAAATTATTTTAAAATAAAATAGTTTGCATGCAGATGACAGAACAGATCTCATAAGGCATTATATTATAATTTGTTCAAATTTCAGACCCTGTCATATTACATTGATGAATACAGGATGATTCAAGGTGAACACGTTGAGATGAAATGCAGTCCTGGAACACGGAGAACTGGAGAGTGCAAGCTCATTGTAGGATGCAGCACAGATACTCTAACAAATTATTATGAACTTAACCATTCATGGTGACTCAAATGCAATGGTTTGTGGACCTCAGAGCAGTAAACCTGAGCCTTTGCTAGACGATTTTTCAATCACCAAGGGCTTTTCTTTCTCACACCAACTAAATACTTAATGAAAGAATTATCTGGGTCCTCCCTTGAAACTGACAGTGAGATAATAGAAACTCAGACTTTTGGTGCCATTCACAGACCTACCATCTCTAATTTTAAAATGAACCCAATAAAAATGTTCAATTACCTAACTTTCAAAAGTTTCTAGGAAGTGATAACTCAATTGCATGTGAAGTACCCAGACAGCCACACTCTAGACAACCACCAGCTCTCCAGGTGCAATTTCAAACCTACAGCTTACTGAGGATCATGCAGCTTGCACATGCTCAGTGACCTGACCCAAGTTCCGCTACACCCTAGGAAGGTGGCCTAGTTCCACCCCAGATGTGCGGTTGGCTCTGTCAGTTTTCAGCGTTGCTGTCTCGAACTCGTGTCTCACCCTCCGGCCTGTGGATGAAGCAAAGTTCTTTGCCATAAAAGTCCCCTGGTTGATGTTAGTGCCATCAACACCCTCCCTGCCTCCCACACCCATTCGCGGGCCATCCATTTAGGTTACATTGAATTTACTTCTTTCTTTTGGAGCTCTTTTCCTGACACCATGCTACTGGCATATTAACAAAGAAATCTTGAAGATAAACATCGTATTTTTTAAAAAGGTAATTAATTTTCTCATCCAGAAACAGTGATTAAAATAATTCTGAAGCTATACGAAGAAAGGAAGCACGTGAACCATGGTCGCAGTGCCTACGAGCTTGATGTACAGTATGCTTTGATAAGCCCATTCATTGAACAATGAACTTCATTTGAAAACCACCCATTTGATCACAAAAATCCAGTCATGTGATAACCTTAAATTCTCATGCTATGAATTTGAGGGAAGCAGTGAAAGATGAAGGTGTCATAAAAAATAATAAAACTGCAGCCTGAAAGATGATCTTACCCTTCCTAGGAGTTGAATGAGCAAGTACAGACGCAAGCCCGCGCTCTTATGCTATTATTTATGTTCAATCCTATGTGGCATTTTGATTTTTCAAAAGAACCCCATACAAAGACTAACTTCAAATGTTATCTGGACTACCTCATAATCTCAAAATAGACTGATCTTAAAATAGAAAAAGAATTATTTTTATTCCTTTTAATCACAGACGTAATACATTCTCATAGAAAATTCATGGGAGATACAGAAGACCGCTCGAGTAATTTAGGTCTGTGATCAAAGTGGATGGCATTATTGTACCCAACTTTTCATTGCCATCTGCCTCTCCACCCCTCACCAGGGAGTTCTGCAGCTTCTCCCACAGAAAGCAGACCATGTTTCCCAGCCACACTGACTTTGGACATGGCCCTATGACAGGCCTCCGCTAATTTCCAAGGGTAGGGCGACAGCACCAACTCAAAACCTATTCAGGGCAGCTCTCTCCTGAGCCTCCCTCACTCCCAGGAGGGAAGTGTTCTCCAGGCAGCCAAATATTCTCACAAGAACGGAAGACTCAGGGTACATGCTTGAGCTGAAACCTTGTCTTACAGCCGAGCTGAGAACAGCCCATCCTGAATCGCCCAAACCCCAGACAAACCAGAGAGCAGGACACCAGTATCCGTTTATTGTTCCATGGGCCCAAGCTTTGGAATGGATTGTTAGCCAGCAGTTTTGCAGTAATAGTGACAGTAAAATTCCTAATACCTATGAACTATATATGTACTATATATGCACATGGACGTACATGTATAGATACACTATAAACGTTTTCTTACATGTTACATTTAATAAAAATACTACCTGTAGTCTTATTAAGAATCAAATCATAGTATTTAAACTATCAGCTCTGTATCTGACATAAAAGGGATCCATAGAAGCCAGCCATAATATTAATAATAATAGCAAGCTATGCTACTGTTAACATTACTAGTAAGAGAAGGAGTATATTCATTCTCAAAGGTCTCCATGAGGGGAAGTACAAGCTCCCTTTCTACTGCTTTTCTGAATTCAATAAATCCCACCCTCAGTAGGAGTTCACTTGGAAAAACTTCCCAAACAGTGGAATACAAATCCGTTGTGTCTCCCGTTGCTCTCACCCATGGATAGCACATCTGGTTGACTTTTCTAAATAATACTCGTGTGGGCCCAATGTCCTTATTAGCATGCTCAGTCGCAATTAAGTTTCCTGGGTGCTACACAAATGAGGAATCCACTGCCACGATTCAGGCAGCGTGGAGTCACAGAGGGCGGCAGGCAGACTGGTTTAATTGCCAGCACCAGTCTGTCAGTGGTGGTATAGGGTTGCTGCATTACGAACGATGATCAGAGCATTTTCTACAGATGCTGGTTGAAAAAGGGTGCTACTTCTTTGCTCTTAAAGTGTCTATCTTTCCATCGCCCCTTCCTGTGATAAACATTGGTAGGGCACTATCTAGATTATAAGACCCTGTTGCTAAATTCTGGGAATTCAAAGGAAAAAGACAAACACACGATCTAAAGAATTAAGCTCATGTAACTTACTTGAAGCTTGTTTCTTTACTCTCAAATAATAATCATAGTGAATAAAGCACATCCTCTTGGATCCTTTGTGGTAGGAAAAAGGCTTTCAGTGATAAAATTTAATATGTTCCTAGACACTTATATCATAATGGATGTGATACTAATGGTTTCGCCCAAAAATTAAATAGAACACAGCCAGCAATCATATAAACAGCCTTTGACCAATTGGTTTCAACCGTTTAGAACTTGTTGGTTTTAAAACCTACTCTCGCTTCAACATGACCACTCAGAAAGATTGCATAATGGGAGAACATTAAAACACAAACTTATTTAGAACCATGGTATCATTTTTCATATTCCGCAGGCCAACAGGCATATAATAAAGTGATAGTGCTTTCATGATTTAAAAGTTATCTCTCCACGTCTCTCCAACAAGTTTGAGTCCAATATTCTTTTTCTATGTTTACAAAAACTGAGCAGGATTATTTTGGGTCAGAGATAGAAATCATTCTTCAAGAACATGAGACATCCAGAAAATCTTGTTTATAAAATTGGAGGACATTTTGCTCTTGCTCTTATTGAGCTGTCTTTCTGAGTTTTACTTTCCAGTCTGAGAGAGATGAGTATGGCTTTAATGCCAACTGGCTGCAGAATAAAACTGAACAAAACAGATGGACCTTATTACCGATAAAGGGAGCCATAGCTATTAATTCAGGGGCAACTGTTACGTCCATTCATGACAAATACACCTCCTGATATGATCTGAATTCATCGATATTATTCTTTAGGAGAAAAGATAGAGTTTTTATGAATTAGGAAAAAATACCTCTAATGAAGGGCAATGAGAAAATCATTAAATGTGTTGTACATATTAATAATATACATCTATAGCAGGAGTTTCCAGTATATAACCTTGGGATAAAACAATTGCTTCCAAAATCTCCCATCTGATACTCAACATTCTAAGCAGTAAGGAGTGTAAGTTAAATTTCCAAACATTACCTGCAATCTAAGAGTACTGTATGTATCAACTAACAAGAGACTTCTAGAGGACTGCCACTAGACATGAATAAGAATCTCTAAGTTCTACTCTTCAGTAAAGAGGCCTTAGGTTTGAAAGCCCAGACCATGAGCTCTAGTCCCAACAGCTAGACCAAAAGGTAAAGCTGTGCTCTCCAGTAGAAATTATATGCAAGCCACATATGTAATTTTAACTTTTCTAGGGGCCATATTTTGAAAGCTAAAATTGAGTTTAACATTTAGCCTAGCATATCCAAAATATGTCATTTCAACATGTAATGAGTATGACAATTATTGAGATAATTCATGTTGTTTTTTACACTAAATATTTGAAATCCAGTGTGTATGTTATACTTCTGGTACATATCATTGTGGACCACCTGGATATCTAAAACTCAATGGCTACATGGGGCAAGTGGTTGCCATATTAAACAATGCCATTCAAATCCAAGTCCAGTCACTTACCAAGTGTATTAACGTAAATCAGTTTCTTCACCTGTTTCTTCTCCTGCAAATGGGATAATTACAGCATTGTTGGGAATAGCAAGTGAATATGTACCAAATGCTTAGAATGAGGGTTAGCTCAATATAAATGTTATATAAAAATAGCAGTTAAAGTTAGCTCATTTGGTAACTATTTCCTTAGCCTTTAGAAACACAAAACCTTAGTTAAGGATTTAAGCCTACCATTTTATGTAATTTTAAAATATTTTATGTAAACTTCAAGAACTGAGTAATATTAACTCATATCCATTCCCTGTCGTGTATTAAAAGCAAATGGATGTTCACATTTTTCATTTATATGAAATGATTTATCTTATAGAATTCAAATTGCTTTTCTCATAGTCAAATTTAATATGTTCCTCAACTTTTCTTTTATAAATGAAGAACTTAAATTTTTGTTTTTGACTTTTGGTAATTTATTCCATAGCCATTCATAACTTGATTGTACCTTCAAACTCACTATGCAGGGAAACTAAAAGCCTTTTCTTGCTTTACCACTTAGTACTGCCCGAGTTGTGTTTGATATTATTTGACAATTGTAACATTTAGTAGAATATGTGTGTGGGTGTGTGTATGATTGCTTCTTTCCCATAGGGGTTCCAGGAAAGTATGAAGATAATATGATTTTGTATTACATAGAAAATTTAATGGAAACTTTATAATGTTCCAATGGGTCAATGAGATTCAGTCATCTGGAAATTTTCATAATTTATATGTAACAATATACTTGCTCTGAAATAATTGAAAAGGCTGAAGAAAGTGTCTCACATATCACCAATATAATAAATTATATAAAGAATGAAGATGAGAACTTTATAAATTAGTTCAAAGAGATCAAATGATTTATAAGAAAATTGTAACATCCTTGTGTCTGAATCTGGTCAAATTAACTGCTACCTCTCCTGAAATATGAGATTAAAGAATGAGATAAAATAGTGATGATATTAAAAGCAAGAAAATAAAGAGATATTTGTTCTAAGAGTTTCATTTTCTGTACTATTCCACCCAGTGAAATGAGCATCACACTTAAATGATTAATCAGTAAAGTGATTTGACCATATCAGAGAAAGGTATTCTGTAAATGGAAAGCATTTTTATGGCAACACATAAAAGATAGAGAAAAATAAGACTCTACTGGCATCAACAATCACTGCTTCATTAATTTCTCCTCATGTCTGGAAAATGGTGAATCACAAGGTTGAACAGGAGAACTGAAGACAATTCAATTTTATTGAATTTCAATTTAATCTGCTTAAATTAGGAATGTAAAACCTACTATTAATTGGGAATATTGACTCGGATAGAGAAGTTTCTTCTTTCAAACTACCTTGAGTATTGCCCCCCTGTATTTTTAACCATTAGAATTAGTTTTTTAAAATAATGTATTATGTTGAATCATATAAAATTGTTATTATTTTTGTTCCAGAAGAATACAACTTCAAAAAAATACAATTTTATCAAACTTAGGGGATTGGTGACAATATATTGCTGCCATAGAAACAAGAGGTGTTTGCCAATATTGACATGGAAAAACAAATACATGTGAGGCTCATCCTTTGGCAATAATTAAAATGTCTTATAACACATTTAATTAAAAATTTTGATGGGGCTCTCATAACCGGACTTTAAGTTGAAATGATTTCTGTTGGCTCATTGAGTCACAGAAGTAAGAAAAAAAATCTATACTGATTCATTTTGCTTCCTTTAAATCTTTTAGTCTCTTTCAAACACTCAGTTTATTTTAGGAACATGGTTTAAAATACCAAGTTTTGCATAGACATAGGAAAAGATGTGATTTTTTTTCTTCTGTAAGACAGTGAAATCAGTGCCACAGCTGCCTCAAATCAGAACTGTTCCCTAATGAATCAACTGTTTCTCCGTATAGAATTTTCTGATAGGCACATTAGAATAAGTCATGGAAATACATGCTGGTTCTTTAAATTATTAAGTGAAAGAAAGTAACAGCTTCCAATTACAACAGGAGTTGAGTCCAAGAAAAGACAAGGTCCTGTCATTTATACAACTTCGGCTTTGACATCATCGAAAATTCCTACGCAGCTGGACAGGAGTCTCAGGAATGAGAACGCAACCAATTATGTCCTTCTGTGAAGCTCACTGGCTGCTCCGTGTGCACCGAGATAAACACAGCTGTCTGTTCACTGCCTTGCCTACGTCTCTAAGTGAGACACAACCAGTCGAAGTCTGTATTTCACAGATGAACAGTTCTAAGTTTGTCGGGGAGGTGGGGGTTTTTCTCCCAGTTTGGGATAGTGGCTGCTTCCCATCAAAGACAGATGCTTCCAGTCTTTTTGGTACAAGCATTCAGTTATATAGAAGGTATAAATTCTACTGCTCTATAGCACAGAGTAGTGACTTTGTAAATTTCAAAGTAGGTAGGAAGAATACTTGAGATGTTCCCAACACAGAAATAATACTTAAGTTGACGGATATCCCATATACCCCAATTGGATCACTATACATTCTATGTTTACAACAAAATATCACATGCACTACATATGTCAATTATATAGTACTAAAAAGTCTATCCAAACAAGCTTCTTCCCAAAAAACCTATATATAGTATTTCCATAGATCATTTAAACAAAGATTCTTAATTTATTCTCTATAATTTAGTCCAGTAAGCCAATTAAATATGAAAGAAACATGTAGAAAATACTATTAAAAGACATTGCCTTTCTTCACAAAGCAACTGGGAAAGACCTTGAGTTTGTGCTCTTGCGCATTTCTGCAGATGCTTTTATGGAGGAAAACATTTATAATATTCCACTTTTCATAGGGAAGCTATTATCATTGATATGTTATCACTACGTTTCATTACACCCTTGAGAACTAGGTAACATTGCTTATATCAGTTCACAGCAACACTAAACCATGCATTTCTTGACAAAACTAAGAATAAACAATTTCACACACAAAAATAGCCTTGTCTTTATTTATCTGTTAAAACTCACACCAACATTGGACTCAAGAGAAAATACAAACCCATTTTTAAGATCCCTCTGGCAGATGTAGATATTTATGCGTGGTTTACATAGTTGAGAAAAATTATTTCTAAAAATGTTAAGCTCTCGCTAAATCACTGACAAAAGCCTCAGTGACTAATGCATTCAATAAATGAAATACTGCATGTTTTGGGCTTAGGAATATATTCAAGAAGAAAATGTGCTTAGAAACATCAAACATGAAATGCTAGTAATGATCTTTCTGTTAAAAAAATCAACAAATCACTCCCCACCCAGAGCCGAAGCTGTGACGGGAAATAAAATTTGCTAAGATTCTGGGGGGGGGGTGGGGTGCGGAAAGAACATAAAACTACCACCAACCCTATCTTAAAAGTTTACTTTTATGGAACTCAGCCTACCTTTATGCTTTGTTTTCTGTATTCTTCCTAGATACAACGGAACATATCTAAAAATAAACATCAGAAGTTGTCTGATTTGCTTTTTATCCTAAGCATAATGAGCAAACACCAGTGAATGTGTTAGCTCTTCCCAGAAGCCCTAGAGAAACACGTTCAAAGTTCAAATCTCTGGCAAACATCTTTGCCGTGTTTCTAAAAGGGTCTCCAGAGCCATAGTAACTTCAATTTCTACGTTGCAAGAGAGAATGACACACTATTAAGAGATTCAAGAATCCTCAGTAATTCAAGAGGAAAACAGGATAAACTGCCAACATACAGACTTTAAGAAAATGCATTTTGGAGTAATTGTACTCTTGCTTGAGAATGTCTAGGGTTGTCACCAAATTTCATCAGCTACAAGGCGGTAATTCTAGAGTGCGTAGTAGTCTTCTCAGGTTGTGTTTTCCATTAGAGAATCTTTACAAGTAGGTCAATCTACTCTAAATTTCTTACATTTGTAATTACACATTTTTGATTAAATATTTAAACAGCAATTAGTGATTCATAATTAATCAATAATGGTCGTATAATTAACACCCTTTTTGAGCTTCATATTTCAATAAGAAAGTGAGGTACAGTTTTGATGGCAATAACCTTTAGAAAATAATTTCAGACAAAACATTTAATCCCGTACATTATGGCCTCAGCCTATTTCTTGGAATATATAATGAATTCAGTGAAAACTGCAAGGAAATTAGATTTCTTCCATCTTCAGAATGATTGTGTGTGTGGTGGGGGATGGAGTTTCGCTCTTAATGCCCGGGCTGGAGCACAGTGGCACAATCTCAGCTCACTGCAACCTCTGCCTCACAGGTTCAAGCGAATCTCCTGCCTCAGTCTCCCAAGTAGCTGGGATTACAAGCATGCACCACCAAGCCTGCCTAATTTTTGTATTTTTATTAGAAACAGGGTTTCACCATATTGGCCAGGCTGGTCTCAAACTCCTAACCTCAAGTAATCCACCCACCTCAGCCTCCCATAGTGCTGGGATAACAGGCATGAGCTATAATAGATTTATTATAACCCAGAATGACAACTTATTCAATGCTTTAATTAGGCAAATAATAAAGCATTATTTTAACTCGTATTGATCAAGGGTCTTCATGTGCTGCATACTACTAGGAGACTTGGTGTATATGGGTGGACACAACAGAAAATCCCAGCTCATGCAGGTGCATCCTGCGACACACATTTTCAGTATTTTTGTCCTAACACGGAGCTCGATCATTGGCAAAGAAATGTTCTAAAATGTCAAAATCTGTCTTTAATTTTAGCTTATTGTAATAAGGTACCTCAAAATTATAATACTGGGGACTCTTAATCATTTGTTAGATAATGTTAGCTCATAGTTAACCGATAAAAACTAGTCATAAAACTATTTGGTTGAATAAACATTTTCAGTATTTATTGATTTTTGATTTTATTGATTATATTTATTTTCAATATTTATTTTTAGATATGTCCCATTGTATCCAGGAAGAATACAGAAAACAAGGCATAAAGGTAGGCTGAGTTCCATAAAATTAAACTTTTAAGATAGAACATAAAACTGCCACCAACCCTATTTTTTTTTTTTTCTTCCCAGAATCTTAAATTTTATTTCTCATCACAGCTTCGGCTCTGGGGGCAGGGAGTGATATATTTTTTTAACAGAAAGATCATTACTAGCATTTCATGTTTGATGTTTCTAAGCACATTTTCTTCTTGAATATATTCCTAAGCCCAAAACAAGCCCAAACAGTCTATTACAGAGACTGATGGATCCTCACATTTCATTGATCATTTTCCATTTTTAAAATTTATTAATTGTGTAGAATTAGTTTAAATTTCCTTCCGAATTATGACTTGACTGGAGGAAATTATGTAGTATCCCACTGGGTGACCTAAATTTGAAACGACAGGTCTGACTCAATCAATGACATGTAGGTCAATATCACAAAGAACTGGATTGTGTCATAATGAATGTCTGCAGATCAATAGATTTGAACGTGTTAGAACAAAGCTTTGTGGCTTCATCATTTGATGAAACTACAATTAACAATTCATTTGAATTGGCTTCAAACCAATCTGCAGTTGTGTCCTTCCCTGCTCAGCCTTCCGAGTTAGGCGAAAGGCATGACATTACAGTCCCCCTGTGGACAGAGCCCGCTTGTGGACACGTGGCCGTGTGGGGCTACTGTACTGCAATATATTAAGAAGGGATTTGGGCTCAGTGGCTCATGCCTATAATGCCAGCACTTTGGGAGGCTGAGGTGGGAGCAGCACATGAGGTCAGGAGTTCAAGACCAGCCTGGCCAACATGGTGAAACCCCATCTCTACTGAAAATACAAAAATTAGCCAGGTATGGTGGCACATGCCTGTAATCCCAGCTACTTGGGAGGCTGAGGCAAGAGAAGTGCTTGAACCCTGGAGACAGAGGTTGCAGTGAGCTGAGGCTGCACCATTGCATTCCAGCCTGCGCAACAAGAACAAAACTCTATCTCAAAAAAAGGAAAAAAAAAAAAAAAGGAAAGCTTTAAATCTTTTTAAAAGGAGATTACATTATAAAGGCACATTTTATAGATATTAGTAATTTATACTATAAATTATTCAATTACTCAATGCCTAAATGCTGCCTCCGAAGAAGGGCTATGCTTGTTTTAAAGAGTGGGATTGCTTTGTGTTAATTGGTTATGATCTCATCGAGGCTTTCTAGTAAGATTTTGAACCAGATCTTGAAAGGTGATTAATATTTGAATATGGAAAAATTAGAAGGGCACTCCAGAAATAAAAAGAACAAAAATGTCATGCTATTAAGGAAAGCAGGTGTAGAGGCTTACCAGGTGCACAGATAAACACAGCAGGACTCAGTTTAGGGAGCAGAACTGGGCGGAATGTGGGGAAGGCTGATCATAGAGCACAAGGCTTTAAGCTTGTCTGAGGCTTTTCATGCTTTGACTCAGGTTGTTCACTAAATCAGTTGTTTTTGTTTTTTGAGACGGAGTCTTGCTCTGTTGCCCAGGTTGGAGGGCAGTAGTGCAACCTTGGCTCACTGCAACCTCCGCCTCCCAGGTTCAAGGGATTCTCCTGCCTCAGCCTCCCAAGTAGCTGGGACTACAGGCATGCATCACCACACCTGGGTAAATTTTTTAATCTAATAGAAAGCAGGAGAAGGGGGAGGGGGGAATCATGGGGTGGTGGAGTGGGGGGCGGTTCACCATGTTGGCCAGGCTGGTCCCAAACTCCTGACCTCAAGTGATCTGCCCTCCTCAGGCTCCCAAAATGTTGTGATTACAGGTGTGAGCCACCATGCCCAGCCAAATCATGGTTTCTTTCTCATTTTCATTCAGCACAGATGTTAATCAAGAACCTTCTGAGGGTCAAGCAGTCGAGGAACCAGGCGAACCGTGTGAACGTGTGTCCCCGACCGCATGGCTCGACGGTTCCCACTGGTGAAAGCTCATCAGAAAGCAGGACTTAAACTTCTACAAAGTGACTTCCAGATGCAAAACCAATCAACTAGGAGGCTGTTGCAGGACTCAACTAGGACCAAGGATGGGGATGAAGGAGCAGGAAAACACGGGAGAGATGCCGCAGAGCCAGAACTGAGAGACTTGGCAATTGATAGCATACAGGAAGCAAGTTGTATCGGGGTCTCAGAAACAGTCACATGCCCTCTGAGGTTTGCAGCCTAACAATCACTCCCGTCTACTGCCAGAAAGTGAATTGCATGTGAAGGACAGCTACCATTAACAGTAAAGAAAGCTTTACCAAACACAGATCAGAGCAGAGGGCTCAGAGGCTCCCAGCAGGGAAATGTATGTTAAGATTTATGGACATATATAAAGAATTAGACCATGTATATACAACTTTATTCTGTGTATATACATGCCTGCATATATCTGTATACAAACAAATACCTATCATAATATATAAACGTATACACACTATACCCATATATAAATATTACTGAGCTCCTATATGTGTATGATTTTAACCTAGATTTGCAGTTAGTGAAAAAATATGAAGATTTTCCCACTAATACATGCCAGGGCTGCCCAATCAAGTTATATATTAAGGTGGTTATTGTTTTCTTTATGCTCACATTTTTTATATACTAACATAAAACATCTATAACAAGTTAAAAAATGAGGCCTGCTTGGGAACCTACCTCATGTCTCAGTGTTTTCATAGGAGTGAGATATACCTTCTCTAGGCAGGAGGGCCAAAGGACACGTCCAATGATCCAGTTCTTATTCCAGCCACAGGCCACAGGCTAGACACCATTGCATGGTTTCCTTTTCAATGTAAAATTATAATTTCCCACATTTTGAGTTTGCTCATACAATCAAAATACAATTTCTGAATCAAAGCAAACAATTTAATCACATGCATAAAATCAATGGGATTACAAGGGGGATGTATTAAAACATAATGCTGTCACAATCAATACTTTAAATTGCATAATTTTGTTTGTAGTCGAATTAATATAGTGCAGCTATCATGCTGAATAGGTACTCTCAATATGATTAGAAATACATCATCATGAGTGATATATAAGTGCAGGGAGCTTATAACTACAGGATCATTTGGTGAAAATTGAAAATAGTTAATGATATGATAGTTTTAGCAAAACATTAGAACAATCAGCCACAAATATTATCTTCTCAAACATATTTGAATCTATCTACCCTAGCAATACATACAGTTAAAAAGTTAAATTTCACATTGAGGTATTATGCATCATTATCGTAACATTCAGTCAGCATCACAGTGACCAGCACTTTTTACATATGAATTGCAATGTAACCAATTCAGAAGGATGCATTGAACTGAACACACATAATGCAGAACTAAAAGTCTGGAAGCCTATTGATAAAACTGTATAATTTATGTGACAAATGAGATTTATATATTCTCAATATATCATATCGCCATGAGTTCTCTTGAGCAAATGTTTTAAAATGTATAGCAACAGAAAAATCATTCTAATGATTTTCTTGTAGAACACCCCAATTTATTCTAGAAAAGCTTGATGAAATTGACCAAAGCTAGATTATAAAATATAAATTTGAGCATTGCCTGTCACATAGTTTAATGTCCCTTCAATAAGTGCCATGGAAAGTTGCCCTTGAACAATATAACATTGTTTTCTTTTAATATTCTGATTACCAGAGAGCTCAGTAAATCCAAACTTAAGATTCAATCTCAGCAACAATTTCGGTTTAGTTTAGCATATGATAAATACATATATATTAAGAATATTAGGTAGGCATGAATTCACAGACACACACACATATGCGTATCTATTTCCCTGATAAATCATGTGTCAGGCTACTTGTCACACGCTTGAGGGAAGGTGCCAGTAAAAGGAAATAGTATCTTTAGAGAAAGGGCAAAGGTATGAGTAAATTAATAAACATTTAGATGAAAAAAACAATCATATAGCAGATAAAGTACAAATGCAAGCATAACTCATACCTGATTATAATAGCTACGCATCGCTTGGTACTCTGTAAAAGAGGGATTTTCATTTCATTCGAGACTCACCATGGAATTACACATTATCATTTTTCCCACTTGACAGATAAGAAACGTTAAACTGAACTTTCTTTAGTAACCAGTTTAAGTGTTGAGAACAAGATTTGGAACTGGGCTTCCGATGCCAAGCCCTGTAATTTATGTTAAACCTGTGACTTGATTTCTTCATTTGCAAAATGAAACAATATTAGCTGTGTTTCACAGCTGGTGAGGAATAAACGACTTGGAAGACACAGAACACCTGGAACAGCTGCCCAGCAACAACCGCACTTGCATGTCACCTGCTGTTATTCTATCGAAAAGCAACAGCAGCAGGTAGATCACATGTCGTCCTGCTCTGCTGGTGTCCTTCCACTCCCAGTGAAGACACATTCACTTTTTTTTGACAGAAATTAATATTAACTAGAATTTATTTGGCATTATACAATTAACAAAAACAAAACCCCATCATTTAAAAACGTGTTCATATGATTTACCAATGGTACTGGACCACATAGCTCATGTTCAAATAGGGAGTATGTGTCCATTTACTTGATAGGGAAATAGGCCTCTCAGATTTGTTTCATTTTACATCATTATTCTGCAAGGTTCACAGAGCAAATAAGATTTCCCAATTGACTTATAGAAATATTGCCAAATTGATGTCCAACATAATAAATATATGCTATATATTATCCTATATTCCGATTTTCCTTTGTGTTAGAATCTCAAATTTTGATGTCTGTGTCATGTGTGTATCTTAAGCATTTTCAAATTTTCTCTTTGTAAGACTGGAATATCAAATACTCCATCAACAAATATCTGTTGTCTCCCGTATCTGTCTTTTGTAAATTCTGTCCCAGTGTTTCTGTAGAGTTCCTACAGATAAGACCGTTGAATGGAAAATGCTCACGCAGAGAGACTTGGCTGCTTTTCCAAAAAAGAGGAGTCAATGCTAAGGGTGGGGCTGTTTGGGTGTGGAGGTTCCATCCCTGCAATCAGAAGAGCAAACAAGTGTAGGGAACCCTTCTCTAAGGGAAGAGCTATCTGCCCTGTAGACTTCGGGGGTTGGGAGAACCATTTATGTTGTAATTCTCAAAATATCTATTCACCAATCAACTAATTGGTTAACCTATACAATTGTTCAATTCACCAACACATAGGTGTCCAACTCGATGCTTTTCTTGAAAGCACAGCAGTTTATCCACCCGCCTTGTACCTCTGGTCCAAGGAATCCACCTAAGGCAAATCTGAGCAGGGACAGAGGCTAGCATTCTTGCACCACCTCTCTGTGAAGGGAGAGCTACTCATCAAGTTGCCTTTAGGCAGCATCCTCTCTTGGCCTGGACAGAGAATCATATGCATTATTGAATTGCAGCGGTGACCTGACTTCATAAAACAAACACTACAGGCTGCCAGGAACACAGAGCTGGGCACAGTTAGTGCACCACAGAAGCCTGAGAATTCAGAAGCATTACAAAAATAACGACTAATATGCACTTCCATGATTCGTATTTTAAATAGAGCTTGGTTAACAATTAAAATATACATGTGAGCAAGATTAAATTGTAGCTATTTCTGCAATGGTTTTCCTGTCAATGGTAAAGAAAAGCCCACCAAAGAGCCATAATGAAATGGCCAACATCCTTTCAGAATGACAGGAAAATAAGCGAATGATCTAAGTGGAAAAAAAAAAAAAAGCAAAGAAATGCATGAAAACGAATGGGATAGGATAGCTTTCTGAAATCACTAAAGTGATTGAGTGGAAAACTCAGAATGATTCAAGTCGTGCTTTGCAATCATTCAAACGGCTGTATCATTTCCTTAAGGCGGCTGCATAGCTCTGGACTAATAAGTATCTAACTTTGTATTCAGGCATAAAGACATTTATTCCTGTTTTTCCTACCTTTTTAATATGAGACAAGACAATAAGATGAATAACTATAATACTTGTTGCTTGCTGAATATTAATGCAAGAATAATTATTGTTACTACTTTTGTATGTAGGTGATTTGAGATTTCTCTTAACTTGCAGATGTATATATCTTCATGTTGCTTCCATCTTTCCTCAAGCTTTATTTTCATAGCACTCAAAAATAGTAAGAGTCAATCTGCACATAATCATTAGGATCCTTCTCAGATAGTATACCTTAGATTGCTCCACACCAAGAAGAGCCACGTGGAGTGGAAAGAGATCTTCCTTAAGTGTAAAAGGATACCAAGATTGATACTTAAGATCTCGGTTGTATCAGGCAAGATGCTGAACCTTCTCTGAGTCATAGAATCATCTTCTCTATAATCAGGTCACTGTGACATTCAGGTCATGTTACAGAAGCAAAAACATTTTTACAAATATAAACGATTATTACCCAGACTAGTTCGAATTGAGGCAAATATAATTAGGCTGGGAACATGTGCCAATATAATCCAATCCGTTTAAGAATCCATTAGCCATAGAAACTATGTAAAAAGTAAAATAGCTCCACAGAGGTGCATGTCTCCCCATAAAGCAAACCTAGACTCTTCAGTGTTTTCATAGAAAATTAAGGTAACAATCTCATGCTACGCAGTAAGATAGTACAGGGAATATACTTTTCTATTTCATGCACATTCATGAATTATGAAACATCTCAGAGCAAAACACAAAGAGAACTTAAAGCATCATTGAAATTCCCTAGTAATCAGGGCTCTTTCTACGGAGTCTCATGCAGCCCTTGCTATTCAGAAAAACAGGGAAGTTTGCTTCACCTAATGGGAATTTTGAAAGGAAATGATGACTGATTCCTTTGAAGAATGAGTCCTATTCATTTTGGTTGAATTCCAAGCAAAATGGATGTTCTTGTGTTACAAGTGATGTTACCTTTCCTAACACTATATTGATGTTACAACTCTAGCAACAGGGTACATGTAACATAAATAAAAGGCAACAAACTCAGACCAGAAAAGCTGAGCCTGTTCCCACTGCCTCCACATGCTTCAGCTGTAGCTTCTGCTGCAGCCCAGCGGTGTGGGCGTCTTCAACCGTAAAAGGTGGGTCATCACATTTGCTTGCCTGCTTCAGGTATTTTAAAATAATCTAATTGAATAAAGCTTCTCAGAATACTATGTAAAATAAAGTTCCTCTGTAATATGACTTCTGATGTCATCACTACTATGGGAATTAGTACATTCCCTCATTCGCTCTTCCCTTCTTTTCAGGTTCAGTAAAGAATTACCAAAACATTTGCATGCTTCCTATCTTCCCTTTTCATAAGTTAAATGTTACAAGCCTCTGAATTTACTTCTGTGATTATGCATTCCAGGAGAGTGAAATAAAGTTGTGTGTGATTCGTGGGGGGTTGTGACTTATTTTCATCGTACCACTTGCTAACTAGAGGATCCTGTTATGGGTCTTGCTGTCTTACAACACCAGATACCACTGTTATGGGTCTTGCTGTCTTATAATGCCAGATACCACTGAAAGCTTTGCCCATTGCAGGTTATTGAAATCTAGGTTTGTGTTTAGAGCAGAAAAATGTGTTCATTGCTTTGAGCTCAACTGGCCTAGTTTGATGAATTGTTTTTTAAAAAGGTGATCTATATGCCTTTAAGAGGATTCAAAAAAATGTTAACTGTCAATTTAAGTGGATTATAATTGAATGGAGACATTTCTCATTTACTTAGGCCACAGGATAACCAGGCAATTATCCTGCCTATGACTTAAACTATGTGTAGGAAAAATAGGTTAAGATTACATTTTTAGCAATTTACAGAAAACAAAAAGTAGAGATACTTGAGATACTTTGTCCACAGTATTTAAAATATAATTAACCATATACAATGTTATCTCTCCTATACGTAAGCTTTCATAAGAATGATTCACTATTTTTAATATATAATATTGTTTTTAACCTCTGGATTTGGCAATCAAACCTTTTTAGAAAATATTCCTTGGTTTCATGAAACCATATGTATTTCGTCCCTTCTATGATTTTCTCCTTCATCAGATTGTCTTTTTCATAATATTTTACGTTAACTTGAGAAGCGCACTGTGCACCTTCTGTAACTCATATTTTGTTTTGATGATTAATTCATTCTGACTTTGCCTCTGATGATCCCATCTAGCAACCATTTGGGAAATCCAGTAATTAATTGTATTTCACAATTTCCAGTTCTCATTCCAACACTGTCTGTGAAATGCATTTTTGCCACTCTGTCCACTAAATTTAAGTGATGTCTTGATAGAGTATGAATATACTTGTGTCAAACTGAAGCTACTGGATGCTTAATGCAGCAATCATAACAACTGCTGGTTCCTGTCAGATCTGTTTAATCCTAGGTTCTTATTAGGTTTAATCCAAATGTCTGAACTCTTTAATTGCCTAATTCTTATGCTTGTGTTTTCTGATGTTGAAACTCTTGAAGTTAAATACAATTATTTTTTCCAAATTTTAGTTTTGTGATGACTGAGTTTTTAAGATGTATTACATTTACAATTACACTCTACAAGTATGACTTTGAAAAAAAAAAAATCAAAGTAGTTCATTAAGTTTTCTTACTTTTCAGCTACATAACCTTAGTTTCCTCACTCTGGTAAAATGGGGCACTTAGAGTAACTGAGGAGTCCATAGAATGAGCATAAACTCACTCACAATGTACCTGAACCATAGTGAGGGGTCAGTCAGTCTTAGCCCTAGGATGAGCCCAGGAGACACAGCAAAGATGGGCATTCGTCCAGTCAAACACACATCGATCTCCTACTACACATAACCTTTAGAAACAGCAATAATCACAGCACTGACCTAGAAACAAATAATTCTCTGATGAGTGGCCGGGCGCGGTGGCTCAAGCCTGTAATCCCAGCACTTTGGGAGGCCGAGACGGGTGGATCACGAGGTCAGGAGATCGAGACCATCCTGGCTAACACGGTGAAACCCCGTCTCTACTAAAAAAAAAAAGTACAAAAAATTAGCCGGGCGTGGTGGCGGCGCCTGTAGTCCCAGCTACTCGGGAGGCTGAGGCAGGAGAATGGCGTAAACCCGGGAGGCGGAGCTTGCAGTGAGCAGAGATCCGGCCACCACACTCCAGCCTGGGTGACAGAGCGAGACTCCGTCTCAAAAAAAAAAAAAAAAAAAAATTCTCTGATGAGAATATAATGCAATATGGATACTACAGAAGTGAAAGGAGTTGAAAAATTTAGCCAGTGTGGTGTTGGTGGCAGTATGTGCACACGTGTCTCATGGAGTGGTGGGTAAGGGAGAAAAAGAAAGCTTGCAGAGATTGAAGATAAATGAGGCTTGAGAATAAAAAGAAGGCTTAATACTAAACTTTGAGAGACAGACTCTTACCAAGAGAAAAGAGCATTGTAAGCAGAGAATATAACACAAATCTAAGTGCACACATACACACCTATGCATGCACTTACAAGCATGGACACACATACGTGCAAACATCCACGCACACACATGCACAAACATCCATACACACAAGTAAGGAAATCGGGAAATACAATTGATGCCTATATGTATTTTTAGACAAAGGAGTTTAATTCATTCTCTACCTCTAACATCTAATGGTATCTAGATGAGCCAAGAAAGAGGGCTAGAGATCCCAATGAGAATATAGATGAAATACACAAGTTTTTCTTGGGTACATATCAATTTGAAATAATACTTGTTATTTGGGAAGTAGATAGTGGATGAAAGTCTGAATGATACGCTGAGTTTTCATTTAATGTGAAAAGTGATTAAGCCCCCGAGACCCCTAAGGTAGCATGCGGTTCAGGGTAGAAAAAGTGTGTAATTAAAGGATAGTATTTTTCTTGTTTAAAGGGATAGAATGGTTTTTAAATAGAGTAGTCCCAATTAAAATATTTTGGGAATAAAAGAAATTTCTAATAATTACACCACGGAAAGTCTCAAATAAAGTAGTCTTTGAATTTCAAAGGATTTAGTTGATGAGGTCTGTGTATGTGTGCACGAACACACCCAGTAAAAGGAATCTCATAATGAAAGTGACAGTTTCTGCATACACATTTCTATCCACTGAAATAACTGCAGACATCATGGAATTACTTGGAATAACACTGCTGGAACTTGTCACTCAAAGACAAAAGCTAACAAGGGTAATAATTAGTATTTTAATGTACTTAGAGGAAATGACCAGGTATATAGCCTATATTTAAGAAACAATCAGTATCTCCAGGTGAAATAATGTTATTGTAATAGAACGTGGCCACAGGGTAATGGGCTGTTACTGCAACGTAAATGCTAATGTAAAGCCAAGACATTTCTGGGGAATGAAAGTAGAAGCAATCAAAGAATTTCTTTTGAAAGGGAGCGAAGCTGAATGCACTGCCATGTTTATGACACTTAGGTTTTTGTCCTTTTTGACGTCAAGTTTCTCGGCAGTTTATTCTCTCCCATTTTAAATTTTGCATACATTTATAGATTGATGAAAAACACAAATCAAGGTGTGTAATTTTAGATTTCAGCATTTTCTACCTGAAAAAGTGGGATGTGACTTGACATTTTTAAAGAGATGTAATCAATATGCAAAATGCTGCACATGTTTAATATACACACTTGTAGGCATTTGAAATATGCATACACCCATGGTACAATCACCCCACTCAAGGATATAAACAACTATTAGCTGTCAGTGTTTTATCCTGCACAGACCTTTTCTTCTGTGTGTTAAGAACACTGACCTTGACATCTATTATTTTCACCAGTTATTCAGCATATAATGCAGTGATGGTGACTCTAGGCACAGTGTAGACCAGCAGTTCTCTAGAACTTACTCAGTTTGCATGATTGAAACTTTATACCCCTTGAAACATCTCCCCATTTTTGCTTCCCCTGGCTCCTTGCAACCACAATTCTACTCTGCTTATATGTGTGGCTGTCTTAGATACTTCGTATGAGTGGAATCGAAAAGCATAGACAACAAAAGAAAGAGACATGTGAGACTCCCTCAAACAAAAAAGCTTCTGCACAGCCAAGGGAACAATCCAGTGAAAAGGCAACCTACAGAATGGGAGAAAATATTTGCAAACCATGTATGTGGGTAAGGGGTTAATATCCAAGATATACAAGCTTTTACAAATCAAATGCAAAAAAAGAAAAAAAAATCCCACAATCCAATTAAAAAATGGGCAAAAAACTTGAATAGACATTTCTCTAAAGAAGAGATACAATTGGCCAATAAGCACATGAAAAGGTGCTCAAAATCACTGAGAAATCCAGATCAAACACAGTGAGATACCACCTTACATCTTTTAGGATGACTTTTTAAAAAAAAGAACAAGTGTTGGGGACGATGTGGAAAAATTACAACCCTTTTGCACTGTCCATTGGAATGTGAAACAGTGCAGCCATTATGGAAAATATGGAGGTTCCTCAAAAAATTAAAAATTGAATTACCATGATTCAGAAATGTCAGTTCTGGGTATATATCCAACAGAATTCAATCAGGATCTTGTAGAGATGTGATTACTCCAGTGTTCATGGTTGCCTTATTCGCAATTGCCAAGACATGAAAGAACCCAAATGTCCATTGACAGATGAAGAAAATGTGACAAACACATATGTATATGTGCGCGTATGTATGTATGTATGTATGTGTGTGTATATATATAGATACATATATGATGACAGTTTTTTCCAC
Organism: Mandrillus leucophaeus; assembly: GCF_000951045.1. Taxonomy (NCBI): domain Eukaryota; kingdom Metazoa; phylum Chordata; class Mammalia; order Primates; family Cercopithecidae; genus Mandrillus; species Mandrillus leucophaeus. The sequence continues at coordinate 1,212,346 of NW_012106186.1, forward strand.
TTTTTAAAGGAAGCAATCCTGCATATGCAACAGCATGGATGAAACTGGAGGGCATTGCGCTAACTGAAATAAGCTAGTCACAGAAGCAGGGATATTTTTAGTTTCTTTGGTTTTGCTTTATATTGTTTTTATTTATACAAATTTATGGGGTACATGGAAATTTTGTTATATGTCTATAATTTGTAGTGATCAAGTTAGGGGAGTTGGGATGTCCATCTTAAACCGCTGATGGCAGAGCAAAAAGGAGGTAACTTGGGAGAAATTGCTGCAGGTACCTGCTCCTTACTCTCTTGTGTAGCTTTCCTTCCCACTAATTCCAAGCTCCTTTCCCTCCGCTCTTTCACTGACCCTATGCCCCATAACCTAACTGGAGAGACGATTCTGTTTTAAACATAGGGGCTGACCCTGCCATATGGAAGTACAGGCTTAATGTACTTTTACCAAATCTTATGACTATGACCTTCATGTTATTAGTGCCAGCTGACATAAGAAAAACAAGACTTCAAGGGTTTATTTAACTTCCCTCAAAATCTGAGCACTTAACCAGTGCTGGCTTCGTACTCACCCTTGATTGTAAGTTTGTGCTCTCTGTATGCTGAATATGACAGTAAGGAAATCAAATTGCTTGGCTATCTTCCATTGACCACATTTATGTTTGTATCCACGCATTCCTAGTAGACTAAGAACAGGGAAAAAAATTAAATCCATATTCTGGCAATGCTCTTGTCCTCAGGTGTGAAGCAGAATCAATTAGCCAGAATAATTAAAACAAAGAAAATAGGTATACTAGCAAAGCTTTCATTGCCATGCAATTAATATAATTGAAAGACCTTAGAATGTATCTGCTTTTATTACTTTTCACAGGTATTTTTGTAATCCAGATGAATTTAAGGACTAATATTTACTTCATCATTCATGTTTCAAGCAGAAAGACCAGAATGGTTTTCATTTCATCTTAACTCTAAGGCTAGAAGAGCAGACCAATACACAAAGCCCAGCTGCTGCTCAAGGTACCTTCCTCAACTTCAAAGTTGTCTGGAGGAAGAGGAAAGTTTGACAGAAACTCTTTTCAGAAACCTCTTCAGCAAGTCAAAATAAAGTGCACTTAAGATGAACTGAATGTTTTTCAAAATATTCTAAAATTTTCCACCAAGTTTCCTGGGAACACTTTTTCAAACAAGGCTTTATTTATCAATGAAAATATAGCCTGCATTTTCTTTGAGGAGTTTGTATCTCAGAAAGATTGAATAGATAAGTCTTTAGGAATTCCCAGCTTCTCGAAGTGTTTACTGATTTAGTGAAAAACATCCATTGAATGGGTTGGTTTTAATTGTCTGTAGATCCCAAAAGAATGTGTTTTACTCCCCTGTTATTTTCCCCCCAAAGGATTTCATTAAAGATTGAAAATCAGCTCCTGCTTAAATCCCTGAAAAAATTATTGTAATCTACAGGTACAGACTGTTTCAATTCTTAGTTTACTTGCCCTTTAGTATTTAATCTTTCTCTTCCTCAAGCAACTGCTTGAAACACAATGAAAAATGTCAAATCCAATATTAATTCATGAGTTTCAAAAGTATGGTGACTAAAACAGAATTTTAATAGTCACATAATAAACTTTGTATTGTAAAATACATGTTATATATTTAATCCAGTTACAATCAAAAGAAGTGTAGTGGGATTTTTTTTTTTTTTTGGTATGAGTCAAACATTCTTCAGTCTTTTTAAAGGTATACAAAGTTGATTCTCCATCACTACAACTTATCCCATGAGGTAGGTCATTTCCATCCATGAATACGGAGCTCATTTAAGTGTTTTCAAAGCAGGACTGTTGTCACTTAATATTCTACATGCTAAGCCAATATCATTATGTGAAAAGATATATTCCATGCACTTAGTAGTTTTGTTAACTTCAATGAAAATTATGTCAACAAATGTGCTGGCTTTTCTTATAGCCACAATAAGGTAGTATAAGCCCAATGGTTGACCTGAATATGGAAGAACACAAAGACTTTGCTGTTATTTGATGACACGTCATCTTCTCTCAAACTCAGGGAGCTTCTGCTGTTTTCTGAGTGTCTTGGGGTAAGATCCACAAGCACCTGTTGGCCTTTTATTGCCTGAGCAATCTTGTTCCTTCCTGTGCAATTTCACAATCTCCAGACTGTTCTGTCTACCACCTTTTCATCAAAACCTCTCATCTGGAACCCCTTTCTTTAAAACTGAGAACGTTACTTGGCATGGGTTTGGCAGTATACATTGACCAGAGCCCAGGCGTATAAAAGTCAAGTTGGCATGACTTAAAATCCTAACTACTACTTTTACCATTTGGGGGTAAGTTACCTATGCTCCTCATGCCTCAGTTTCCTTACCCTTAAAATGAGATGAGCCCAGAAGTACTGTGGTGAAGAATTGCAGATTGTAGCTCAAAACTGCCCACAGAGTACTTTTATTAGAATAATCACGATATGCATTCCGCATCTACTACCCAGTAGTCAATGTGATCATAAAGGTTAATTAACCATTCCCAAACCAGAGCTAGTAATTCTCATAGTAACCCGACACATGATTTATCAAAACTGCACTATTATTAGAGATACATGATATTAAAAATTAGTAACTTAATAGGTTACCTTTCTCCACTAAGGTTTTGCATTTAACAAAGAGGTGGCTAATGGTTAAAATACCTGTTTCCATCCTTTTGGTTTATGACTGATCCTGCCTGTTGCAATTCCAAAGCCAGTACAATTTCTCCTTTCAATCTTCTAACAAAGATTGCTCAACTTGTTTTGATCAGATATTTAAAACATTAATGACCATTTTAATATTTGTTTTTCAGTTAAAGAGTTTGACAATATTCAATCAGAAGCTTTATCCCATCAAACCAGTATATTATTCTATTTCTTCATTTAACCAACACATATATTACGTTACATATCTATAATGGGCAACACTCTGTTAAAAGCCAACAAGAGAGATATTAAGATGGCTTAGTCATACATTTTACTGCTGAACACCTCAACGCAGTGGTAGAAATTAACGTTTAAGGCCAAGTGCAGTGGCTAATGCCTGTAATCCCACCACTTTGGGAGGCTGAGGCGGGAGGGTCTTGTGAGCCCAGGAGTTCAAGAGCAGTCTGGGCGACAGAGCAACCTCATCTTTACAGAAAATTTACACAATTAGCTGGGCACAGTGGTGATGCCTGTGGTCCCAACTGTTCAGGAGGCTGAGGTGGGGGATCACTTAAATCTAGCATGTGGAGGCTTCAGTGACACGTTTGCACCTCTGTACTCAAGCTTGGATGGCAGAGTGAGACCCTGTCTCAAACAAACAAACAAACAAACAAAAAACCACCTCACATTTATGCAGCTGTTTCACACCCAGTGGATGGTCTAAAGAACAGAAAGAAGCAGATAGTGATGGCTTTACCTTGGGGAAAAGGGGCTGGTCAGAGTAGTAAAAAGTTTATCTTGAATGGGTCCTCATAGGTAATGCCAACATTGCCCTGTTTAGAGGCCTTCTGATGTAGAAAGAAAACATACACAAGAATTTTGCTTACAAACATATCAGACAGCTTGTCTTTCCATGCTCCCCTGATGAACCACCTGTCCTTCTCTAAGGCACTGACCACAAGGACTTATACCTGTGCATGTCCCACCTAGCCCAGGAATACCCAGGTACTGAAGAGCTACATTCTGGGAACCTCAGTTCTGAAAAGGCCCTGAATCAGTCCTGAGAAATCTGGCAGTACAACAAGTCTTGTTTACACCAACAGGATTGTGAAACAGACAAAGTGCTTCTAATTTGCAGCCTCACCTCAACCCTATGCCACAGCACCCAAATGAATTCAAGCTTGGTAAAGAAAGGAACCATGAGGTTGCTATTTCCTTTCTTTTTCCTACATTTCTCACTGCCAGCATCTACCAAGACTCGACACGTTAGAGATAATTGATGGCTGTGAAAGAATAACACTTATCTGTACAATAATTGACAATAACTGAATTTATATGTTTGGAGGAACATTTATGTTTTCAGATAATGACTTAGGACCTTTTTGCTAGATTCTCATCACAGAAGAATCGAGAAGCTACAGCCTCCGACAGTGGATTACCAGGAGATTGCAGTCTCTGTGTAAAGAGGGGACATCATAAGCCACTACAAATTAGATAGATGACAAATACATAGATACATAGAACAAACTATGACTTGATCATGGTAGTTTTATATTGCTAAGAGGTCACAGAGAAAAATCCACTTAATGCATGCCAACTAATGCCAATGACAACATTGTATTGCAACCTTGTGTCCTTGTATCTTGGCTTAATTGGAACCATTGGATTCTCAGAAATGTAACATGGGTCATTCCAGTCAAGTGCAGCCTACTGTGAGGTTAATGTGGAATGAGCAGGGAAAGAAAGAAATCAGGTAAGTGAAGAAATTCTGGGAAAAAAGAAAATCAAGATGATGCTTCTAGAAGAGAGTCTAATGAACTTTCAGTGAACTTCCTTATGTTACCCAGAAATTATTTGCTGCCTGAAGAAAAAGAGCAGCTAATCAACGAGGCATTTAGAGGCCCTTCGTTTTAAGGGCTGCACAAAGCAGTTGGTGAATAACAGGATGATCTGCCCTTTACTTCAACTCCAATCATGCGAAGTCAGAAAGTGGGAGGGGTGTTTTTTTCCATTTTACCTATGCCTTAGGAAAAAACTGTAAAAACTTCATTAAAATCATCTGTTATTCAATGGACAAAGAATCTAGAATCTGAAAAATGCAACTATTGGCAGATGTCCTTTCATTTTCCACACCTGACAAAGACAGGGAGCATTCCAAGAGCAGACTGTAGGTTTGACTGGGAAATTAGAGCTCCACTGGGAGTCTTTGGTTCACATCATCTTTCCAGTCTTCAGCAATTACTGCAATACCTTATAATTAGCATCCTTATTCTTATTAATAAAACAATAACAAAGGACAAAACTGCAGTCATTTATTGAATATCTACAAATGTTAATATGCAATATGGAGTACTTACTATCTGCCAAGCAATTTACACTATCGTCTTATTTGAGTTTTGTCAAGATGCTGCTCATTGCATTGTACGTATTTTTTAATGTCAGAAGAAAATAGGTCTCCAAGGGTTCAAGGAACTTTCACAAAATGTCATGCCAAGGTTTGCCTGACTCCACAGCCACCTGGTGATACTTTCTTTTGCATTGGAAAGGTCATGGAATGAGGATGCTCCGATTTTTGTTCATACTTCAGTGAAATGGTCCATAAATATTTACTAGACATTCAGAAACACATGCCTGTACCTGGCCTTGGGGTTCTAGTCCAATCTCTACAACTTTAGGGAGATGACTGCAGCAGGTGCCCTTCAGGGACCAGCATCTCCTGCCCCCTCCGCAGACACTCACAAAGCACACTGTGTGCCACATCCAGAAGGTGCAAGGATGAGGATGAAGAGGAAGCAGCTGAAACAAGCAGATACACACCCCCGAAAGCCGGAACCTTCAAGATTTAAACTGCTTGTCTGGGAGAAAAAGCGAGGGGAACTCCAAATTCCCACTGCACGCATAGTCACTTTCAGAAGGAGCTTCCTCCAAGCAATGCCAGATGTTACCCAACAACCAAACCAGAACCAACCAAAGCTTCTGTCTACCCTTACTCTTCAGGAACCTTTTGTGTCCTGCTCACTGAACTGGCATGTGCCTCTGCTTTCCTGGTATTTTGATTACACTCATGTACATCAGCAAACATGCATGGAACGTACTGAGTGTGGGAGGGTTTGGGAGGTGAGGGGCTGGGATTAGGATGGGGACAGGAGAAAGTAATTACTTAGCTTGTAACAGAAGGTTGTGGTTCTAGTTCTTCCCGAGATGTTCAGTCCTTAGGGCACATGAGGAGATGGACAGATTCTTAGGGAGCTGCAATACCTGAGTGGTGTGCTACAGTGGCAACGAGCTTGACAAGACTGCAAGATACAGTGAACATCGACGTCTGCTAAGAGCATCAGGAAGACTTTGGAGAAGAGGCGCTGTGGCCAGGGAAAAAATTAGAAATTGTTCATGTAAATAAAGGGACTTCTCTAGGCAGAAGGAACCATGAGAGCTAGAACATGGAGGCATGAGCTACGCAGGGTTTTATGGAAATGATCGGTTGTCTGCTTGTAGTTAAAATTATTACTAGCCGACACTTACTGAGATTCTAGTAAGTGTTAAATATATCTGATAAATGCTTTAAATGCATATTCTGATATTTCTAATAAAGAAAACTCAGGTAAATGAGACAATGATTTCCATTTAATTAAGAAATTAAAATGGAGAGAGATTACTGATTGGACCAACTCTTATAGCTATTAAAAAGTGAACCCAGAGAACCCAGACATTCAGTCCTCAGGGTCAGTCCTCTCGAACCCTGAGATAAAAGCAGGTGCATGTGTGTGGGGGTGTGTGAGAATTGCTAGATATCAGAAAGCTCAGAACTAGCTCGAGCACTCTGAGTTTAGTTCCCTCGATTCTAAAAGCTCTTGTCTTATTTCATCAAGGAAATGCCTGGCCTGCCCTGGTCACCATTTCCGATTTAAAATAAATGGACTGACCTTCATCACTTCAATAGCTTATGTGAGAATATCTCAGGTGGAAAGTATATACCACTTTCCAATTCTAACTTGGATTTAAATCTGTATTTCAGTTTTTATGTATTCCTCATTCTGAGAGGAAAATTGATACCTACTATATTAGTCCATTCTCACACTTCTATAAAAAACTATGAGACTGGGTAATTTATAAAGAAAAGGAGATTAATTGACTCACAATTCACCAGGCTGTATAGGAACATGGCTGGGAGGCTTCAGGAAACTTACAACCATGGCAGAAGGGCAAATGGGAAGCAAGCATGTCTTCACGTGGCAGCAGAAGACGACGGTGAAGGGGGAAGTGCTATACACTTTCCACCAACCACGAGAACTCACTGTCATGAGCATAGCAAGGGGAAAATATGCCCCCATGATCTAATCGCCTGTCACCAGGACCCTCCCTCAACATTGGGGATTACAATTCAACATGAGATTTGGGTGGGGACTCAGAGCCAAACCATACCACCCACTAACTGTTGCTGTGAAGTAGATAAGTTATTGTAACTAATTGTGATATTCCAAATGGAGCACACGATTTTTGAAAGCAAGGACTTTCTCTGCCGATACTGTATCTCCGCAGCAGAGTGGACGACACTATGCAGAGTGTTGACTGCACAGCAAGTGCTGGATCAATATCTAACAGAAGGAGGGTGACTCCTCAAACCTATTTAAAGAAAGACCTGATTTACATTGACTTCTATTGGTTGTCTCAGGATAGGATCCCATAGAAGGATCAGCTGACTAAAATGGGAACTTCCAATCGATTATAAGTTGGCTACGTTGGCTAGCTCTGTACTCTAGTGAAGGCTGTAAATAAACAGTAAGTGTCACTTGGATTGGTGTTCAGTAAAAAGAGCTCTGAAGTGCCCCCGTCTCCGATACACCACCCACGTCCTTTATTCCATAGTGGCCCCTGACTATTCTTTACTACCTTAGCGCCCTGAAGAGTCTGACACGGGACCCAATTTTTATCAAAATAGAACCGGGATGTAATATCGTAGGTGGCCAGTAGGTGCCACCATCGGCAACGTAATTTTAATATTGGACTCCTAGAGATGTTCAAATAAATTCCTTTTGTTTGTTACATAATTGAAATAGAACAATGTCGAAGTTTTTAAACATCTAATTCACACAGATAAAACAAGGATGTGTTATGTCAGATTTAAATCTGTAATTTTAGAAGACAAGACATATTTGAATGTGGTAAAGAGAGGGAAGAAAAACGTGTTTGGAAGGTGGGACTTCAAATATCTACCGAATACCATTTATGTGCTACATGTTAGGTACTGGGAACAGAAAAACAGGTAAGATTTACTTGGTTGTAAGAACGAATCATCTGTGGGAAGATGCAAGTAAATTAGGAGAAATCTAAGCAATATAGGTGTAAGTCCTAACAGTATTATGAAAGAATGCAAAGAGGATTGAGTAGGCACATGCTTATGTATCCACAGGAACTTTTACATAGGCAGTGAAGTCTGAGCTGCGTTGTAAGGGATCAACACATGAAAAGGGTGAGCTTTGTGAAAACAAGCAATAGAAGGGAAGAAGAAAATAATATAAGTTCAAAAAGAATAAGAACAACATGGTCCCAGGGTAAACAATGGCAGAGGAAGTAGCTAGGTAGTGAAAAAGAAGTATTAAAAAAAAAAAAAAAAAGTATTGGGGGAACAAATGATGAAATTTCTCACATGACAAAAACATTTGGTCACTGCCCTGTAGATATTAGAAACCTGGGAATCATTTATTATTAAAGGCGGCAACTCTAGACACAGTGAGCAAGATGGACCCGAGAAGGTTGGAAAGGAAGTCAAGGACAATCAATAGGCATTTATTCATTAGTGTCAGAGAGGAGATAAAGGATTGAATTGCAACAATGGCAGTGGGGATACTAAGGAGAGGTTACAATAGAAACATCTTTGGAGATTGGGTTTGAAAAGAGTGGAGCCAGGTTGACCATGAGGGTCTATGCAAAGAGCTAATATTCCAGGAAGACTGAGGTTAGTAATTTAGAAAGTCGAGCATATGAATTCACCGTTAGCAAAAATTAAGAGACAAGAGGTAAAACTAGTTATTTTGGAACTAAAGGGAGAGACAGTGAATTCTTATATATGTTGAATTTGAGATGCCTATGAAACATTGAGGTACCAAATCCAGTGAACAGTCAGGAATCTGAGGGTGGTTAAGCTAGCACAGAGATTTTGAAATTATTCTAACACAAATTTTATCATCTATATTTTGCTTATGAGTAACCTGAATTGCTCAGGTGATGAAATGACAATAAACATCAGGGAGTTTGCATGAAACATTTTTCTTTTATTTGCCACAGTGATTGTGGTATGTTTTAGTTCAACATTTACCAAATCTCTCTCAGGTGGCAGACACCATGCTAGGTACTGCAGCTGCAAAAATGAGTAATTCAAAACAGTGTTATATCTCATCAAGTATCCAGACATGGAATTACTCGTACATCAAGCCAGCGACTATGGTCACTAAGTGTTGGCCGATTTAAATGCTGCCTCTTTCTCTTCTCGGAAATGTAAGTACAGATGATAAGTACAAAGGAGGAAAATCTAATTTATATTTTGAGAATTAATTAGGTGCCTTCTAGATGTGAAATATCCTATCAGATTCCAACTAGGATGTGAAAAATAAGGAGATGGTTCCTGCCTTCAAATAAGTTCAGTTTAGAATATTGGACGTACACAAGTAATGCAAGAAAAGATCAACTGTCAGAGCTTCAGCTTTCCAATTTTAAATATAGGTTTTACAAGGCTACTTTAAAACTGGGGTTATTTAAATTGTTAATTGTGAATTTATTCAGGCATTCATTTACCTTGAGGTATTAGATAAGTTAATTAACTACCGTGACTCATTTTTCAAATTATAACGTGAAGACTAATTTTCACTACCTTCTGCCTCTAAGATGTTAATTAATACACTTTAGCAGTGCACCATTTCCACGCCTTACGAACATTTCTATGTGGAGCCATGCCATGCCTTGCTGACTGACACTACTGCCTTAGCTGGGATTGTTATAACCAGCCGGCGGAAGGGATTTGTCCAAATTCTCCTTAAGTGCTGTTCCGCAGGACTGGTGCTCTTGAATAAGGCAGACAGGTAACATGAATCATGCATATGCTAATTGCAATAAATAATGAAAATATTTAGACACAGCGAGGTTTGAACTTGAACTTTATGAATAAATTTTGATTAGTATGCGGTACAAGCTGTATACTCTGCTTTTGTTCTTACTCTTAAAAGGCAGTCATTACTTAATGATTTTTGGAAATTTTACAGCTTTTTGTTCATCTCTTTGCTTCCACCTTTCTATCTTGGAAACACAGTCACAAGGTCTCAACCCCCAGATATCAACGTATGTGTCTCCACAGGGGTCTTGACTCGTGTGGAGACAGTGATGTCGTCGGGCCCTGTGTTAGTCTCAGCCAAGGAAAAAAAAAAAAAAAACCAGACACTGTCTCCAAAGAAATGAGCCCAAAGCTGAGAGGCACCTCTGACTCTGAGGCCATGGTTGCTGCTGTGTAGAGTTCTAATAGGGAAGCCTCCATAGCTGTTAAAAGGAAACTCTCTGTAGCATGGATGGCTTTTTTTTTTTTTTTTTAAAGAGACTACCCAGAACACAGGGGGCTCTGGGACCGAAAGAAGTGGTAATTAATGAGAGCTTCAATAAGTAATCTCATTTCTAACACAGCCAAATGATGTTATATCTCAATTGAAAAGACACTAACACATGCTGGTGAGAATGGGGAGAAAAGATAATTCTTACATACTGTTGAGGGGAATGTAAATTAGTACAGCCACTTTGGGCAACACTTTGGAGGTTCCTTAAAAAACTAAAAATGGAGCTACCATATCATCTAGTAATCCCACCATTGGGTATATACCCCCCAAAAAACGAAATCATGCATCAAGAGATATCTCCACTTCTACGTTTGTTGCTGCACTGCTTACAATAGCTGAGATTTGGAAGCAACGTAAGTGTCCACCAATGGATAAGGAAAATGCAGTCATACACTCAACCATACTATTACTATTCAGCCATAAAAAGAATGAGATTCTATCATTTGCAACAATATGCATGGAACTGGACAACATTGTGTTAAGTAAAATAAGCCAGGCACAGGAAGGCAAACACAAAAATACAGCTTTTTGCAGCTTTGGTTGTGGAATCTAAAAATCAAAACAATTAAGCTCATGAACATAGAGAATACAAGGATGGTTACCAGAGGCTGGGAAGGATAGTGGGGAGCTGCTGGGGAGGTAGGTATGGTTAACAGGTACAAAAAAAATTTAGAAAGAATGAATCAGACCGACTATTTGATATCACAATAGGGTGACTATAGTGTGTTATTTTTAAATGTACAGTTATTAAAGAGTATAATTAGATTGCTTGTAACTCAAAGGATAAATGCTGGGCGGGATGGATACATCATTCCCCATGAGGTACTTATTTGATATAGCATGCCTGCATCAACACATTTCATGTGCCCCATAAATACATACCCCTAATATGTACACCACAATTTTAAAAAAATAAAAATAAACTAAAAGAGATAGAGACAATCTGGCGATGCTCCCTGAGGCATTGCCTGTGAAGCCAGCAGTGGGCAGCATCTCCATTCTCTGTTTTATGGGCCCAGGAGCTAACTGCAGGCAAGGCAGGGTGAATGGGTTATCACAAAGGGATATAGTGGCTTTGCTGTCAATAAAAATTAGTGAGAATAAAGAAAAATTATTAAAGTGTTTTTTAAAGCAAGTGGGAAATACAGTTTTCTGCAACTTTGGAAAGTTTCCTTGCGTGCAGTGTTCTCCCCCCTTTTCAATCCTTTGAGGCCTCCTTAGGGGTTCCTTCTGGGTTTTATCCACTTATTGATTGAGCAAGTAGTGTCAAAGTGTCAGTAGATGCCACTGTGCTAACATAAGTGTTCACGGAAATAAAATTAACAGTGCATCTCTGCCGCAAAGACTATGCGATCTATTATTAAAGATAGGAAAATAAATAGAGGATTGCAACCTGATATTGGTTCTATGGTAATTGAGCACAGCTCAAACCAGAGGGAAGGGAAACAAGAAACCCTCCTGATGAAGATACTTCGAACAAATGTGATTCTGTCTCCTAACTTTCCCTGGATGTGGCAAAGCACTTACTCTGCTTTTACCTGCCTACACCTGGGTGGCTGTGCATGTTGAGGATATATTCGTAAACAGTTCGTGCTTTGGCAGATGGGAACATGCTATTGCGATATAGTAGCTCTATTGTAGACTTGAAGGTGGGATGACAAGCATTTATAAGAGACCTTTATTTGCGGAGGAGACTTGCCCAAGCCTCCCTTATTGCAAGCCATTGGCTCAAATGAAGGCTCACAAGGAAGCTGACCTCCCACCCAGCGTTCGGTCAGAACTGACAGAACTGGCTCCCAAACCAAGTGCTTCCACGTGAATGTGACACTCGTTTCTCTTGCTCCATCTCCAGTAGCAATCTTTTGTTCTACTGCCCACAATTTAAGCTCTAAGGTTACATAATTTTATATAAAGACATATTTTATGAAAGACAAATTCTTGACAAATTAAGCAATTCGTAATGTTAACAATTACTTCTACCTATTTGTGCCCCCTCAACGTTCAAACTCGTGGTTTCCATTATAACTTTTTGGAATTGGTTTCTTGCCTGTCTGCTTTATGTTTTTGACCTGGTATTTCACTCCTCTTCTGAATCAGTTTCCTGCCTCAAACTCCACGGCTTCTTCGAGAGCTCTGTGTCTTAACTAAAACCATTCTTTCCCTTCATCGGGTTCAAAGAAGGAAGCTCTATCATGAGTCACTCTGAATATGCAAACCTCCTCTTAATAAAACTACCTAACTTCAGTCTCCCAATTGTCTAGTTGTTCATTCACCGATTTGTTTATAACAGACAGAAGGGACAAGAAATAAGAGAGCATATGCAATGAATGCATACAACCAAGTGAACATACTTCATAATTACGCCAAAGTATCACATCAGTTAGCCCAACACTTTACACATTTTACTTTATACTTCTAGTTCTGAAAAAACAAAAAAACAAAAAACAAAAACCGCCAGACATTTAGAATGTCATTTGCACTGAAAAATCCTAACTCAGCTAAGAATTGTGATTTTATCTGGAGTTCTGGGAGCAATTTCATCTTCCAGAAGAATGGACCACTAAAATGAACAAGGTTAAGCCCAAGAGATGAAATAACATAGTTATTTCCTATTTAATACTTCACTTAAGAACTTGCTCCTCACACATGGTTAGGCATGAAACTAAGACATCAGATTTCAGAATTCTCACTTCTCATGAAGTCAAAGCTAAGTTCAGTTTTGGTAATAATTACACTTTACAAAGTTTAATAGCCTCAAATTTTTAAAACAGAAAAGCATAAACAACAGATTTAGACCTTTTACATTAAATATCCTTAATCATCTTAGTAAAGTTGATGTTTGCATGCTAGAATGTGTATCTTTGAATTCTTGGTACTAGCTATTCTGAGGAAAAAACAAACTACCTCTGCACTCCTCCTCAATACAACTCTACAACAGAGACCCTGAGACCAAAAGTCTGCAGTGTTTGCAAGTGTAAAATAGGAACGTGGGACTTACAAGCACTTTCCATCCTGCATGCACAAAAGCCCGGTTTGGGGTTCACAGCTAGGGCTCTCCTCGGTGTGCCGCATCCCTGGGCTTGGGAAGAGCCGACATGTCCACTCATTTAGACCCCACGGAGGCGCTTGGCAGCTGTGGACTCTTTAAGGCTGTTACGCAGATAAACTGCACGTGCGTCGTGGACCACCCCCATGCAGAACACCTGCACCTGCGTCGTGCCCCCCCCCACGCAGAACACCTGCACCTGCGCCGTGCCCGCCCCCCCCCCCCACGCAGAACACCTGCACCTGCGTCGTGGCCCCTCCACTCATCCCTGACCATGGTCTATGAGTGTTCCCTCTGCCTCCATCACATCGCCAGCTGATAGCCCTTTCAGGTAAAGGATTCCTGCTGTAAGATGTTTTGTTACTGTTGCTCCTCCGCCTTCTATTCAGCACAGCTGTTAACTGTTATCTGTAACGTAATAATGATAACTGTAGGAAACTAGCAGATTACTTGCTATTAATGTTGAACATATATTGAAAACATTTTAGTTAACCACTTATATGTTCAAGATTATAGTCGTTCTGAAAACATATGATATAACACGTTAGGTCTTTTGTTTTATTCAATGAAGTAATAGTAAATTGAGTTATGGTGGTAAGAGACTCGCTGGAGGAGCAGCTTTCAAAATAAACTTCAAAGAGAAAGAAAATAGGAAGAAATAAAATAAAGGTAATAAAATATAGCTTAACACAACAGAATTACATTACCAAATGAGCATGGCTCTACTTTCTGGGTGATGTGTCCCAAAAAAGCTGCCTGTTATTTCTCAGTGCCTGCGAGAGACAACTTTTTTATGTTGTGAAGACCACCGGCTTTTCAGTTTGTCTTTGCCCACTAATAGACAAAACTCTTAAAATGTCCATGTCGTTATGCACAGGACTTTTACACCAGGTAGAATTAGGTATGAAATTATGAGTAATCATTACCACTGTTAATGAAAATACATTCTTGTTATTGAGCACCTAATATTTGCTTGTCTCAATCAACACCACTACTGTAAAGAGAAAACAAATATCCCTAATCTATAAGTTTAAAAAACAAATGAACTGTGTTACTCTGATAAGGAACCTGTCCTCTTAACTGAGCTTTTGCAGTCGGCCTCCTGGCTCCACAGTCAGCACCAGCGTTCTTCCTGCATTCACTCCTGCCTTGAGAAGAGCACCTGTTCTAAGGGAGCTTTGTCGACTGCAGAAACAATCGGTATTTCCATCTTTATTACTGAATGTATATTTCAACAATGGTCAGAGCTTCTCCTCTCCCTGAAAAAGCAAATGTTATACATGATGTTGACAGATCTAGATAAAAGGAAAATAAGTGCAATGGAATGTTTCACTTTACCAACGCGGCCTTTGGTTACTGATTAGCCTTAAGATTTTTAAACATATTGAAAACAATCACAGACTTATGCTGGTTTTCGAACTACTTTATTCTACAGTTTGGAACCACGGAGCTTCTGGAAAGCAGGGACAACACCTTTTCTGCCTTTTTTATTCTAAAAATACAACAAATCCCTACCACATGTTTTGTGCTCAGTGTTAAATGAATAAAAAAACTAAAGAAATAGCCTTGGGCAAATCACTAAGTTATCTTAAGTAAAGTGAAAAGTAATGTTTCGTACATAAAATAAAGGTCAGGTACAAACCATGAAACCATTACACTGAAATATAAATAGGGAATTTAAGAAAATAGTCGTATAGAAAGTCAGAAACGGCCAGGTGCGGTGGCTCAAGCCTGTAATCCCAGCACGTTGGGAGGCTGAGGCGGGCGGATCACCTGAGGTCAGCAGTTCGAGAGCAGCCTGACCAATGTGGAGGAACCTTGTCTCTACTAAAAATACAAAAATTAGCTGCACGTGGTGGTGCATGCCTGTAATTCCAGCTACTCGGGAGGCTGAGGCAGGAGAATCACTTGAACCTGGCAGGCAGAGGTTGCAGTGAGCCAAGATCATGCCATTGCACTTCAGCCTGGGTAGGAAGAGCGAAATGCCATCTCAAAAAAAAAAAAAAAAATTCAGAACCTAAGCTTTAATATCAAAACTAGAAAACACCTTAACCATGAGCTTAAAATACACTTATTATTTCCCCCCTACTCCTGGGTACCGTTTGGAGGTGTTGATAAAAAAAGTATTTATGAAGCAATGAATATAACTGTCCTGAATGCATTTTGTTCTTCCTCTAATTGACAGGGAAACCCTAGATAAAAGCAATTCTTCCAGGGAGCTGAGAGACATGCTTTTCAATCAACATGTAAGTTTCCTGAACATCACCTATATGTACCACTCTGTATTAGAGATGTAAAAAGGTGCAAGGCACCAGCCAGACCACCTTAGAACTTGCAGTATTATTGAAAACATAAGCCAGACACACATGAAAAGAATTGTAGCTGTAAACAGGTGAATTGAGTATGGGAATTGAGGGAACCAGGGAAGTCAAAGGTTATTTTCATATAAATGTGAATCTTTCAGATGCATTTAATTTTGGCCTTCCATTGGAAAAATTATTTACCAGAATTCTATAATGGACTTTTAATATCTGACTTTGGCTTAAATTAAACCTTCTTCTTAGTTTTTCTTCCCTTTTGCAATCTTTGAAACTTCAAATGCAAGCCCAATTATAATTATTATCCTCTAAACTACACTTTGGTAATCTTTCATGAGTTGCCAGATGCAATGGATAATTTGAGGAAATGACTTACTCAAAAATGTAGCAAGTGTTCACTTATAGCGAGCACTGAGGGCCACAATATAGAAGCCATATTCAGCATAGGGCACATGTATCTCTGCTGCAGGGAAGCTGGGCACCTACGTGCAAAACCACACTGAGCAGTGTTCTACTCTTTTGGTCAGTAGCATCTAGAGCTCAGCAATTTTAATTAAAAAAATTCTTATGAGCTAGATGCTACTAGAACAAAAGACTTTTTGAATGTTACTTATTTCTTATGCTAGCACTGAAAAGCAGGAATTAATAGTCACATTATACAAGAATGGTCACAATTTCAAAAACAGCGAGTCACTTTCTCAAAGTAGCATAGCTCTTAAATCTTGTTTCCATGCTTAAAGTCTTATCAATAGAACAGCGGAAATGTAGAACTGGAATAAATCTTACAGGTTATATAATCCTGGGTGACCGGGGTATGTGAAAACCAGCAGATTCTCCTTTCGTTTGTGTTCAGAACTTGTTGAACAGTCATCTAACATGCTACTCCAGGACTCCAGTATCAACCGAGCCACGTTAAAATAAGAGATGCTAATTTACTCTCTTAAAGCTAAATATAACCCGACTCATTTGTTAGGATGTGCGAATTGAGAGTCGACGAAGTGAACAAACATGCCCAAGGGTACCCTACCAGTCTTCTTCCTGAGTAGGAACATTCCAAACCACTGCATTGGTTATAGATGGAAAAGGGCAATTTCCTGCATCTTGTGATTCTAAGAGAATACGATGTGTCCCTAACCAAAAACATCCCATCTATGGCCCAGTGCTTGTACCAGTATTTCCACCACTAGAGATTCACTCCTGAGGCTCAAAACTTAGTATCTTAATAAAATATATATCTTAGGGATGATTACGACCTTAAGAACCCTTCATTGTTTTCCTGACTTTCCTTACAGTACATTTTGAGAGATTACAAGAAAAAAAAAAAAAAAACTGAGAGAGAAATTGTGTGTATAAAGGAAAGTAGCAAAGACGAATCAATCTAACTCCCCCCATTTCAGAGCCTCCAAGTCTTCCCCATCATAAAGGTGCAGTCTAAAGGTGCTGTCCATTTCCGGGAAACATTTCCTTTGTCCAAGCCAGGAGTTCTGTTTTCTATACACCTAGGGAACTCTACCTGAATCTTATTAAAGGAATGTCACTATAGTTATTTTGGTAAGTGTTTTATCTGCTCTTCCAGAATATATTATTCTGTTTTATGCAGTGCCTACCACAGTGCAGTGAGGTTGTGCACAAGATGTCTCTGGAATGTATCTGTCGAATGAACAAACTGATACAACATAAAATAGAATCAGTGGAAGCATTGGAGACATGATCCCTGTATTTGGAATCAGCTGCAATTTAACAAAGCCTTACCGTGACTCCCACACCCAGTGAGCTCCTTTCTGGGTGCACAGGAGTTAGTTCAAAAGCTAAGGTAGAGAAAGCTGTAACTGAAAGGTGTGCTTCTCATGAAAAAGCAAGGAAAAATGAGATTGTGAGATATTTGAGAAGGATGCTCTTAGCCTGTAGACTGTGGTCACTGCATGCATGTTAAATGTCTCAGCTTTCTATCCTTTAGGGGGAAAAATAGTCCACGCAGTGTTTATCTAACATCTGACACTGGTTTTGATTTACAAATCATATTTTTTCAACCAAATATGAGTCAAGTTCTACTATATGTAGCACTGAAAAAAAAAAAAGATGTTAATTGTAGGCACTTGGTAATTTCAAGTAGTAAGGTTACATTTCCTACTAAAACTAGCACTTGGGGACTCAGTGTTTTTGTTTACCTAAATGTCCTCAAGCATCAGTAGATAGTGCTGTTATTGATACATTTTTTTTTTTTTTTTTTTTTTTTTTGGAGACAGAGTCTCGCTTAGTCGCCCAGGCCCTTCCCATAGGAAATTAACAGATCTGAATATGGATGCTACAGCTTTCACCCACTCCTTTTATTTTCGATTTTTCTTTACTCAGCATAATGCCATCTTTTTGCTCCTAACAGCCTCAATCAGCACTCTTGGCTGCGTCAAGGTCAGGACTGCCTGCTGTGACTGGCTTGAGATTCAATAACCAGCCATAAGAGAGGTGCACAACATTAAATGGACACAGATTGCTTTTTCTGTAACTCCATTTAATAAGCATCTTTTCTAAACAATCCATGGAAAAATATCATTTTTTAGGACCAAAAAGAAATAGAATTTACTCATTAGTGTCTTCGACTCTAAACAACCAATCAGAATAATAATTATTATTATTTCAAAACCATCTCAGTGATAAGCCTAATTAATTCTCCAGGCAAATTCACTAACTGACAAAAGTTTTCTCATTCATGGGACAATCCAAACCAACCTTTAAAACTTTAACATGCTAAGAGACATGCCAGTACTATATCTGCTTAACAGTACCCCCACAGTACACAAGAGTATGGTTTTACTTAACTTCATGTTTCCCAAATAGACATGAGTCAACCTGGCAGCTCATGAAGCTTAATAATCAGACCTATAGCATTTTAAAAATCATTTTCACATAATACTTATCATTTTCCATGCATATTTAGAAATCAAGTTCTACCGAATAAAGCAAATACTATTTATCTAATTTTCTTATTATATATCTGTGTTTTTATTCTCCACAAAGCAGTATTATTAGTATATAAAAATTATCACTAGCAATGATCACCTCTCATGAGAAGTAAAGTATAACACATTATTACACAAATATTTTTAACTACATATTTTGGTTATTGTACTTGTCAGTATTGCATTTGATAAAGACAAAACAAAACCATCAACATTTTCCAATTTAGAAAATGAACACTGATTAATTTGCTGGCTGTTTTCTTGTAGTCACTAGCTAGCCAGGGGTTACATAACCACGCCAACACACACCATACACACGATGAACCTGCTTCCAGGTTATGTCCATTGCTCTCATTGAGAACTTGAATCAACCAATAACCTGCAAGTGCAATGATCAAAACATCTGAAAGACAATTCACCAATTTTGAACTCATGTTGTCCTCAACTACGTATTTTGGCCGCTGCTGAACTTTGGCCTATGTGTTTTCTTGGAATTTCTATAGTCAACCAATATTTACTGGGTTCCTGCCATGTGTCAGGCCCTACTTTAGGAGCTTTTGATTCAGCGTTGAAGAAACACAGTCAGGAAAGAAAGATGTGTAAAAATTTTGACAAGGTCTAGGAGACAACGATGTGCTGTTTGCCGAAAGCACAGAGGGGGAGCACCGGCCGGTGCTCAGGGAGCTGCTCAAGACCCACGTGAGTAGTGTCCCAATGGAGGGTTTTACTAAAGACAATTGATATTCACATCAGATATTTACATACGATTTGTAGCTGAATTTTTCCCACTACCTAATGAGGATTTTATTAGTCACTTTGACTAACTAAAATGACAAGGTTGCCGCTGGCGTACAAACTTCGCCTATTCTGCATACACTTACAAAAGAATAGAGAATCTGCTATGAATTTACTTAGTCAGAACATCATATTGGACATCCACCTTCTCAGTTGTTTTTCCGGAGTGAGCGCTTTTGCCAACTACTGTTTGTTGTGTTACGTCCCAAATCAAATGGCTGCAGGAGTTAGAACTTCCACATGGCCATTGAGTACCTCATCTCTCTCCTGTTCTGCCTACTATTGTGTATGAAAACTAGCACATGCACCAAAGTACCAACACACGTCCAGGGTCTTTCATTTTTTCGTTTTGACCTGCACGAAAAAATATAGCTCTTACTTTCAAATTTGGAAATGTGTGAAGTAAGATCTTTAACTTATTTCATTTATACCTTACTATCTAACAGCCTGTAAGGACATGTGTGCATACGGGTTTATAGATGGGTTTCCTTGCATGGAGGGCTGACATGGTTGTTTTCCTAAAGCCACCACTAACTCAACCAGTGCCCCAGCCAGGTTTGTCCTTGAGGTTTTCGCAGCGCCACTCTCTGTCTTGGTTAACTGAGCCTGTGACCAGCCTCCTGACAGCAACTCCCACAACCGACCTTGCTGTTTTGGTCCAGCTGCAGGCTCCTGTAAGATTCTGTTGTAAATTCATGGTACTTTTCTACCCCTGGCAGGAGGTTCAGGCTTGGTGACTACTCCAGCAACTCCTAGAAATTGTAATAGCTAAGGACGACAACATGGACTTGCGGACTAGCACTTAAAATTTCTCCTTTCTTGAACTTGGTCCCATTTTAGATTAAAATCTTGTTCTGATTCTTAATCTTGCTTCCCAGGTCAAGGATATCTTATCTTTTAACTAAGTTAGAAAGTAAATTAGAGAGCAAATGTGTTTGTAAAACTATATCTGGCATATATATGCATATACTTATATATCAACTATATCTGTAAATATTATTGAAATAGAAAAATAGTGAACCTTACTGGAAACTGAAAACCATGTGCTTCTACAAGAGGCTATTCAAAGATTATGTAGTGATTTGTTTTTCAAGATCCATTCCATCATTGCATTAATGATTTGTCAGTAGAAGAAACAACATTTGTTTTTAAAAAGTATTATTGTTCTGATAATTGGTGAACTTTGTCAAAATAGGGCACCATGCTCTGCTTGTACATCAAGCCTTGATGTGAAAAGAGAACTTACAGCTACTTCTTAGTTTCTGAATGCTACTCTCTCCTAAGTCACTCTCTTTTTTTAATGCAAATCTAAGGTCCCTGACTATATGAAATTAATCAATGCTTAAAGGAATAATGGGTTTGACGATGTACCATATCTTTAGCACTTTAGAATCTCAAAGAGGATTCTAAGAGAATTAATTGGCATAAACAATTTTAGACCACAGATCATGCGTATTTAAATGCTAAAGAATGACACTAACATCACATTTTCAGATACCAAATAAAAATACATCTTTTTCAATAAATTTTAAATTTTTGAGCACTTTTGGATTTACAGAAAAATGGTGTCGATTGTATGGAGACTTTCCATACACCTCATACTTAACTACCCCATCATTAACATCTTAAATCAGTGTCATACATTTGTCATGGTTAGTGGACCGATACTGGTCTATTTTATCATAGAGCCATACTCTATTCAGATTCTTCCCATTTTTGCCTAATATCCTTTATCTCTTCCAGGACCCCACCGAGGACCCTGTGTCACATTTAGACGTGGTTTCTCTTTAAGCTCCTCAATGACTATGAGAGTTTCCTGACTTTTCTTGTTTTTTCATGCCTACCTTGACAGTTTTCAGGACTGTTGGTCAGGTCTTTTATAGAATTCCTCTCTACCAGGATTTTGTTTGTTTGTTTGTTTGTTTGTTGTTGTTGTTTTCGGCTTGAGATATAAGTCCTATACAATATATCTATTTAAAGTGTATATTTCAGTGTTTCATTATATTCCAAGATATGTGCAACCATCACCACAATTCTAAATATTTTCATGACCGCAAAATGAAACCCTATACCCTTTGGCAAGCACCGCCCCCATCCCTTCAAGGCAAACACCCACCACCCTCGCCTTCCAGGGCCCTAACAACTCATCTACTTTTGTCTCTGTAGATTTCCCTGTTGGGGACATTTCCTACGAATGAAGTCATAGACATGTGGTATGGTTTTGCAACTGTGGGTTTTTTTTAAGGATATTGTCCAGGGTCATCCATGCTGCAGCATGTATTAGTACTTCATTCTTGGTCTGGTTGACATATTTCATTGTATGGAAATGGCACGTTTTGTCTATCCTTTCATCTAGTGATAGACTATTGGGGTGTTTCCACTTTTTGGCTAGTTTGAATAATGTTGACATAAACATTTTTGTACCAGTTTTTGTGTGGATACAGTCATGTGCTGCATAACAAGCTTTTGGTCAAGGATGGGTCACCTATACAATGATGGTCACATAAGACTATAGTGGAACTGAAAAGTTCCTATGATCTAGAGACGGCCTGTGGTCTTCTAACATCGTAATGCAGTGCATTACTCATGCATTTCTTGTGACGCTGGTGCAAACAAATCTACCGTGCTGCCAGTCATTAAAAGGCTAGCACATAAAACGATGTACACTACATAACGGTTTTTTCTTTTTTCTTTTTTCTTTTTTTTTTTTTGAGATGGCGTCTCATTCTGTCGCCCAGGCCTGGAGAGCTGTGGCACCGTGTCAGCTCGCTACAACCTCCATCTCCTGGGTTCAAGCAATTCTCCTGGCTCTGCTTCCCGAGTAGCTGGGATTACAGGCGCCCACCACCACACCCAGCTAATTTTTGTATATTTTTATAGTAGAGACTGGGTTTCACCATGTTGGCCAGGCTAGTCTCAAACTCCTGACCTCGGGTGATCCAGCCACCTCAGCCTCCCAAAGTGCTGGGATTACAGGTGTGAGCCACCGCGCCTAGCCCAGTACATAATACTTAATAATAATAAACAACTATGTTTCTGGTTTACACATTTACTGTATTGTACTTTTTATTGTTGTTTTAGAATATACTTGTTCTACTTACAAAAGTATTAACTGTAAAACAGCCTCAGGTAGGTCCTTCAGGAAGTGTTACAGAAAAAAGCGTTGTCATCCTAGGAGATGACAGTTCTATACCTGTTATTGTCCCTGAAGACCTTCTAGTGGGACACGGTGGTGGTGGAAGACAGTGGTGTGTATGATTCTGACCCTGTGTAAGTCTAGGCTAATGTGCATTTGTGTCTTAGCTTTTAACAAAAGTGTTTTTAAAAAGTAAAATAAAACAAAATTTCAAACTAGAAAAAAACTTGTAGAATAAAGCTAAAAGGAAAGAAAATATTATTGTACAGTGGTGTGTGTGTTTCATATTTTAAGGTGTTATTACAAAAGGGTCACAAGTTTAAAAAATTAAAAGTTTATAAAGAAAAAAGTAATAAGCTGAAGTTAATTTAATAAACTAAAGTTAATTTTTTCTTTATTCTATAAAGAAAAAATACTTTTTATAAGTTTGCTATCCCCTCAGTGTACAGTGGTTATAAAGTCCACAACACTGAAGAGTAATGTTGTAGACTTCACATTCAACTACAGCTCACTCACTCACTCACACAGAGCTACTTCCAGGCTTGCAAACTCCATTTATGACAAGTACCCTATACAGGTGTAGCACTGTTCATCTTTTATATCATATTTTTAGTGACCTTTTCTAGTTTTAAAAATGTTCCAATACACCAATACTTAATATTTTGTTACAGTTGTCCATATTATTTAGTACAGTAACAGGCTGTATAGGTTTGAAGCTTAGGGCAGCAGGTTATACCATACAGCCTAGGTCTCTAGTAAACTAAACCATCTTGGTTTTCACAAGTGCAGTCTATGATGTTCAAACAATGATGAAACTGCCTAACAAAGCATTTCGCAGAATAGATCCTCATTTGTTATGCAACACGTAACTGTACATGTTTTCCTTGCTCATGGGTATATAAGTAAAAATGGCATTTCTCGATTCTATGATGATGCTATGTTTAAACATTCCGGGAATTACCAAGACTGTTTGCTAATGTGGCTGCACTTTTTTACATTCCCACCGGCAGCAGAGATGAGGGTTCTAATCTCTCCACATCTTTGTGATGTACGTACTACACTTGGCTTTTTAAATTCTTGCCATCCTAGTGGGTGTGAAGTAGTATCTCATGGTGGTTTTGGATTGCATTCCCCTGATGCCTAATAATGTCAACAATCTTTTTATGTGAATATTGGTATTTGTATATTTCCCTTCAAAAAATGTATATGAAGATCATTAGCCTATTTTTAAATTGGGTTATTTGTCTTTTTATTATTGAGCTCCAAGAGTACCTTCTATATTCTAGATGCAAGTCCCTTATTAGACATACAATTTCCAAACATTTTCTCCCATTCTATGGCTTGTGTTTTTACTGTCTTAAAGGTCTCTTTGAAGAATAAATGTTTTTAGTTTTGACGAAATCCAATTTACCTTTTTTTTTTTGCTCTTGCCTTTAGTAAAAAACGTCTTTATTCCTTTGTCATTAATTGCTCAGGGAGCTTCCTCTCTCTTCAGTCACATGACAATTGCAAACAACGGTTACTTTCCAAAATCTTCCTCTTCCTTCCTTTGTACTCCTCCCCCTGCACTCTCTCCCAGGACTTCAATGAAGTAGAAATCCTTCATCCTCTCATCCTCATCACTTAGTCTCTTTCTTTTCTCTCTCTGACTCTTCCATCAGAACCAAGTCTTTGCTCATTACCCCCTTAGCTTTGTCTCTCTCTGGATGAAGTATAGAGTGTCGTGAAGCAGTTGTGTGCACTCATTGTTCCAGTTCCTCAATTTTCTTTCAACCCCAAACCTAGTGGCATGCCTATCATTTTACCCAAACTGCTCTTAAAAATTCAACCAGTGGCCTCCTTTTGCTGCATTCAATGAAGTATGTTTAGTCCTCATGTCACATGAACCTTTATGCATTTGAGATTGTTTCCCTTGCACCTTTGTAAGCTCCTCCTTTTGCTGGCTTTCATGATCCCAACAATTCCTGCTTTTCCTTTTTTTTTTTTTTTTTTTTCCTGGCTGCATCTTCATCAGTTTCTTAAATTCTTCCCCTATCAACCTCTATTTTCTTTTTTGCTATTCGAGTATTTCATCCATTGCTCTTCTCGCTCCTCTATACATTCCCCAGGATTGAGATAGTCTACCCCCAGAGGTTGAGAACCTATGACCTGTATCTTCAGATGGCATTCAATAGCCTATCCACCTCCATGTGGGGAATTTCGTAATAATCTCTGGAATCACCTGACTTCTCAATGTCTCCCGCTCTCCCTCTCCTCGCTAAGAGTACCATTGTGTGACATCGGCAATCACCCATATGACTAACAAGAACCTTAAGACTTCTTTTAAAAAAGGTCTATTGAGATGAACATACTTTTAAGTCACCTTCCCCTTTAACTTGTGTAATTAAGTGTTTCCCAAGATAATTACAGAGTGAAGCCACCATCACTAAAACTGAATTTCAGAATATTTCTCTCACCCCATAGAGAAAATTTATATCCATTTGCTATCACTCTTCATTCTCCCTCTGCCTTGTATAAAGGCTGAGTAAACCACTAGTCTATGTTTTTTCCCTATAGATTTAATCTCTCTCTGGACACTTGATCTGTCACTAAGATCTAACTTGTAATACCTCCTCAGCAGGGCTTAATGTGTATACTTCTTGGATCAGATTCCCTCTCTCTTTATTTCTTTTACTGGTGAAACTGCTATATTCTCCCAACTGGCAACACTATATGTGTTTGTTTTCTCTAATCTATTTTTGCCAGAATTGTTCTATTGTAGTAAACATAGTCATGACACTCAGTTAGTTATATGATTTCGATATTTGTTGCCTCCAAATCTCATGTTAAAATGTAGTCCCCAGTTTTGGAGGTGGGGCTTTGTGGGAGGTGCTGAGATTGTGGGAGCTGATGCCTCATAGATGGCTTGGTGCTGTCCTTGCAACAGTGAGAGAGTTCTTGCAGCATCTGGTTGTTTAAAAGTATGTGGCACCTCTCCTCTCTCTCTCTTGTTCCCACTCTTGCTATGTGATATGCTGTCTATCCATTTCACTTCTAACATGATTGAATGCTTGTTGAGGCCTCACCAGTTGAGGCCTCATCTACAGGTGAGCCAATTAAACCGCTTTTATTTATAAGTTACCTAGTCTTGGGTATTTCTACATAGGAATGCAAAAACAGCCTAATACAGAAAAATGGTACCAGGAGTGGGATGTTGCTATAAAGATACCTGAAAATATGGAAGTGGCTTTGGAACTGGGTAATGGGTAGAGGTTGGAAGAGTTTGGAGGGCTCAAAAGAAGACAGGAAGATGAGGGAAAGTTTGGAGATACTTCGAAACTGGCTGAGTGGTTGTAACCAAAGTGCTGATAGAAATGTGGACAGTGATGGGCAGGCTAATGAGGTCTTAGATGGAAATGAGGAACTTACTGGGAACTGGAGTGAAGGTCACCCATGTTATGCCCTAGCAAAGAACTTGGTTGCATTGTTTTCAGGCCCTAGGAATCCGTGGAAGGCTGAACTTAAGACTAATGAGAAGGTATGTGGCAGAAGAAATTTCTAAGCAGCAACGCATTCATGATGTGGCCTGGCTGCTTATAACAACCTACACTTGGATGCAGGAGCATTAAATGTCTTAAAGTCAATACCTATCCTTAAAAGGGAAGCAGAGCATAAACATTTGGAAAATTTGCAGCCTAGACATGTGGTAGAAAAGAAAAGCATGTTTTTAGTGGAAGAATCCAAGTGGACTGTGGAGCAAACACTTTCTAGAGAGAATTGCATGACTAAAAGGGACGCAGGTGCTGCTAGCCAAGACAATGGGATACAGCCCTGGAATGAGTTTCAGAGATCTATGAGGCGGCCCCTCCCATGAC
The DNA here is from genome assembly GCF_000951045.1 of Mandrillus leucophaeus. Classification (NCBI taxonomy): domain Eukaryota; kingdom Metazoa; phylum Chordata; class Mammalia; order Primates; family Cercopithecidae; genus Mandrillus; species Mandrillus leucophaeus. Next base: position 1,238,719 of record NW_012106186.1, read on the forward strand.
AGGCCCAGAGGTCTAGAAAGAAAGAATAATTTTATGGGTGATGCTCAGGGCCCTGATGCCCTATGCAAGGTGGCTGCTCCCTGCATCCCTACTGCTCTAGCGCTAGCCATGGCTCAAAGTGCCCCAGGTACAGCTCACATTGCTGCTTCGGAGGGTGCAATCCATTAGCTTGGCAGCTTCAACATAGTGTGGTATTGAGCCTGCAAGCGCACAGAATGCAAGAATACAGGAGGCTTAGCAGCTTCCATCTAGATTTCAGAAGATGTACCAGAAAGCCTGGGAGCTTACGCAGAAGCCTGCCGCAAAGGTAGAGTCCTACACAGATATTCGACTAGGGCAGTGCCAAGCAGAAACGTGGCATTGGAACCCCATGGAATGTCCCCACTGGAACACTGCCTAGTGGAGCTGTGGGAAGACCACTGCCCTCCAGACGGAAGAATGGTAGATCCAACAGCATCATGCAACCTCATCATGGAAAAGTCATAGGCCTTCAACCCCAGCACATGAGAGCAGCCACATGGGCTGCACCCCACAAAGCCACAGTAGACCTGCCCAAAGCCTTGGGAGCCCACTCCTTGCAGCAGTGTGATCTGGATGCAGGACATAGAGTCAAAGGAGATTCTTTTGGAGATTTAAAATTTAATGACAGCCCTGCTGGGTTTCAGAATTACATAGGGCTTATTACCCCTTTCTTTTGGCCATTTTTTTCTTTTGGTATGAGAATATTTACCTAATTCCTGGAACACAAATGCATCTTGGAAGTATGTAACTTGGTTTTTATTTTACAGTCTCATCGGGGAAAGGAACTCATCTCCAGAAGGGACATTGGACATGGGACCTAGAATTTTTGAGTTAATGCTGAAGTGAGTTAAGATTTTGGGGGCTATTGGCAGGAGATGATTGTATTTTGCAATGTGAGAAGGACATGAGATTTGGGGATGCAGGAATGGAAAGATATGATTTGGGTATTTGTTCTCTACAGGTCTTATGTTGAAATGTAATCCCCAGTGTTGGAGGCAGGGCTTGGTGGGAGGTGTTGGGTTGCTGAGGCAGATCCCTCGTGAATGGCTTGCTGCTGTTCTCATGGTAGTGAATGAATTCTCAAAGGATTTGGTTGTTTGGAAGTGTATGCCACTCCACGCTTGCTCTCTTGGCCCTGCTCTTGCCATGTAATATGCTGGCTCCCTCATCATCTTTTACCATGAGTAAAAGCTCCCTGAGGCCTCACTGGAACCTGAGCTGATGTTCACGCCATGCTTTCTGTACAGCCTGCAGAATCATGAGCCAATTAAAACTCTTTTCTTTATAAATTACCCAGTCTCTGATATATTTCTTTATGGCAATGCCCAAACAGCCTAACACACCTACTCACAATGTTTGAAATGTTCCTCATTCACTCTGGAATAAAGACAAATACAATGTATGTAACATATGGTGCTCTTCATATGGCCATACCTTCCCGGTAATTTATGACTACATCCCTGATAATACCAAATTGCAACTTCCTGTAATCATTTGCAGTGTCCCCAACACAGCATAATTACTTCTGCATAAAAACGTTCACATTCCTGCTTCTCCTGCTAGAGAAATCTTCCTCTGACTCTACATAGCGAATCTCAGTTTGAAGAATGTGAACCTGTGCTGCCAAAAATTCACGTTCTCATGACTATTGTAACACACATTCTAGGTACTTATTTATCTGTGTCTTCTTTATTTATTTATTTTTTTTGAGACGGAGTCTCGCTCTGTCGCCCAGGCTGGAGTGCAGTGGCCGGATCTCAGCTCACTGCAAGCTCCGCCTCCCGGGTTCCCGCCATTCTCCGGCCTCAGCCTCCCGAGTAGCTGGGACCACAGGCGCCCACCACCTCGCCCGGCTAATTTTTTGTATTTTTTAGTAGAGACGGGGTTTCACCATGTTAGCCAGGATGGTCTCGATCTCCTGACCTCGTGATCCGCCCGTCTCGGCCTCCCAAAGTGCTGGGATGACAGGCTTGAGCCACCGCGCCCGGTCTATCTGTGTCTTCTTTTGCTCTACAAGCTCCTTTTGTCCTAAAGCTCCAGAATCTTATTTTTAGGGGCCAGAAATTCTTCTTGAACTTAGTATGTATTTAGTGAATATTTGTTGAACAAATACATACATGAAAGTTGATAATAGATTCTGACATTTATCTCAGAGACCTGCTCCAATCTATTTCATTACTTTTGTAGACAGTAATATATCTCTGCAGCTATACATTCAGAAAGTTACAGCACCAAATGTACAGTATGCACATAATCATGAACTTACATCCATATCAAAGAAAAATGCGAAGCTTGACATTTCAGACTTTATGTGTTCAATGGTTCCTTGTGAAGGTAGCTTGACTCTATTAGCACACTGCAAGCATCCAGACACATGTAAAGAAAGAGATCAGAGTTCTTGGAGGTGCTCATAGAGAACTAAGCAATCCTTTATATATGTTTGTAGGATGTGTCTGCAATTTGGTGTCAAGTGAGGGGTATGGAGAAAATGACATAGGTGGATGTTATGAAGAAAAATGCAAACACTATTTAGGATTGTCAACTGAAATTCTCTGAACAGAGGCCATGGATAATTAAAATTTGTCTAAAATATATATGCATCTAAAACTTTGTGGTATTCTCTACCATATAACATCACAATGATTTCCAAAAATAGGCTAATTTGCTTTAAATATGACATACATTAAAGAATGTACAAAGGACATACATTTTGAATAAAATGTCTAAGATTTAAAGCTCTAAATAATTTTTTGCTCAAAATTTATTAAAGAATTGTTTCTTGATTTCATAATATGTGTGAGAAACAATGGTTGGTTCTCAGGAAGCAGAAGAAGACAGACAGAGAGAGGGAGAACATGAAGAACTTTCCACTTATTATACTTACATTTCACAATGGGATGCAACGAATATAAATAAATACATAGAATATTATGCATTAACTAGCACTGAACATGAAAATAAAGTAGGATTTTGGAGTTACTGAACAGGAGGGGTTGTGTTTTAATACAGGATGCTCAGGGAAATACTGTTGGGAATGATGGCTTCTGATCTGAGAAGAAAGGAAAGAGTGAGTCAGCTCTAAGGGTCTGGGGACAAGGAGGCATCAGGGAGCAAACGGGAGCTGAGATGGGAGTGGTTTATAGTTTCTTGAACCTCAGTGAGGCCTGGGTGGCTTGAATACAGAAAGTGAGGTAGAGTGAACAAGGATGAGGTCACAGAGGTACTGGGAGCCTATAAGTTAGAGTATTGATGTTCATCGTCAGAACCTTATGAATGAGATGAAAAATTATTAGAGGGCTTTGCACAGATGGAGGAATAACTCGATTTGGCTAGTTGCAGTTCTTTCCAAGAATCACCGTAGCTGAGAAGTAGATGACAAACTCTGTGTTGGGTAGAGGCGTGTGTGACTACATTAAAAGTAAAAAGAATGCTTAAAAGTCTGCAGCGATAAGCAGTGAAATATCATCGTGGTTTGGACCAAGGAAAGTAGTGGAGGTGGTGAGAAGAGACTAGATCATGGATATATTTTGATGTTAGAACCATTCAAATAAGATTTTAAAAATTGGAATACAGTTTTAGAGAAAAACAGAAACCAAGGAGGACACAAATTTCTTGAATTAACACCTGCGAGTGCCATTTACTGAGATCAGCAAGGCCATGGGAGGAATTGTTCAAGGAATCTGGGCTGGAAATAGAAACATGGTAGTGACAACTTGAAGAAGGTGCTTGGAACCATGAAATCCGGTGACAGTCTAAAGGGATTTGGGGTAACTAGAAAGTTGAAGACCTCCCAAGTGTGACCCCAGGGCTTAAGATGTTCAGAAGTCAGGAACACGAGGAAGGACTGGGAGAGCCATGGGAGACACAGTAGCAAGAGAGGTTGGAGGGAAACTAAGAGAGATAATGGCCACAAAGCCAAGTCAGGGTGCCCAAGAGGGAACCAGCAAATACCCTCGTAGGTCGAGGGGAACATACACTGACAGCGACCCTTGGGCTTGACAATGAGAGGTCCCTGGTGGTTCTGGTGAACATCGTTATGGTAGCCGGAAAGCTCAGTGGCTAGGATCGTGAAAAATGAAATAAAAAAATTACTGAGTTTATATTAATAATTAGATATATGAACTGACAAAGTCCTTCATTTCTCTTCACCTCAGTTTTTACTATTCATCTCCAAAATGAGGGAAAATAATCACATGTTTTGAGAATTATCTGAGAATACAAATGCAAATTTTTAGAACAGTGCATGGTATATAAAAAGCTCTCAATAAATGGCAGTTATTGTCATATTACCATCATAAAATCACAGAAGCCCTTGGCCAACATTATCATGAATGCAAGCCTTAAGTAAAGAGAATGCCTATGGCCCTCCCCAGGAGACTCAACAGACCAGAGCATGAATCCAGATTCTAGAACATTAGTTTTTAAATTTTATACATATTCTAGTAACATTTAGTTCAGTGTTGAATATTTTAGTGAAAAGGGTAACTCACTCCTATTGGTTTCCCATATTCTCATTCTCTCATTCTTGCATTTTTTTTAGCAACAATTTTGCAGAATCTCTTCATATTCTCACAAAAACAACACTCCCACCTCTCCATATCCACCCAGGGGACACAGCGAGAATCTCTCATTTGGATCCAAATGTGTGCATGTCTCAAATTTAATTAGTCAACAATAAAAGACTTATCCTTTGATAAATGTATACAATGTAACTTGTGCTTTTGATAAATGTGTTGATTTGTATATTTTCTTTAGTTGGAGTGCATTTGAATAGAATATAAAAATCCTTTAGGAAAAAGAAATATTTTATACTTTTTCTTGATTTTATTCTGCCTTTCCAAAATTGTATAAATTAAATTAAAAGCAAAAAGGATGTGAAATGTTATTTTTCTTCATAAATAAATCCTAAAATAAATGTCAAGATATTATTCAAAAATGATTTATATTTCACCAATACATATCTATATATGGTAATACGCATTATATTAATAGCATTTTTATTTCATGGACCATTTTTTGCCATGTTACAAATAAAATAGTGTAATTTTAGAATTCAGTCTATAGAATTATAATTGAAAGCTTTATATGAGTGTTTTTTATTAAATTGATCACTTCTGTGGATTTTCCTCTGATACCTCAAATACTAATGAAGTACAACCAAAACAGACTGAATTTCAAGTTGCTAGTAAAGTGTCCAAAATAACATACTCAGCATTTTGAGAAATACATACCTACACACACAAAGACACAACACACACAAATTTAGATCTAAAAAGGGATTATGCCAAATTGATGACATATAATTAGAATGAAAATAGAAAGCAAGTAATTATGTAAAAATGTATTTGTCTTTCAATGGTTTAAAAAACATTGCTTCCTTACTGTACTATATCCACAAAGTTGCCTTTAATTGTCTACTTTAATAGACAAAAATCATTGCTCAGAAACCCTAAAACATTGTTTCATTTCTATTTAGCTTTTGCATATGTGATTTTTTTATGGGCAGAGTCATCATCCTAATTATGTTTTGCCAGAGTTCATAATGATCTTTATTTTATATCGTTATTATAGTTGCTAGCTTTATTAATTTTAAAATTGTATTCAATGAAAACACACAAGCAGATATTAATAGTTCTAATAACATGGTTTAAATAGAGATCTCTGCAGAAACTACCTTTGAATTTTAAAAAATTCCTAGTATATTTTCCATATGAGTAATAACAATTTGATTATTTTCACACATTAGCTAAAGCAAATAATTTTTGTATTCTCTGTAATGTTTTCATTGTATATAATATTTAAAGTAATTAGCCTAATATCACTGAAATATTGGATTCTATCTTCTACACACACACACACACACACACACACTTGATATAACTGTTCTACTACAGTCATATTCTGAAAGACATTTAAATATCATAAAATTATTATATAATTTCAAAATTTAGTCTGACTTTTTGATTTTTACAATTTTATTTTTATGTTTATTTTTTAAATTTTTCTTTCAATAGGTTTTGGGGGTACATGTGGTTTTCTGTTACCTGGATGAATTATGTAATAGTGATAAAACAAAGTTTTATAACATTTTACACAACTAATCTTATTCTTGTTTTATTTTAATGACATGCTCTAAAATCATTCACATGCATAATTATGAGTTCTTTATTTATAAAATTAAACATCTGTAATAACATAAAACTTCTATTTTATTGATCTTAAGAAAATACTACATACTGCTTCTGTTTTGAATAATGAGAAAATCTCATTAAGAATCTTGTAACTTCCTGCAAGATGAAATCAGCAGCTGACATCAGTTGTCATTTTCTTTCTGCCTGTAACTGATGACTTTGAGTAATACACAGCCTCAGTAGGTTTCCTCCCGCCGTAAACATGATGCAATGATATATTAGAAGATCGTTTGGAGAAGAACGTTGCCCATCACCCCAACATATAATGCAATGATTCCAATTTCCACTGTTGCATATGCCTTTTCAGTTTCCACTTTTACATAGATCTAAGTACAATGCACTTCAATTTTGCATTTTTCTTTTTATAATCATTGAGAGGGGTACTTCCATCAATCAGATTTGCTCTAATGCAAAATGTATGCAAGTTTACTTAATATAAGAGAGAGAAGCTCAACGCTAGCCCCAAACAAAACCTTAATCTATGCATTGCCCAGTTTTTTAAAAGGTCCTCCTTTAAAAATTCATCTTCATTTTTATGCATTCTGGGACCTATGTTTCCATTTAATTTTAACTAAATTTAATCATAGGCTTGAAAGAAAAATCATTGAGGAGCTTTCATCTTCCTGTGTAGATACTTGAAAATTTTTTAAAATTTATTTTCATCAGTATATATTTACACAGGAAGTCCTTGAGATGTAACCTAATAGCAACATCTAAATTTAAAAGGCTGGTATTATGTCATATTAACTCTCTCAGTTTTTGACACCTTAATGGTTCTGTGCCTCTGTGAACCATCAATAACAGTAGTCCAACTGCACTACTAATTCAAAGTGACTAGAATTATGTCATCCTATGCTGCAAAGTTTATGACATCCGTTTAAGAGGTGGATGACCACCGTTTCATTTAAAATGAAAAGCTTTCCATAAAAACTTAATTTACCAGGCTCTCTTGAAATTCACATTAAGTCTCTTCACTTTCTTGGTTCTCAGTACTCTTGCAAATATTTTATTATCTAGTGATCTATTGACTTCTCCAGGGATTTCTTTCCAAACTGACAAACAAAAATAACAACTAATGCCTTTGAAGAGTAACTGCCTGTGGTTAACATCTCTCTAATTGTTTTCCTAAGATAATCTTGATAAAAGAAGTTTGACTTGTAAATTTGATTGAGTTCTTTACAGGTTCTGGATATTAGCCCTTTGTCAGATGAGTAGATTGCAAAACTTTTCTCCCGTTCTGTAGGCTGCCTGTTCACTCTGATGATAGTTTCTTTTTCTGTGCAGAAGCTCTTTAGTTTAATTAGATGCCATTTGTCAATTTTGGCTTTTGTTGCTGTTGCTTTTGGTGTTTTAGACATGAAGTCCTTGCCCATGCCTATGTCCTGAATGGTATTGCCTAGGTTTTCTTCTAAGGTTTTTAT
>NW_012106186.1:1247501-1342354 GCF_000951045.1 Mandrillus leucophaeus
CAAGAACAGAAAACCAAATACCGCATGTTCTCACTCATAGGTGGGAATTGAACAATGAGATCACTTGCACACAGGAAGGGGAACACCACACACTGGGTCCTATTGTGGGGAGAGGGGAGGGAGGAGGGATAGTATTAGGAGATATACCGAATGTAAATGACGAGTTAATGGATGCAGCACACCAACATGACACATGTATACATATGTAACAAACCTGCACGTTGTGCACATGTACCCTAGAACTTAAAGTATAATAAGAAAAAGAAAAAAAAAACTACCCCAGGACATGGGAATCATTCCGTTAAAAAAAAAAAAAAGAAGTTTGTCCTATTCTGTTTTGTTTTGTCTTTAAAAAGTGCATTTTAGCATCTACTTTATGCTAGGTACTTTTAATCCCCACAAGATAAGTATTATTAGCTTTTTTAACAACTGAATAAATAGAAGCCCAGAGAAGCTCAGCTATTTTCCCAATGACACACAACTTACAAGTAGCTGAGTCATAACCTGAAATGAGATTCAAATGCTGGTCCTAATGCTCTTTTCTCTTTACCAGATTTACAATGAAATAAATAAAAAATAAGATACAAATTTAACACAAACAATAATTTTCAAACTCAATCATTCAAACTCATTTTTAAAAATTATTATGAACATAAGGTAATGGATAAAAAGCAAAAATATTCTAATGATACAGGATCCTTACCTTTTTGTCATTTTTTTTAAAATTATAACTTTACCACTAATATAAAACTTTTACATTTTGTGACCTTTTTAATTATTATTTATGTGCCATTATTTTAATGGCAAAAACCACAATTACTTTTGCACCAGCCTATATGGAACAATCTTAAATACTATGGACATTGTATTTCCTAAGCATATTACTAATCAATTCTCGACAACCTTTGATTGCTTTTTCGTTTTTGTTTTTTGCTCAGATTAAACCATACACAAAGTAATATTATGCTTAGAATTTAAGAAAATAAAGTGAGCCTTGTGATATGAACTACATGAACTACACACATATTATTTATATTTATAATTTATTAACCATTGTGACAGCAAAAAACAAAAAATGGTGCATCCTTCCAATCATTTGCTAAGAAAGCTGGAGTGTTTGGGGGTTGTTAAATACTATGCAAATTGATAAACACTCCTTACTTATCAATGTGCTTCTGGAAAATTAATTGCCCCACTGTTTATATCTTGTCATTGAAGAGCATTGATTAATTTCTTTCCTCTTTAAATAGTTGACCAATACTTAATTATTTGAAAGGTATTACTAACATGCAGAACTTAAATATATCCCCTGTAAATAAAGACATTCCAATAAAGTATAATTATTTATAGGCAGCAATTACCTGAGGCCAACACTCTTCCTATCCCAGTCAACCTCTGATATAATGATATAATTTTTTTTTTACCTTTGCATAAGCAAATTGCAAGGGATAGTCCCAGAGCAGCCATAATTTCACTTTTTTTCATAAGTGCTGTATTTTTGTATCACCTTGCACTTAACTTTATTATGTCGATATGCCAGATTGGAAATAGAATGATGGTGCTGAGAGAAGTTGTATGTTTAGAATTCCTTGATTTGTGTGTGTGTAAATTATCAAACAAAATGCCATATTAGTATTCAATGCACTTAGGTTTTTAGTAGCTTAAAGATAAGTATGTTTTGATCACTCTAATAAATACATTCATTTTACTACATGTGGCAAAATTTAACAGGGTGTAAATTCTCAATATTTTGTATCATTACAGTATTACACATTAGATATGTTGCTACAAGACATGGAATCGAATTTTCAAGATAAGACCCTACTGTCTACGTGTGTGTGTTTCTACAAGTGCCTTAGATATTTACACACGTTTGTACATCCTTTAAATTCAATTCGCAAAACTGGTAAATGCGGAAATGGTTCTTGAAAATCACTGCTTTCCCTTGACCTCTACTTTGTCTCTTACGTCCTGGAAGAAGCAATTTAAAACGACCTCTCACAAAACTGCTGTAGTTGCCTTAGCTGCAAAATTAAGAAATAATAGGTTGATGGGAGAATGAAATAAATTTACATATGCAAACTGTTTAGAAAAATGCCTGAGCCTATTTCGTATGTTATTTTGTTAGTCGTATTATTTTCTTTTCTTTAAGACAGAGTTTCACTCTTTCGCCCAGGCTGGAGTGCAGTGGTGCCATCTCGGCTCACAGCAACCTCCGCCCCCTGGGTTCAAGCGATTCGCCTGCCCCAGCCTCCCCAGTAAGGTGAGATGATAGGTGCACACCACCACACCCGGCTAATGTTTGTACTTTTAGTAGAGACGGGGTTTCGCCACGTTGGCCAGGCTGGTCTCAAACTCCTGACCTCAGGTGATCTGCCCGCCTCGGCCTCCCAAAATGCTGGGATTACAGTCATATTATTTTCATATTACTGTTAGTAGGATCATTGTTGTTAGCATTATTATTAAAAAGCCAGTCATTTTCATTCATCTAAATTGAGGCATGATGAACAAGTGTCCAATGATCTACTCAATTCTGAAGGTTATTGAAAATTCTTACCTAAGAATAAAAACACAGCTAATAGTATGGTGTCTTGGTTGAAAGTATTTGACGTATTTGATGTGGTACCAGTTAGAACTAGATTTGAAACTGGTGACTGTCAAATATTGGCTATGTAAGCTTGTTAAAATTGTAAAAAAAACTTGTAAAAATATCATGTCTTGTATTGGTTAGCTCCTCTACAAAACAGAAATTGATAACCGATTTCAGATGATTTTTGAGAGGATTGAATGAAGTAATATTTGCACATTTTCTAACAGGACAATCACTCATGTGTGTAGTTATATGTATGGAATATACCTACATACACATAGAGACATACAAATAGACGATAGATAATACATATACATTATTTTATATTTTGTTATATATTACTACATACCATTTCCAAACATTATCATCAGTTTCCAGTTGAATTTTAAAAGAGAAATAATTTTTCATTGCATTATTTTTATTTAAATAAATGTATAAATATTATCAAATTTGTGACACAGGATAAATCTACCTTTTAATAAGTATGGCAATAATAATTTTGTACACCTGCTATACTTTAGAACTGTATTTTCCCATAGAAAAGCTTCTGTATGGCAATGAACGTATACGTTATCACTTAACATAGTGCTAATTCCATCTTGTTTTATCATTTGATGGAAACAGTGGAGGAATTGTGCCTCTAGGGAAACTGTATCACTTTCCTTGATGTTACTGCTCTGTATATTTTAATCACTCTAATTTCATAACATTGAGTTATTTGACTTTCACTTACCAAATATTTGGTAATCACTAAATTTTAATGAAAGTATATATCTGCGACCAGACTATATAAAGCAGTCAAAAGTTTAAATGCAAGATAGTTGATATCTAGGATAGTATATCTATTTATACTTTTTTACTGCATGGCTCTTATGAAAAGCCAATTTTGTGTTAAATGTTGTAGTTTAGTTAATGATCATATTCTTTTAAAAATTATGAATTTCTTATATTTTCTGCTAATATAGATTTTTTAAAAAAACATTAGGGCACCATTTTCTCTGATTATTAATCTTGAAAATGCTCTCCCAATCCATGAAGTAATGAAATATTCCACGGAATAGAACAAAAACAAAAGCAAACATATTGAACTTACACATCTGTTTATTTTCTGCATAATGTTAATTATGGCTGGTCTTTAATTTATCACACATTCTCTCTTTTTTTTATCTTCTCTTTTTTCTATGAAAATAAGGTCAATGCTAGATTTAAGAATTTTAAAGTATAAAAGTGATCTCTTATATTGTCCTAATCTACAATAATCTTATAGTTCATTAATGTGACATTTAAGAATGAAAATAATGCATAACACATGTCAGTTTTTATGGACAACAGTAAAGTATGTATTCCTACGTACTAGAACCGCAGACTTCAAGACTATTGTGAATAAAAGTGATATTCAATATTTCACAATCTATTTATTTATTTATACTCAGTTAATCTAATTGCATATGCTTATTATAAAATGTTTAAACATTATAGAAATTTATAAAGTAAATAATGGAAAATAACTGTTAATTCTCCGGTCCTTCTTCATCCCACAACCCAAAAGTAAAAACTGGAAACACCTACGTTTCTCTCTATAACTTTTTATATATAGATAAAAATTGGAAGAGAGATAAAGACCCACATCACTTTTGAAAACTAGGCAACAATCTTATTTTTATGCATTGCTCTTTATTTCACTTAACAATAGAGTTCAGAAGCCCTTCAACAGAGACAGACCTCAATTTTCTTAAAGGATGTGTAGTACCCCATAACTTGAATGCACCAAAACGTATAGAGCCAGTCTTTCTTTTGATAGACATGTTTGGGTTTTCACTGTCACATGCAACTTGCCCAAGGAATCTGCATACATTCCTCTTCTTGTGTGTTGGTCTCAGCCAGGCTTCTCTAGAATCAGAGCAGGAGGCAAGCTTTCAGTGTGGATACTTTATTAGGAGGTAAAATCCCAGTGCACCACGAGTGAGGGAATGGAGAAACAGAGTACAGAAGCAGGGAGAGCAAAGGGAAGATGTCACAGGACAAAGCCAGCCTTTGCCTTGCAGACATTCATTTAACTATATGAGCCTGCTCCATTCAAGCTGAGCAGAACCCCGGTCTTCAGAAAATGCCATCGAGCAAGAAAGAGTGAGGAGTGCATTGGCTGGCCCCCCTCTGCTTCAGATGAATCTAAGTTTGTCCCATAGTTCCTAGTGGTGTCACCTGGCCCTTTGGGCTTCAAACCATTGAACCAAGTATCATACACTGCAGGGATGGAGCCTCATTCAAATCCCCAGTGCTGAGAAGAGTTAGGGACTCAGGGGATGCCACAGGGTCTTGTCTGGGTGTCAGAGCTGTGCTCACCCTGGAGAGCTGGGAGAGTCAGCAGTGCTGGGAGGTGAGGCAGTAGCTGGGGCTGGGAGACAGGTGCAGCTGTGATGAGAATCTGGGAAGGCAAATACGTAGTGAGGGATTCAACATGTATGAGTATTTTCACAGGACTTTGTTCTAAGAAAGGAACTGGGTAGTCCAGAGGTAGCATGTGGCTATTGTGGCGGCTCGTTGTCTTATTTTAAATTTCCATTCCAATGCACTTCTTGCTTTCCTTCATAGATTTAGATTTTCTGATGCTTCCAGCTATGCATGTTGATATAAATGGTATTTCCAAAGTCCAACAGGTATTTTCAACCTGAATACATTTATCTAACACCATGAGTTTTAGTACAGTGGCAACTCCCGCTGAGCCACATAAAGAAAGATGCGTGTGAACATAATCAAGTTGACCCAACGCCCATGTATCTGTAAATGAATGGTCTCACCAAGCATCCGACATATTGGTGTTTTGTTTTTTGTTTTGTTTTTGTTATTTTTGATAAGGCAAAGATCAAATGGTTTTCATGAAACGGTTGGAAAGCCATAGCATTAACCCAGATAGCAAACAACTCTTCTTTAGAAACTACACACTAAAATTAAATATTAATGAATCTAGCAAAAATCCCAAGCAGCAACTCAAGGCAAAATTTCATTGTATGGGAGCTTATTTTTCCCTCTTTTGAAACTATACCTTTAGATTGTACATTTTTGAAAAACCTTTCCAGTAACATCAGAGGACAGGCAGGTTCTGTGCTTGCCAACAGGTCTCCAGTTGGTCATGGCTTGACGGATGACACCTGTCTTACCTTGCAATTCTGTACTCTGTCTCTGGTTTTCATTTATACACTAGCTCTATGGTCTGGACCAAGCATAGGTCACAGCAGCACAGCCCCAGCGTTTTGCAGAAACACATCATGCTCATCATTTGTAAAATCCTCATGGCTCCCGCAGACAATATTAACAAAAACTTGCAATTCCTTAATATATGTCAGGCTCTGTTATCACTGCCTTAAATATATTAACTCATTTTATCCTCACAACAATGTATTGAATATTTAGCACATGAATGCAAACTGAGGCATTCTGCATTAGCCTGCGTAACTTAAGTAAGGCATAGAGGCAGTGGAGTTTGGACAATAGAATTTACTCCCTTTTTCTCTCTGTTTTTGCAATACTGCCTAATATGGTTAGACTTTATATGCTCACCCAAATCTCATCTTGAATTGTCATCCCCATCATCTCCACAGGTCAAGGGAGAGACCAGGTGGAGGTAACTGAATCATGAGTGTGGTTTCCCTGATGCTGCTCTTGTGATGGCAAGTGAGTTCCCATGAAATCTGATGGTTTTATAAGGGGCATTCCCCGCATCCTTCAGCACTCCTTCCTGCGGCCTTCTGAAGAAAGCACCTGGTTCCCTTTTACCTTCCACCATCACTGTAAGTTTCCTGAGGCCTCCCCAGCCCTGTGGAACTGTGAGTCAATTAAACCACTTTCCTCTCTATATTACCCAGTCTCAGGTAGTTCTTTATAGTGGTATGAAAACGGTCTAATACACTACCTCAAAAATCTCGAGAGTAGAATTCACAATACAACTTGCAAGAACAGAGATTGAAAGAGACAGAGGAGAGCCTATGGATTAAAAGGTAATGAAAAGATATATCGCGCATTTACAATTCATGGTTCACCTTTTGTGATCAAACCTTGTGTGTTAATTTTTTTGCCCTTTATGAAACAAGTTGAAATTTGAACACTAACTGGATATTGGCTCATACTGGAGTAGTACTGGTAAATACTTTGTGTGATGTCTGAATTTTTTGATGTATGTTTTATTTTATTTCCACCTCTATTGAAGTATGACTGACAAACAAAAATTGTATATATTTAAGGTGTACAATGTGTGATGCTTTCATATATGTACACATTGTGAAATGGTTACCACAAATCACATATATTTAAGGTATACAATATGGCGTTTTCATATATGTATATATGTCTACATTGTAATATGGTTACCAAAATCAAGCTATTTAACATGACATCTGATTTTATAAAATGACATGTTGGTCCTGATTCATTTAAAAATGACAGGAGGTGGCAACAACTGGTAACCAGTATTAATGTGGTTTGGTGGTGGGTATTTTGCAGAGGTTTGAAATTCACTCAGATCAAAATCTCTTAAAACCTATCTAAAAATACCTTTTAAAATTCACATTCATGGACCCATTCCAAACAGTGATATAAGCGTGTTTGGTTTGTATGAACACGACATGCAGATCAGCGACAGAGGAGAGACTCCCAGACGCTCAGCAGGAAATCAAATAAGACTCTAGGATCTAACTCAGAGAATATTCCCTTCTTGAGAAAAAAATCCGGAGATTTTACTTCTTAAAACTGGCGTTAGTGGAGCTGGAAATGCTTAAACTTGTGTGTACTATCTTAGCAGCATCTAAGAACATATTATACTTCAAAGTTGCTGACATGAAACAATTCAACTTTTTTCAAGGCTAGAACTCTAAGCAATCAATCAATGTTCATTCATTCATTCATCTTTCCATCTATCTATTAAGTAAATATTTATTGATGATACAGTGGAGAACTAATCAAACTAAATCAATATTTGACTTCGAGGAGCTCAAAGCCTTGAAAAATATGCAGCACCTATTTTATAGAAAGTAGCACTGTGTTTGAAGCCGGAATCAACCTAAAGGCTATTTATTATAAATTGTTTTATATTTTACTCTAGGTAAAGGTGATTAGATGAATACTTTTTGAAGCACTATGGCTTTTAGAAAAGGCAACTAGAAAGGAGAAAGGAAAGAAGGAAGTATAGGAGAAAAAGAAGCAAGGAACTATGTCAAACTATAAATATGCAATCTCACTTGGAGTAAATGGCCACCATATGTGTTGTAATTGCATTATTAGTCTATCATCTACCTACCTGTGTGTCATCTATCTTTATCTTAAAAATTTAACATAGGCAAGCACTGCATCAGGTCTTGGTCTGTAGTATTCCATAACTCAGTTACTGATAGATACCTTTATCTTTTTCAAAATACCTTTATACTTGTGTCATAACGAATGAACCATGAACATGCGTGATTAGTAAGATTAAGAAAGCCACTGTATAATTGGCCATGGTTTTCATCAAATTATGTGGGATACTGTCTAAAATTGCATTCTAAAATCTAACTTTTTATTTGATTTATCAATTAGTTTATTTTAATTTGCAGTATTTATTCATACATAAAAGAAAATAAAGCGATGGTGGAGGAGATTTTTCAGTCAGACTTTTTTTTTTTTTTTTTTTTGAGATGGAGTCTCGCTCTGTTGCCCAGGCTGGAGTACAGTGTCCCAATCTCAGCTCACGGCAACCTCCGCCTCCCAGGTTCAAACAATTCTCCTGTTTCAGCCTCCTGAGTAGCTGGGATTACAGATGTCCGCCACCACTCCTGGCTAATTTTTGTATTTTTAGTAAAGATGGGGTTTCAACATGTTGGCCAGGCTGGTCTCGAACTCCTGACCTCAGGTGATCTGCCCACCTTGGCCTCCCAAAGTCCTGTGATCAGATGGAATCCTACATAGAACAGCTAACAGTGAACTTACTTATTTTTTAATTATATCTGAATTCTTAATATCTTAAGTTATATAGATATTTTATATAGAAAGATATACATATGTGTGTATATATATGTGTGTATATATATATACCTATATATATACACACACACACGCACACACAAACTTAATTCTGGTTTCTATTTATATAATATAGTATAGTGTATATATAGTATAGAGTATAGCGTATATATAGTATACTATATTAGATATTTCCACAAGCTTTATTTTTCATTTCATTTTTATCTTTTCCTCTTTTTTTCTCCTTTATTTCTTTCCCTTTCCTTCCCTTCTTTTCTTCCTTTTCTCCCTTCCTCTTCTCTCTCCCTCCCTCTCTCTTTCTTTCTTTCTTCCTTTCTTTTTTTGTAAGAAAATCTTCCCTGGTATTTGGAATTCAGAGTAAATACAGAAGCCCTCCTTCCCCCATGGTAAGGTAGTATGTGCTCTGCCTACCAATCTTGAAAGATTCATATCTGTTTCTCCGTACAGTAGTACTTTAAAAACTCAGGATGAAAATAAACATGAGAATTATATATGAACAAATGTTATACCCAAGTCCTCTAGTAATATACAATCTGAATCTCAGTTTGAAAATATGGTATGACTTTATAATAATATGTGACAGTTATTGAATATTTTGGAACTGAAAAGTGACTTGTTTTCTTCTACCAGAGCCTTTATTTCTCCAGAATAAATTATTAAACAGGGGAGGGAGTTCTATCCTAAATTTGAATTAAAGCTAAAAGCCATTTTACATGTTTGGATGCAAAGCGTCTCACTTGAGCAACTCCATGAGATGAAGCTTTGGCATTTGTCTAGCGCCATCTACTGTCCAACTCAAGCAGAAGCATAAATCTTGTCACCATGATTCGAAGCTGGTTTGCCCTCTAAGCGTAGCTTAAGTTGCTTGCAACAGGATATGATTGGAAAAAGAAAAGAAATTACAACAAATCTGAGAAAAGTAATCAGGTATAAACCTAAGTAGAGCTGAGAAACCAAGATAAATACTAACAAGCATGTACGTAGGTACGCTCAAACAAGCAACCATAAATTCAGAGGATAGGGCACTCCAAGATAAAATGGTTTGTGTATAAAATAAAACACACACAGACACACAGACACTAGCATAGTCTGAAACGATTTATGAAAGACATTTAGTGAATATTTAATTACTCAAAATAGTCTTTCATCCAACAATTTAAAGAATTTACATTATTAATAAGAGATGCTATTTTTCACATTTTCTTACGAACATGATTTTTATTTTTATAGTAAAGAGTAAAAAGTTAGACTTTTAGTAAGGGGAAAAACCTATCCATTCAATTCTTCAGAGAACTAGTACATAGCCTAAGGATTATAATAAAAAAGTGCAGTAAGTTCAGCTTGGTTTGAACAATGGCAAAATTAAGGAATACAAATGACTGCTGAGTCTATTTCCCTGCTGGGTAATAACATAAATTTACCTAAATATGTAGGCCACTTTTGGAGCTCAGTCTTTCAGTAATCTGTTACTATGATATAATTTTACCCTCCATGACAATTCATATGCTGCAATCATTGCTTCTTTAAAAGAGAATGGTTTTCATGGGCAACAGAATTAACTTTAAATCTACAGGAAACAAACAATTGTGAAAAAATTCATACCTCTCTGAAATACAGAACAAACTTTTAAAGGAGTACAAGTGGCTTGTTATTGTAAAGATCTTTACTCCATGCATACTAAGAACCATTTTACAAATTGTACAGTTAGTTATTGGAATTAGATTTCTTTTAAGAAGACTGTGTAATCATTTCAGCAAATCAGCAAATTTCAATGCTTTCTCAATTTTCACTGTACAAGGATGCTTATTCATAATATAGCCTTTTTTTGTGTAAACTTAGCACATCAGTTCACAATAGGTTATTTAGGAAAAGCACAACGCAATGTGTTGTGTTTTAAGTGCCATTATGAGTGTATGGTCTCTTCGTGTGCTAATTTCTAAGACAACATCATGGCCTCTTTTGTGTGTGCTGACTGTACCAGTTTACATCTGGAGTCATTTCTCAGTTTTACGGGGGTGTTTTATTTTTCTTTCTCAGATCTAAATTAGTTCAAGTAATAGAAGTCAAGAAGAAGAAGCTTTTCACAACATTGTAGGTAAGAATGAGCAAAAAGTCAAAGAACACATTGATTCAAGGAGATTAGTTTTCTTCTAATCCATGCACACAGAAATTACCACACATTATGTAATTTTATGACAAGCAAAAATATATACAATAAGTATAATACAAAGACAAAAGAGTTTCTCAGAAGGAAAAATAAAAGTCATCCTCCTTAGTTGGAGATTGATTTTAACAGTTCTCTCTTTCAAATATACTACTTATTTAATTCCACTTACAAAGATTTAAGTTTTTCTTCTTATCATGCTCTTTTTCATGACAAACTTTACACTCAAAGATGTGTCTTTTGACAATGGTCCCTGCATGAGAGTGCAATGTAGCTGAATAAAACATGAGCATAAATCTAAAGACATGTACATAAGAAGATCTCAGTTTGTAGCCAGTATTTTCACCATTACAGGAAATATAAGATTGGCTGCATTTTAAAAAATTACATTAATAAGAGTTAAGATAAATTATGTTATTTAACATTTTTGTTTATCATAAAGAACTACAGAAAAGAGGAGTAAGTGGAGCCATCTGGAATTATTTCCATATTCTCTTTAAAGAGGAAGACAGACTATGTGTTTGCACTTTCAAAGGATGCATTCATGCCTCTAAAAAGGACAGTCCTAGAGATTTGGTGACTCAAATCTTTTGATTAACAGACCCATCTTCTTTGCCTTCAAGTGAAAATATTTAGGAAACAAATTGCTCTAATCAGTGTAGCATCAAGAAACATAATTGACAAGGAAATGTCCATCATATACAATGGGAAAGGGACCCACCCGAACAGAGACACACCAAAATCCAAACATGTATGTGTGTGCACCCCCATGACCCTGTTCAGAAATACGACCTGTCAGCATCCCATCACGACATAAAAACCATTTCATCTGAGGTGAACAATCTCTGCAAAATACACCATTGTCTGAGGATGTGACCAGTCATCCTCGGTGCGTTCTATTTTGGCTTTCCTCAGAAGTGGAGTCTAAGAAAATTATTTTATAATGAGTAGTTTGTTTTTGGAGGTGGTTCTCAAAATCACTCACAAGATAAGGCGAGAAAAGGAAAGAAAGGGTCGGGCAAGGAAAGGGAAAAAGTAAATTAACGGTGCATTCTTGACCAGCTTAACATGCTGTGAGGCGATTAGAACTCATCTTTCTGGAGAACTCAGGAAAATGTACACAAAAGTCCTGTCATTTGATGGGAGCCTAAACTATACCATTAAACATAGTTTTCATTTTGTAGAAAGTATTAGTAATACATGGTTAAAAATGTCCTTGTGGGTTCTTTTGGAGGAAGGTAGGTGGAGGTAAGATAGCATCGAATCATCATCATCATCACTATTATTATTATTATTCAGAATCATTATTTCTTGTACAACCCCCAAAAGTCAATAGAATACAAGATACAAAAAGAGAGCATAATTTCGATCACCAGTTAGTAGAGGTGCTGGAAGTTATGCTCTCTCTTTGAAAATTTCAAAGGAAGTTTCATTATTTGTGAAAGGTGTAGGGTCTTATATTCTGTATTTTACCCATTTTTAAAGTTGAAATGGCACCCAGCAGTATCTTTTGTGTAGAAAACATTCACAGTAATTTTTTGGATTTTAAGATTATAGTTTGGGTTTATCCCCTGTCTGTGAAGCTGAAAAACAGTACAGAGGAGAAATTTTTAATATGTCACTGAAACTTGCAGGATAAGGCAGAACCCAGATGCACAAAAGGCTGATAATGCTCTGAGCAGAGAGGAATACAAGGTGAAGAGGACGACAAAGTGAAGAGGACCTGCCAAGGCACAGTAAGAAGCAGGGAGAGGGGTGATGGGAGAACAGGATGGGAAAGGGCAAGGGACAGGATATTTGGGGTTTGAGAACAGATTTCGAGGGTTAAGGTAGTGAGATTTGATATTGTAGACACTAATAAGGTTTACAAAAAAAGGTATTTATGTATTGAACAAACAAAATATGGTGGCAGCTTTAAAAATATAATAAAGGAAGGAGAACAGGCAGGCACAGATAGGCTGATGGCTGCAGCATTTCATGAACAGGGACATCAACTTGAGGAAAGGTTGCAGAAATGGAATGGGGAAGATAGTTTCAATTTGTGTGCATTGGCTATATTTGGCAGGATTTGGAAGCCTATTCAATCAGGAAAGTGAGACGGGAGAAATAGTTATGAATAAATGGCATGGGTAACTGGCTGAACTTAGTGTGATGAATTGATATGAAGGAGAATTAGGTGGAAGTTTAGGGGATCGTGAAGAGATTTTAGGAGCTACTTTGAAATGGCAAATATGAATTTATAACATCTGGTGTTTATAAGGGAAAGAAATACATAATTGGTATTTCTTTACAAGAAAATGAATATAATTTGTAGGGAGATTTTATAAAAGGAAGAATAAAGAGACTGTAGTTAGAGAATCAGCAACAGTTAAAGAGCCAGAATAGGAAAGTCTGAGATAAACTGGCCCATAAAAAGCAGGAGAATCGGGAGAGGATGAGCACTGAGTAAAAAGTGCATTTGGAAAGGGATTGGGACTTTCATAATGTTATAAAAACCAGAAATTTCAAGTGACAGGGGACAGATGAATGCATTTAACCATGTGTGCATATCTCAAAACATCATGTTGCATAAGATAAAAATATGCAATTTTTATTTGGCAAATAAAATCGATCAGTCAAATCAGTCACGATGTTCTTACAAGTCTAGTTTTTATCTCATTAACTTCCCAACCAGAATTTGTTTTGTTGTTGTTGAGGTTCATTCCCTTTGGTGTAAAAGCAATATTATATCTGAACCATCTATTGGCTGATTTATTTCTGGCTTTAAAAGTATTTTTGGCTTTAAAAGTAATCTCCTACCTTCCTGCTGAACTTATTAGTTTTGGCCGTTGTAATCTCATTATTTCGGTCTAAGAAACGCTGCCACTTTCTGCTGGAAGATATTATGATATGTTTCCCAGACACACGGTTGAATTGCTCTTTCAGGAGAGAGTTAAGGGAAGAACCCACTGCTATCATTTTTTGGAGATATGCATTCAGTGACCTGTTTCCCAAAGGATGGAGAAAAATATGAAGTGAGCTTCGGGGATCTCACATACCACCTTGATTCCATTGCAAACACATAGGCTGCAGCTAAGATAGTCAAATTTACTTGACATTTGAATACACAAACCACTTGTTTGCCTCCAAAATAGATGACATCACAGTATCGTAGGACCCCTTACAGAGGTATGATGGCTCAGTGATGTCTGAGAAGAGAGGAATTTCCTGCACTGTTGTGTAGCCCATGAATTCTCTCATACAGAACCACTCCCTTTAGATATCACCTTTTCCTTTGCCTCCTCCTCCGAAATCCTCTTTACTACGAAGTCACACTTCTTGTGTTCGCAAAGCCCACATTGCCTCTATTGGATCTGAGATTTACTTAGTTTGAAGTGTCCTGGTGAAATAGTTGGAAGTGGAGATAGGGAGACTTTTCTGCTGTGCCTGTGCTGCCCATCACATAATCTATAAATATCCCACATGTGTACATGGTAAGATGACTTGGAACAATCTTTCGCCATCAATATACTCATTTCTGTCTGCATTTTCTTCCTGCACTCAGAATAAGTTTTCACTTTTGTTGTCAGTCTTGTCATGTAAGGGCCCTGATCTAAGCTATTTAGTATTATTCATGCTTTATAGAAAGAGAATTTAAGAAATGTTACATTCCTTATTTACTATCTTTGGACTTAGCAAACACCCGTAATGAGCCAGGAATCCATGTTCTCACTATTTCTGAAACCAGTAATGAGGCCCTTCCTTTCCTCTCCCACCTATCCAAATCCTCCCATTTTTCAGGGCTCAGTTCCCCACTCTTTTCCTAGAGGACTCTGCCAGCTACTCCAACCCACACTGTTCTTCCCCTATTAATAGTATCACTGGCAATTATAATCTAGATTTAATCATATTTCACTTTTAGTTTCTAGATTTAGCAGTTCCCTTTGTGTGCTATGTGAAAAATAAATTATACATGGGTCCATTATAGTACTTCTCACTGAGTTATCAATATGTGGTCCCTCTGTGACTTCATTGCCAGACTGTGCCCTCTACAAAGATAGCGACGATGCATTTTTTTATTTGAGTACACAGTAACTAATATACTATGGTTACTCAGTAACTATTTTGTGAGCAATTAAATGGATATAGTCGAACAAATATACCTAGTATATCTATCTATCTATCTATCTATCTATCTATCTATCTATCTATCTATCTATCTATCTATCTATCTTGTCTCCCTACATACAATAAGCCCGTGCCTATAGTATTAGACTCTTTCAGGTCAGAAACTAGAAGTTAGTTTTTTTATCTCATGTATGCCTCAATATATTTTACAAGCTCAAATATATTCAATAAATTCATGTTTAATTGATTTCTTAAATTTGGAAATAAAAAAACTACGCAAAGTTTTAAATATATAAAGTCTTTAAGGTCTTCTGTAACCTCAGCCCTTCCACTTGATATTCTGAATAAAAAGCATGCAGCAGTGGTCTCCTATTTCTTTGGAGACCACACTGTTGACATTGTAAAGCATTTTCTATTCATAAACTGCGTGGAATAAGATGATTTAGGGCCTATAAGTAAAAGCCAAGATTCTACAATTCGAGCATTATTTTGTTTTGTTATTTTTCAACAACTTTTATGAGGGAGGAGAAAAATGTTCATGTTGGACAGTTTTGTGGGTTTTTTTTTTGGCAGTGAGAATCAGCTTCATGTAATGAAAAGAATATGACATGGGGGTCAACTAGACCTGGAAAGAAATCTCAGCACTTCCAACACTTATTTGCAATCTTGGGCAAGTAATCTCATTGAATTTCTGTTTTCTTATTTAGAAAGTACAAATAATAAGTCCTCATTTAACCCTAGTATTTTGTAAAAGAAACTAGAGTATGCCGATAAAGCACATGTAGTTACAAGTACTGGAAATCCTGGGCTCCTTGGCACTAGACAGTGGTGTACATTGTGTGGTGGATTTCTCAGACACTGGGACCAGCATCCTCTACTTGCCCTGACAGTGGATGCCGCCCCTTCTCCTCCCACCTCTCTAACCCACGTGGCTGAATGGCACACAGCAGACAAACGACCTCTCCTGACATGTCACCTACTTCCTTTACTTGGGCAATGGGGAGTACCAGAGGGAATTTGAAGAGATATTGGGGAGTGAGTGTGGAGCTTTGTTGCTTTAGCTTCTTTCCTGAAGGGTTGTCAAAGGCAGGCTTCCTGCCCCACAGGTAATGGCTTCTGTCCCTGGCCTCTGCTGAGGTAACCCCACTTTCCCTTAGAACATTCAACCCCAAGCATAGTGAAGGATGCAATGAGGTATTCAACTACCCACTGAGTTTCCCATGCTCTGTGTACAACATTATAGACTCTCTTCAAATTATTCCATTTGATGTGTTGTTTGTTTTCTCTGGGAACCAGACTAAAACACCTTTAAATTATAATATTATATTAATTATCTTTAAAAAAAAAAAAAAAAAAAAAAAACTTAGAATGCCTTACCATGAACACTTCATTTTTTTTTTTTTTTTTCCCAGAAACAAACTGGGGAAAATGTCCTACTTTCCTTTGACTTGAATATTGACATTAAGACTTTGGAGGAAGAAAGCAAAGGAATGGGAGAAAGATAGTCCTTGATTTCTTCACTAAATTCAGTGAAGAAAATCATTAAGTGGGAGCCAGCAGTGTTAGCTGCAAACTAAACCTAAAAACTGCCAAGACAGAAGAGAAAATGGACAATTAGCTGAGAGCTCTTTTCCACAAAACACCAATAACATCGTTAGAGTGCTATGAATTCCTTAAGTGCACTATCAGAGAAAATCTGGAGTCATATACAAGATTTTATAGTGAGGTGGAAAGGAAATTTAAGAATTCAGTATCACAGTGGGATACTGTCATTTTCTCTTGTGCAGGAATGCTATAGAATGCTAGCAGAACATAATGTCTACCAGAGCAACATGGTTGATTTCTAACAAGGATCAGATAAGAGAATGATAAAACCTAATATAGATAGAAGACAGAGTTATAGATAAATATATATAATACCTCTGTTTAGATATAATTATTAGATATAATTTACATATCATAAAATTTACCATTTTAAATAATACATTTCAGTGGTTTTCAGTCTATTGAAATGCAAGATCACCACCACTATCTCATTTTGAAAATTTTTATCATCCCAAAAAGAAACACCCGTGACTATTAGCAGTCTATTTCTTTTCTCCTCATCAACCAGATGCTGACAACCAGTACCATATTTTCCAAATCTAGACATTTGCCATTTCCAAGCATTTTGTATAATAGAATCACATAATATTTTGTGACTGGCTTATTTCACTTAGCAAAATGTTTCAAGCTTAATTCATACTGTAGCATGTATTAATACTTTATATTTTTTACTGCAGAATAATAACCAATTGTATGGCTATACCATATTTTGTGTATTCCTTCACTGGTTGATGGGCTTTTTTTTTTTTTTTTCCCCACATTTTGGCTATTATCACAATGCTGCTATGAACATTCATGTAGTAATTTGTGTATGAGCATTTACTTTAATTTCTCTTAGGTTTATACCTGGGGTTGAAATTGCTGGGTCATATGGTAACTTTACGTCTAACATTTTGAGGAACTGCCAGACTGTTTTCCAAAGAGATTGCAACATTTCACATTTCCGCTGGCTGCCTATGGGCCTTCCAATTTCTTCCAATCCTCTACAATATTTGCTATTACCTGTATTTTTGATAATAGACTTCATAGTGAATGTCAAATGGTGTCTCATTATGGTTTGATTTGCATTTCCCTGATGGCTAATGATATTGAACAAATTTCCAGAAGGTGATCTGCCTACTTTACAGGGTTCCATGTCTATTCACACCTTTTGCTTCTTTTAAAAAATTTGGTTGCCTTACTAAGCTGTAAGAACTTTGTGTGTGTGTGTACGCACACACATACATATGTGTATATATACATATTATTTTTTTCTAGTTACAAGTCTCTTACCAGATACATGATTCGCCCAATTCATCTCCCATTCTATGTGTTATCTTTGTGTTTTCCTGATGATTTCCTTTGATGCACAACGTTTTGAGTTTTGATGAAGTCCAATATCTATATGTATTTTTTGTTGTTGTTGCTTGCGCTTTTGCTTTTATCTGAAAACAAAATTGCTTTCTCCATGCCCGTAGAGATTCATGCCTGTGTTTTCTTTGTAAGGGTTTTATAATTTTAGCTCTTTCATTTAGGTCCTTTCTGAGTTAATTTTTGTATATTGAGATGGATTGGGCTTCAACTTCATCACTTTGCATTTGAATATCTAGTTGTTCCAGCATATTTGTTGAAAAGTCTATTACTTTATTTGAATTGTCTTGGCAGTCATATCAAATAACAATTGCCCAGAAATATAAGGGTTTATTTTTGGACTCTCAGTTTCCTCCCTTGGATCAATAAGTCTATCCCTAAGTCACTGCAACTCTGTCTTATTGAGGTAGCTTTGGAATAAGATTTGGAAAGCATGACTTCTCTAACTTTATTCCCCCTTTTCAAGACTACCTTGGGTATTTAGGTGTCTCTTGAATTTCCACATAAATGTGAGGATCAGTTTATTAATTTTTGCAAAAGTGATATAGGTATTGAATTGAAGCTTCAGCTTAAGATTGCTGTAATAATATCAACTCTCCCAACACAGAAATTCAGAATTTCATCCTATTTATTTAAGTCTTCTTTAATTCTTTTAAACAATATTTTGTTTTCAGAGTATAAATTTGAACTTCTTTGTTAAAAGTATTATTGCATTCTTTTAGAAGCTACTGTAAATGGAATTGTATTCTTAATTTTATTTGCAGAGTCTCATTTCATGCATATAGAATTACAATTGATTTGTCTACTTTATCTGGTAACCTGCAAGCCTGCTAAATTTTATTTTTAGATATAATATTTTTTTAATTGAATTTCTTAGCATTTTCCATGTACAAGAGTGTATCATCAGAAATTAGAGATAGTTTTACTTCTTTTTTTATTATTATTATTCTGGATGACTTGTCTTTCATTTTCTTGCCTAATGAGCTTTCTAAAACCTCTAGTACAATGTTGAATAGAAGTAGCAAGAAGGGACGTCAATGTCTTGTACCTGATCTTAGGGAGAAAGCATTTAGTCTTTTGACATTAAGTATGATCTTACATGTTCAATTTTCATAAATGTCCATTATCAAGTTGAGAAAAACCACTGTATTTCTAGTTTGTTGATTTTATTATGAGCAGGTGTTCGATTTTGTCAAATGCTTTTTCTGCATTATTGAGATGATTAGGTGGCTTTTGTCCTTTATTCTGTTGAGATAGTATATCACATTAATAGATTTTCAGATGTTGAATCAACCTTTCTTTGTTACATATATATAAAAATATTTTTAATATTAGAGATATAAAGATATTCTTATGTAGTATAATATATAGTAAATATAAGTGAAACAATATTTTCACTTTCCTGATGGTTTCCTTTCATGTGCAAAGTTTTGAGTTTTGAGGAAATCCAATTTAGGTGTGTGTTATTTGTTGCTTATGTTTTTGCTCTTATCTGAAAACAAAACAGAAAAATCAACACTGCTTTCTCCATGCTCACAAAGATTTATGCCTGTGTTTTCTTTGTAAGGATTTTATAATTTTAGCTCTTACATTTAGGTCTCTGATCCTTTTTATTTATTTATTTGCTTGTTTATTTACTTGAGACAGTGTCTCACTCTGTTGTCCAGGCTGGAGTACAGTGACAGGATCTCGGTTCACTGCAACCTCTGCCTCCCAGGCTCAAACGATTCTCCTGCCTCAGTCTCTCAAGTAGCTGGGACCACAAGCACATGCCACCACTCCCAGCTAATTTTTGTATTTTTAGTAAAGATGGGGTTTCATCATGTTGGCCAGGCTGGTCTCAAACTCTTGACCTCAAGCAAACCACCTGCCTCGGCCTCCCAAAATCCTGGAATTTCTGATCCATTTTGAGCTTTAACTTTGTCAATTTGCATTAGAATATCTAGTTGTTCCAGCACTATATATATTGTTTATTTTATATATTATAAATATATATTCCTTGTTATATTATTATGATGCTGGATTTTTCTTGCTAATGTTTAGTTGAGGAAATTTGCATCTATATTCATAAAAGATATTGGTCTGTAGATTTCTTTCTGATGTCTTTTTACTTTATTGGCATCAGATTTATACTGACGCCGTAAAATGAGTTCAGAAGCATTCCCTTCTATTTTTTTGTAAGTGTGGACAAATTTAACTAAGTCTTCTTTAATTGTTTCATATAATTTACCAGTAAAACTATGATGCCTGGGGTTTCCATTGTGATTAGGTATTTTTATTTCTAATCAAATCACAGTACATATTACAGGTTCATTCAGATTTTCTATTTCTTTTTGAGTCACTTTTGGTACTCTGTGTCTTCTTTCTGGGACTTTTTAAAAATTTATTTTACCTGATTTGTTGGCATAAATTTATTCTTAAAATATTTTTATTTCTGTAAAATTGTTAAATGAACTCTTCTTTCTGTCATTTCAGATTTAAGTAACTTTTCTTTTTGCTTTAATTGGAAAGTCTACTTAAGACTTAAAAAAAATATTTAGTTGATGTTAAATAACCAACCTTTGGTTTCACTCATTTTCTATATTTTCTATTCTGTATTTCATTATTTTCTGCTCAACTCTTATGTATTTCCTTCCTCTTGCTTAGTTTGTGTTAATGTTGATCATCCATTTCCAATGTGCTAGGTGGAAGTTTAGGTTATTAATTGGAGATTTTTCTTCTTTTCTATGTAGACACTTATAGCTATATTCTTCTAAGCCCAGTTTTACCTGCATTCCATAAGACCTGATATGTTCTGTCATTGTGTACATTTATTGCAAAGTATTTTATAATTTACATTGTGATTATTTTGCCTTATTTAGTTGTATGCTGTTTAATTTCTATACATGTATGAGTTTTCCTAATTTCTACTAGAGGCTTTCAACTCAATTACAATGTGTTAAAGAACATATTTTGTAGGATTTCAATCCATTTAAATTTATTAAGGCAAATTTTATGATGTAAAACAGTTACCATGGAGAACATTTCACCTGCAAATGAGAACCGAAGTATATTAGATTTTTTTCACTTGGCTAGTTTTACAGATGTTTTTGTTATGTGTAGATAATTCATAATGTTATTAAATTCTTCTAGTTCCTTGTTATTTTTTACATTTTTTTATTTGTTAATGAAAGTAGGATATTGAAGTCACTGACTATTATTTTAATCTATTTCTGCTTTTTAATTCTATTGGTTTTGCTTTATTTATTTCAGGCTTTGTTCGTAGGTGCATATAGATTTGTATTTGTTATATATTCCTGATGAGCTGACAATTTTATCATTTTTTAAATGTTCCACTTCGTTTCTAGTGACACTTTTTGTTTTAAAGGCTTTTTTGAGCAATATTAGTACAGCCACTCCAGCTTTTTCATGACTGATATTTGCATAATGCATTAGTTTTCATTCTTTTACTTGAACATACATGTATTTTTTACCTAAAGTGAGTCTCACATAGTCAGTTTATGGTTAAATTTCATTTTTAAAATCTAGTCTAACAGTATAGGCCTACATGATGCCTCTCTCTCTTTCCCTTTCTTTTTTGACCCATTTATGCCACTTCTAGGAATTTACTCTGAAGATAAACTTTCAACAATGTAAAAATACATATGTACACTCTTTTAATTATAAAATATTAGAAATAATCTAAATGCCATATTTAAAAGAGTATATGAATAAATTGATACATTGGTATATTCATATTGTATTCATGAAGTATTATAAAAGAAAGAAAAAAAAACAAAGAAAAGAAAGATATATTTAGGAATTGATAGGGAGTAATTTTCAGGATATGTTGTTAAATAAACATTCTCTCTTCACAGCAAGCCCCGGGAGGTAACCATTATCATTAGTTATTGATTTATTATTTTTATATTTCCTTTTTTAAAAAATGAGGAGATATATGCATATTTTCTTATTTCCTATTCTTTCATTCATAACTGTCACATTACATATGATATACACATATATTATTTTGTTTGCATGCATAATTGTGTGAGCACTCACACAGAAAGATAGATAGATGAGAGAGACAGAGAGAGAGAGAGAGAGAGGTGTGTGTGTGTGTTTATGTGAGAGTCTATGGACACGTATATCCTAACTCTATCTGCTAAGAAGGTCTACAGCATGACATCCCAATAGCAATAAGCAAATTGGTAAACAGATCTTGACCATAAATATCATTCACCAACAAAAGAAACCAGGGTTCCTTGAGGTAACGACGCATTCAATGGCTGGTGCAGGGAAAGTGCAGGCAAAGCCTGGGATATGTGTTAGGGCTAAAAAGTAAGAATGTTTTCAAAAAAATCACAGGACGTGTCAAAAGGTCACAAGGGCCAACTTGAAGAGTTTCCAATAGACATCTAGGAGATTTTCAGCAACAAAGAGAGTGAAATAATAGCAAAGATTTGTTAATAATTAATAATTGAATGAGTTAATGAATGAGAAGGGAAAATCTTTACTTACAGTATAATTTCCATTTCCAAGCATCAAAGAAATGATGGAAATAGAAAAATCACCATTTGGCAAACGAAATGGCATTTAGTGTTTCAGGCAAGAAGCACGAATGTGTGTTAAACCAAGTGACTGAAAGTTTGATGAGAAAGGGAGTATTTACGATGTCTGAAAGTATCGCTCACAATATTTTCATCAGTCACAAAAAGAAGAAGTTACTTTAAGGTGGAGAATACTGACAGACATGGCCCAACCAAGTGTCAAAGCTGGTGTCACTAGGAATGACTCTGAAAACACAAAATTAGTTCTATTATTGCCCAAAATCCATAGCCTAAATTGAATCATGAGGAAACATTAGAGAAACTCAAACTGAGGAGCATTTTATAAATCAAGTTTTCTACAAATGTGTCAACCTCTTGAAAGATAAGGAAGACTAAGAAACAACCAAATGCAGTGAATGATTCTGGATCCTGGCTGGGAAAATTAGCCAAAATTTGAATAAGCTTTGAAGGTGAGGCCATCTTTTATTAACATTATTTTCCTTGCTTAGATCCTTGTGATATGTTTATCATTAGAGGAAGTTGCATGAAAGGTAGACAACAATTCTTGTTATTTTTAAGCTGTTTATAAGTGCGAAATGTCAAAACAAAATAGAAAAAAAATATAATGACTAGCTTAAGGTTACTGGTAGCAATAAGAGACTGCAAATATAAGGTTTCATTTAAAGCTGGGGAGAAAAAGGGTAAGTAAAGGTAATTAAAAGCAAAGAAAATTAACCTTAATAGACCCTTGGCTATTTTTGTCACATTATATTTTATGTATTCTTCCTAGAACTCTTATAGTGAGGGCCTCCTATGTTTAAACTTGACTGGCAAGCCACAGCCACTAGAATTGCTAGTGTTACTTTGTATTTATTGGTGATGAAATGGAGAATCAAAATGTATAGCGATTTGTCCAGTTCACAGAGCCAGTTTTGGAATGTGGTCCTCTTTACCGCCAGAATGTATGACCTTTCAACTACATCCTACCTATGAAACAGAAACACATAAGTTCAGATATCTTAACTAAAATTAATATTTCATGAGGTTCTTGAGGTGAAAGGTAAAGGTGCTAAAACTATTTTCAATAATTTTGTAAGTCAGAAACTAGTTCTAAGAAGGAAAACTATTTATTTTACGATGGCCTCTATAAAAATAACATTTTCCCCTTAAGTTTGTTTTAAATAACTAATTTCTAGTCATCGTCGTCAGTATTTCATAAATATACTTGGTCTCGGCTCACACTGGAAGAAGACTGCCTGAGGCAGCAGGATGTAGTGGAGTGAATTTGGTGAGAAAAGAGAAATGCGAACATCTACAAAGTAAGCTGAAAAGGGGAGAGAACCTCCAGGTACCTGTGGATTAGAGTAGGGAGGCACATACAAGGGAGGTGGCACTGAGGTTGTCACAGCCATGGGTATCCTGGGCAGGACAGGCGAGAGTGTGACTCTGACACCCTCCCCTGCTTTGCTTTTGTTTTCCATGTTATTAGGTGGGTGCAAAAGTAATTGCGGTGTTTGCAATGGAAAGTCATGGCAGAAAGCGCAATTACTTTTGCACCGACCTAATATATTCCGGTTAAGAACACTTTCGTCACAGATCACATTGAGTTACAAGAAACATGATTTCAGCCAAACCCCTAGAGCTCAGAGCAAGGGAGTGGTGCACCTGGGGAAATGCAAAGGCAGAGAATCAAAGAGAAGGTGTTGGTGGTGTTTGATTTCATAGTAAGAACACATGTTTTCAATCAAGACATCTCCATATAAATAGATAGGTGGAAATGGCTCATTCATTACACGACCAAATTAATAGTTAATAGAATAACGGGCCATTTTCCGGCTTTGGAACTAGCAAAGCCTTCCTGAGAGCAGAGGCTGACGCCATGGTATGTACTCTGTCTCTTGAGTCAATGAAATTTCTGAAAATACATCTGTAAGTGAAACATGTGACAGTCACATCTCACTATGAAGAGGCAAAATTCTATGTGCAAATAATTGTACCTAACTCTACATCCTTAGGTAAAACAAGAATACTCTTACAAGCGAAGACACTAAGCTAACAATGTAACTTGACTTGAAAGACTGAAGTTTATTGAAAAAAATTAGAGCATTTTATTCCTTGAATAACTTGACCCTTGATCAGTTTGGGATGTTGAGCTTTCAGTCCTCTGATATATACTACTGTGTGTGAACCTAATTTAAGTTTACAATGTTTTTCTTAATTTGAAAGGTCTGTAATTAAAAGAATTAGACAATAGTGCATTATACTAAAAATATTTTTATAGGCAGTTTGCCCTGAAATTCCTAGCATCTTGCAATTTACTTTCCATCTCTTTTAGGAAATGTCTTAAGCATGTAATCGGATGTTTTGCTGAAAGATGCTGAATCCAAATTTCTTGAAATTGGAAACACTAATATTTATCCTAAGGGCTTGTATCAATGCATACAAACCACTTTAAAGAGTTTTCATATAAAACACTGGATTAATTATTTCCCAAAACTCCCTAGTTATTTCGGTCAAGCAATTATTTAGCAACCCATGTAGTCTAACTTAATTAAATGCATTTACATTATTTGTGTAGACTATACACCTTGTGTTATCCATTGATTGTAAAAGTTGACATTCACTGTTTTAGATTCTATTTTAGCAAATAAACAGATGGTAGGTTATCAACAATGAAAGAAGAAAGAAGATGGCCTTTACAGACATAAATTCCAAAAGAGGTAAGACCAAAATAGCTTTTAAACACTGTGATGAGAGCACCACTAACACCACCATATGTAGAAATAAACATTTTCTGAGTCAGTAGAAGGTGCGGGAGGTAGGAAGAAATAGAACTTGCTATTTTCTTCCTCTCTGTCACATGGAAAAAAATTTTTTTTTCCATTTCTTACCTGCAATTTGAACAAAATAGTTTCATTAAGACATAATTGAAACAACTTTTCAAGATTATTTCAGGCATTAAAATACATT
Source organism: Mandrillus leucophaeus (assembly GCF_000951045.1). Taxonomy (NCBI): domain Eukaryota; kingdom Metazoa; phylum Chordata; class Mammalia; order Primates; family Cercopithecidae; genus Mandrillus; species Mandrillus leucophaeus. Next base: position 1,272,826 of record NW_012106186.1, read on the forward strand.
GTCAATAAAATATTGCTCTTCTAAAATGGTAATAGCACCTGTGTAGCCAGGTGTCCCTTTATTTTAAAAGGAAATCAATCACATACCCTGATGGTTGATACTTAGGTGATGAAACCATCCCCACAGCAAGAAAAATGGTGTGAACAAGAGTGAGGGGGGAGGCGAGAATCATGAGTTTACAGCCCTGTGTCCTGTGTCCCTCTACTGCAAATAGAGATTATAAAAAAAAAAAATAGATTCCCACCTTTTAATCACGTTTTACTAACTGGAAAACACAGTAAACATTTCCAAGGACACCGGGGCTAATAAGGGTAGTAATACTTGTACTAGTGTTACGTATTGCCTAATTATATTAAAAAGTCAATACAGATAGACAGAAAAAAGTAAAAGTCGTCTTTCCTTAGATGTGAACACTTAACTCGAGTGTTTTCTTCTTCAGACGTATGTTTTCTATGCATTCATGTAGACTTTTTGTACATTTACTGACATATTGCTTTTAACACTTTTACTTTCTGATGTGCATCTCATTTTTATTCTTTGTATTACATAATAATAATAGGGTATACATCTACCTTGTAGGTGGGAACTTCTGTATGCTACTCCATAGTATAAATACGCCTTAATTTATTTAATCGTGTCCTTATTAAGAGGCATTAGACTGTTTTCCCTTTGGCTTTATAAAGTATTAATGAAGTAAATATATTTTATATGCCACATGGTGCATTAATATGAGCATATTGTGAAAGATTTCCGAGGAATAAGCTTGCACGGTGTGAGACTGCATCTGTGTTTGTAATTTGCATGGTCAATGTCAAACTGACTTCCAGGAATGAGGGCTATGTCGAGTATCCCCTCCACGGCTCCTCACTGGGTATTACTTCTCTTTCCAGTTTTTATCAGTGTGATAGGTAAACATAATACCTTCTTGTTGTTTTAATTTGCTTTTCTGTGATTTTCATCAGGTTAACTCACTAAAATAGTTGTATTGGTATCTGAATTTCTTCTTTTAATTGCCTAGTTAATATTTTTCCAATGTTTCTAATTGATGTTTTTCTTGAACTAGAAATTCCTTATATATTCTGTAGAGTAATCCATTGTTTTATATTTTTTAGTATTTTTCTGTCATTTTTTTAACTTTGTTTGCCATGTTTTTATTAATACAGAATTTTTTTTGCTTAATGTTTGTATTGACAAAGATGTAGTTAAATGTTTTCCTTTATGTCTTCAGGGTTTATGTGTTGTCTTTAAGAGCTTCCCAATTAATGTATTATAAAAATGCACATTTTAATTTACCCAAACACTTTGAATAATAACTTTATGTTTTCCTCTTTAACCCAGATGAGAATTGTTTTGTAAATGTGTGATGTATTTACATAAATTACATTTTTAGCAGTAAGATATGCTAATTTGCCAATACAGTTTATGAGAAGCCAAACTCTTTTTCCTAACTGGTTCAAAATGTCACCTATACCATAACCTAGACTCACATTTACATAAAGGTCTACTTCTGTCCTACTTGCTTTGTTTCATTAATTTATGTGTTGCTTTCAGAGCCAATGTCACAGTGTTTAAATTCCAATGTCTTTTTAGCATACGTTGATATCTGGAAAGGCGAGTAACATTGAGTTGTTCTTACCCTTTTTTTCCCCAAAAACAGAAAAAAATCTATCTAACCAAGGGGGCAGGGGCAATGTCTTTTTCTCAAAATGTTGGTTTAAATGTTGTAAAGCTTTTTGTCTTTTTTTTAGGTACAGATTTTCAAGAATGATTTCAACATCTGTTATATATAGATACCTTTGGATTTTCTTTCTTGATTTTGGTTAAGTTGTATTTTCCTAGAGCATAATGAATTTTAGCTAGCTTACCAAAAGTCTTCATATAGGCCTGTGCACTGTATCCCATACATTTGAAAAATTATCTCTGTTTTAACAGTGAACAGTTTTTCTTTTTATGTAATTAGCTCTTTCCATATGTCTTATCAGATATGCCCAAAGTTCATCCATTTATTTCAGAATCTGAAGAATAAGCTTTGATCTTTTATCTATCAAGTCTTTTGTTTGGCTTTTTAAAATTTATTGAATTTATATACATTTTTCATTTTTTATTTAATTTTATACTAATTCACTGCTTATAGATTCTTAAAAAACACTTAGATAATTTACTTTCATATTCTCTCTTTCACTCTTTCTCTCTCCATTTCAGGCTATGTATTTTGCTTTAAGAGCTACTCGGGAGGCTGAGGCAGGAGAATCGCTTGAACCCAGAAGGCAGAGGTTGCAGTGAGCCGAGATCGCACCATCACACTCCAGCCTTGGGGACAAGAGCATGACTTCATCTCAAAAAAAAAAAAAAAAAAAAAAGCTTACATTGGCAAGATTTTGTATGAAATAATATTCTATCCACTCATTATCATTTATCTGCAAATGGATTTTAATTTGTTTTATTCTTGATTTAACTCAAGTTATCTGAAAGATGTGTCTCTGTGTGTGTCTGTGTGTGTGTGTGTGTGTGTGTGTTTCTGAGGGGGACCAAGTGTGTTTGTGTGCACATGTACAAAATCTTCTGACTTTGCATTTTATTTCCTCATGAACAGAGAACTAGATCTGTGCCAATATGCTTTTGAATTTTTATTAAGGTTCTCTGTGTGACCTTATATGTTATTGTTCATGAATCCTTGCCAATGATGCACATTTTCAAGGAAGGAGTCTTTGAAACATAAGGCCAGGAATCAAATGGCTGAGGTTCCGACCTCAGCTTCCACTTTTCTGGTCTATTGCCTTTGGCAAGTAACTTGACCTCTCTTGACCTGAGTTTTTTCATTGATAAGAATATCTGGTTTGTTTCTGTACATTAAACATGCTGTAAATATGTTTCGCTCTCAGGAACTGGTTATTAAAGAGTTTTCACTCAAAAATACATTTGATTTACATTCACTTCTGTACTATAAAGAATAACGATTTTCAGAAGCTTCAATAATAACAAAAAACTAACCTAACCATGTACAACTAAGACGACCTGAATTATGTTCGGAGATTAACAAATTCTGTGTCAGGTGTATTATGATTATGAAAATGGTAAGTCCTTATGATTTAACGTGTCTTTGTTTCTCTCCAATATTTCAGTTTCTGGAGCATTGTAACAGCATGTTTAGCTCAGTATGATGCACCAAACACATCCCTCTTTTTCCCAATCAAAGCCTGAGAGAGTAAATTTCATTTTCTGTGATATCAATATTGTTATTCTGCTTTGTTATCATTGGCATTTGTCTAGTATATGTTTTCTTTCTAAATTTACAGTCTTTTTACACAATTTTAAATGTCAAGGAGTGTTTTTACTGATAAAGAAATGTTGCTGATTCAAAGTTATTGATGATAGATATTTGGGGGCTTCTTTTTATGATATTATTTTCCTACTCTGATGTTGTGGTTGGTCTGACGAGGCTCCTTTTTCCAAATTGCTATCCACCTGCATCTTTCCTGATTTTTTTTTCTCCTCAGTCTTCAAAGCTACAAAGTCTCTTGCTATTCTCCTAGTAATTACCAAAGTTATTAAACTTTACTAAAATAAATTGAAAAATCAATGAGCATGTACAGCTGCTCCTAAATCCCCTAAACTGTTGAGAATGTTAGCACGATATTATTTATCCTCCTTTCTCTTGCCTTTTGTTACTTCCCCTGTTGTAAATATGTTGGGTTCTGGCTCAGAATTGTTACCAATTGTTTTTTACATCATCCCTCCATTTTTAGATCTAATTTTCAAGGTTTAATTTCTTGCCATCCTCCCCCAACTATTTTCTGATTTAGTTATTTGTAATGATTCCATAATTCTTTGTAGTTCAATGTGTGATTTGCACCATTTGGAGGCCTTCATCTGTCTGAAATTTTTTCTGCCTTCTGAAACCAATGCTACTTCTAGTAGCATAAATATTTTTTTTAAAATTTAAAAAATTGTTTCCTTTGTCTTTTATATTCAGCATGGCTTTTGTGAAGTGTCTTTTCAGTCTAGTTCTTTTAACTTTGCAGGTCACCTTGATCCAGTCCGTCTCTATATGCTTTTCGCTAGCATATCGCTAATTATGGGTCTCTTTACATTCATGCTTTTCAATATTTAATTCACACTTTAATTTACATATTTGAGCTTAACACAGGGAGCATTGCTTTTGCATTTTCAAATTTATTTACTCGCTTCAGTTATTCACTCATGTTTTCTCAATTCTTTTGCTATGGAGCATCTATCAGGCAAATGTTGAAACTCTCAAACTGAAATTCTGTTTCTTAAAATTTTAATCTTATATTGTCATTCTCTGTTCTTTGCTTCATGTCTTCGGATACTTCCTTCACCTAACCTTACACATACTGATTTAATATTTAACCATGTCCATAAATTATCCATTCTGAGTCCCAGTGGAAAAGCAGAAACCACTGCAAGTATTTAAATATTGGAATTTTTTTTCCAGGGGATGGATTGCATAGGTGATGGATTGCATAGGGGATGGATTGCATAGGTGATGGAAGCTCCAAGTCTTCAAGCTTGTGATAATGGTGAAGAATCCTATTCTAAGCAGGATTGGAAGAATAAGGGAAGGAGGTACTTTCAGGGGTCCAAGGGGGTAGGGCTGGGGGCACTGCAGGGCTATCCAGTGAGAGCTGGAGTCATGGAGGGTTGCAGCAACTACCAGGAACACTGGCTAAGGCAGGGAGAAGTGATGGTATCGCGGGCTCTTTTATTCTTCCTAGCTGCCTGTCTCCCCGGGCAAACCCAAAGAAGGGCTCTCCATTTACAATTTCTTTCATTTTCGTGATCTCTCTCATTTTTTACTCTTTCTTTTCCCATGACAGTTTTATCAATTTTTTAAAACTTAGACAGGAGTAAAATCATGACTGGCCCTTCCTGAGTGCCTACAATTTCAAGCTTGACTTTGGGTATTTTATTTAAATGGATTTATGAGCAAGGCAGGCGCAGGTTATTATCTCCAGCACGCAGAAGAGGAAGCTGTCCGATGTCAGGGGAGGTAGAAGAAAATTCACATCAGGTCTGTTTTGTTTCCACTGTGTCAAAATCCTTTCATCATATCGACCAAAACTTTAGGTGTTCATTTAGGTAAGAAAAAAATAGAAAAAATAAAAGAGTTTTACCAAATATGCCAATATATATCGTTTCTATAGGCCATGGGCAAGAGAGATACCAATTCAATCCATGCAACTGGAAAACAGTTATAACAAATATGACTTACCAAGAAAATAAGTGACTCTTTTCCACTTGCTGATGGGAATAGCTTTTTTTTTTTTTTTTTTTTTTTGAGACGGAGTCTCACTCTGTTGCCCAGGCTGGAGTGAGTGGTGTGATCTCGGCTCACTGCAAGCTCCGCCCCGCGGGTTCCCGCCATTCTCCTGCCTCAGCCTCCCGAGTAGCTGGGATTACAGGTGCCGCCACCACGCCCAGCTAATTTTTTTGTATGTTTATAGAGACGGGGTTTTACCGTGTTCGCCAGGATGGTCTCGATCTCCTAACCTCGTGATCCGCCCGTCTCGGCCTCCCAAAGTGCTGGGATTACAGGCTTGAGCCACCGCGCCCGGCCAGGAATATCTTTAAGGAGTGGTTCGGGTTGTTGTAGACAATGGCTATAACCTCTCATATCCTACATGTTGACAAAATTAAACTATGTGCTAGCTGGTGTTTAATAGATTGCAATTTGTTACTCAGTCTTACAAATTCTTAGTGACTAATACAATTCAAAACTCATTATTTGTCATTATGTTAATATCTAATAATGTGGTATTATTATACAGTACCTTCAGCCAACACAACTTTTTTTTTTACATATTACCTAAATACATTCTATCTGCATATTAAAGAATAAAAAATTCCACTCATGAATTGTTACTGCATTGTGCTATTTTAAGAATTCAAGTTATATGCCAATAGATGATAGAGACAGAGACTTAAATAAGTTTTTGACAAGAAAAGGAATGTAGATTTTGTAGTCTCTACATTACATCGTAAGCAACAGCAAGGCACGGCTTTGTTAAACAGGGACATTAGATGCTATACATAAGTCTAATTTTTATAATATGCTTAGTTTTAAATTATCCCAGGCCACTTTCTTTTAGCTCCATATTGGAAAAACAAACTTCAGTTTATAAAACAAGAAAATTAAAGAAGATTTGGTTTTATTAGTTGGAAATACTTAGAAATGGATTATTGGTAAAATGAAGCAAATGAATAAGTAAATAAATATTGCCCCTATATATGTGTATATTCTCTACCTTCTAATATTTGAGGGAGGAATGCCCAGCCTGCATCGCTCTATTGCAAATGGAATGATTAAAACGCACACATGAGAGCATTGGGGTGCTTAGATGACTTGCCAGTTTTAGGCCAGAAATAAAATGCTCATTTTGTATTTTTCCAAGACACCTGTCATCTTTGACAGGGTCCATTAGATTTATAATTATTTGTTGTAATTTCTGTGTCACACCTGCCATTTTTTTGCATTCAAGCACAGCAATTCAGGCCGCACAGTGACTGGGTGATGGTCACAGAAAGACCACGTGGGTGTAGAAAGTGTAAGTGAGAGCTGACCAAAATCCAAATGCTTGCCTGCTCACTCCCATTCCAGAAGGACAATAAAACAGGTCTTTATGCCTCTGTTCTTTTAAATCCAAGGGTAAGCATGGCTCACAAATCATATCCTAGTTCCCTGAATGGTTAATAACAACAGTGTCTGGAATGAAATTTTTTTATGAAAAATTTTTATGAAAATTGTCAAATTATACAGACAAGAAAGTCTGAGAAAAATGAAATGGAATAGGTTTTATTATACAGTCGAAAATCTGAGTTTCATGTAAATTTAGTTCATTGTTGGAAGCGGAGGGAAGCCAAATGAAAATTGCATAATAAATATGTATATTTTATATAAATTGAAAGTTGTGGCAGGATAGAAATGAGTGTGGTTTATTTGTCTAAGTTTTAACATAACAGCTAGATATATTATTTAGAGTTTAATAAGATTAGATTTAGAGATAATGAATTTTATTCTGAGATTACAATTATAAAATTATTTTTAATATTAGGGTAATCATATCTACTTAAAAATAGAAAAGTGAGTTTCATGCTAAACACAATCGACTCCTTTGGGGACAGCTTGATATATAAAATTTAGCCCTATCTGTGATTTAAGTATGATCTGTTACATAAATCTGAAATGGTAATTTGGTTACACACATATCAATAGGCAAATTGAGCTAAAAACTTTCTCTCAACAGCATTTATATGCGTGGGTATATGTCCTATCAGAAGAAACATCATTTGAAGCAAATACTTCAGAGAATTTTGGTTTGCGATTGTAAGGTATTGCCATTCATGCATTATAAGCAAAACGTAACATTATTGATAACATAAATCTTTACCTTTAAAATTGAAGTGGCATACACCGACAAAGAAGTGAGCCACTCAAAATAAAGATTAAATATATTGAGGAACTATTTGGAAGGATATAAAGATACTTCTCCCAGAAAGTATTTTAGGTAATTGAGAATTCAATATAGATAAACATATCCATAGTCAATTAAAGAGAAGGAAACCTGACATGTTAGATCTCATTGCCTCACAAAATAAGAAGCAAATGAGCATATCTATATCACTCTTTCTTGTCATGGTGATCTGGACACTGAAAGTCAATTTTTTTTCGTTCTAGAAGTTACCTCTGGTTACATAACATAAAGGGTTTCATTTGTAATTTCGCAAAAATATAAGATGACCATGTCTTGAATAACTCGCATTAAAAGGCATATAGTTAAAAATCTCTAATCATATTTCACTGGACCTTTTTCTTGTGGGAAAAGAAAAAGCTAGAACGCAATATAACTTCATCTTCTGAGAGGATACAAGCACAGAATATAGAAGCCCTCACACAGTGTAATAAATAAGCAGGGCTTATAGATGGCTTTTTCTCTGGTGTCAGACATACCCAGGGACAAGTCTTTCCGCTGCCTTGTCCCTAGCCTTTACCCATCCCCAGAGTCTTGTTCACAGTAGGCCCTTAAGAAATAGTTGTTAAATAAATGGGTCTTATTTTTAGTCTAAGTAGGATGTCTGTTGCTTTAATCTATTCTCTTCCCTCTTCCTCAAAATACGACATGTTTTTGCATCTCTTCCTCCATCTCTGGTGGTTGCTTCTGCTTCCTCTGCAGACTCACCTTCCCATGCCTGGCTTTGTATCTTCTTCACACTCTAGTTTTCTTAAGGACATACCTCGCCACATTCAAACCCCAGATTGACAGGGATATGAAGACGCGAGTTGGGTGCCTCTGTCTCCAACCTCCCTTTGAGCTCCACCTGCCAGTGCTACCTCCTTTTGCACTTTGAATCAGCATATGCAACTCATCCACCTCCCATGTCTTCAGGCTCCATGAATAGCTACACCATTTGTCAACTTTCATGGCAGAAATGTTGGAGCCGCCCTTGACAAACCTCCTTCCGCACGCCTCTGCACCATATCTATCACCAACTCCTGGAGATGCAGCCTCCTAAATAACATTCAGTTTATCCAGTCCTCCTACCCTTCCCCTTCACCCTGGCCCAGGCTGTCATCACTTCTGGTCTGCCAGTCTCTGATTTCTACCCAATCCAGATGGTGATGTGCATGCTCCTCCTGGTGCCACCTTTCTGGCCTCTTCTCACTTCCAGCATCTCTGGTTCCAGATTCGTGCCACTAGGCTGTTCATCCAGTTCCTGTACTCACCCTACTCTCTGCTGTCAAAGGAGCTTTGCAAATGTTGCTGGGTGCTTAGAAAATCTGCCTCTGTCTTCTACTCACTGAGTTAACTTATCCTTTCATTTTCAGCTCAGAATCACATTCTCTCAACAGAATTCACTGACTTTTCTATCTAGGCCAAACCATAACACACAAGCTCTCATGGCTCTAATTTCTGTCCTTATGTAATGCACACTTCCTTCAATCGAGCACAGTCACCGTAAGGGCAGGTGCACTGTTGGTTACTTCTCTCCCTTGCATCCTAAGTGCCCAGCACAGTGCCTGCCACATGGCAAGTCTTAACAAATACATTTGAATTAATTAATGATTCACGGTACTATTTGAAAGTAAAGAATGCTGATGTTCAACAAATAAAACTATTGTCAAAATGGGATTACACAGAGTTGAAGCAATTCAACTTATTATTGTGGGCAACGGTATACACTCGTCGGTATTACACAGCAATTGTATTTTCAAAGTATCATTTGGGCTGAGAAAAATTTTCTTAAACCAAATGTTAGTAAAATCAACCTCTTTTATTTTGTAGAAACAACTATATTTCAGACTCTTCCTCAAAGGTTATCCTTTTAACCTCTACAAAACAAAAATACATTGTAAGTTTTTGATAATATTTTATTCTGCTTGTGTACTCTGAACACAAAATTTCTGGTATAATGGTATGAGAAGTGTAGTAATCTATAGAAGACTATTGCAGTTAGCGTTTCTATACCTGAAAGCGGCTCACTGCCTCTTCCATTATTTGAGTTTTATAGAATTTAACAGTTGAGAATTATTTCGAAACAAAGCTACATCAATTATGTTTTTCATTTTTGTGAGCTTAAAATTACCTCTGTAAGAATTCATATGATCTCCCCACCAAAAAAAGGGAAGGAAAATGTCAGATGTTTCTTTACATTTCCTGACACTTCTATTAGCCCTTCTCCCCATATTATATTTTTAGTTTAAAATCCAACTTGCACTATGCATTCTAGCGTATTGGCATAGAGCATAGAGGATGCTGAATCATATTAGCATAGAGGATAGTAAGTAAATGATAAGGAGAGGTGCCTTCCTTGGAGGGAAGCAGAATGGCACTTACATATTCTCAAAGGAATAAGGTATACCTGAGTGAGTAGCATCATGATGATGACATGTATACACACTTCCCACCAACCAAAAGGACACTTCCATTTTATCTAAATACATTAAAAAGATTGTCAGTCACGTATTGATCTTCACAACCAGAGGTCAAATACCAAAGCCATAACGTCAACTTCGAACATCATTTAAGAGGCTGTAAAGAAATGCCACTATGATGCAAACATACTATGGCTTTGGCTATATGGACCTATATTAAAGAATATATATGCATATATTTGTTGATTTTCATCTTTTCCTCCAAATAACTACATATCAATGAAGTTTGTTAAAAAGAAAAATGCCTGTCAACATAGCTTTTTGGGAGGCCAAGGTGGAAGGATCACTTGAAGCCAAGAGTTTGAAACATGCCAGGGCAACTTAGCAAGACTCCATCCATTAAAAAAAACAAAAAATCTGACTCTTATCTATTTAAAAAAAAAATTCAGGCATGATGGCACATGCCTCTAGTCCCAGATACTCAGGAGACTGAGGCAGAAGGATTGATTGAGCCCAGGAGTTGAAGACTGCAGTGAGCCATGATTGTGCCACTTGGTAACAGAACGAGACCCCATCTTGAAAGAGGAAAAAAAAAAAAAAAACAAGAAAAGTACTCTATGATCTTTTCAGGAATAAATGAAAAATGTGTAATGTGGTTTCCAAAGCAAATGGCAACTTTACATCAAATTTTACGTGAAACATTTAAGACATTTCCTTCTTAGAATTAATAAATGTTATCATGCTTTGGCTAATAACATCCTTTGACCATTGTAATATTTTGATTATCTCTTTAACTTTTTTATAACCTTTATGACATATACTTTAATCATTTACTTTTGAATAGGTGACATATGCACACGATACAAAATTCTACATATATCAAAATATATAAATGGAAAGTGTGTCTCCCTCTGACCTCTGTAGCTTATCTGCCCAGGCAGTAAACACTGTTATCAGGTTCCTGTGTATCCTCATGTCAAAATATACATATATACGCATATTTTTATTATCATTTGTGTTTCATTTTTCTATACACACATATGTATTGCATGTATATTTTTACACAAGCAACATGCAACCATAAACTTATTTAGCACATTTCATTTTATATGTAATAATAAACTTTGAATACTGTTATGTATTAGATATATGGAGCCATACGGTGTTCCACTGATATGAAGTTACCTTTGCTCTATCACTGGACACATATTTAATCTTTAACTATTTTTTATTATACACATATCTGCAAGCAGTATGCATAAACACACAATCTGAAAACGTAAAGAACATACAATTCAATTTCTGATGTCACTATTGGGCCTTTAACAAGTCATACAAGAACTTCCAGCTATAAGTCTGAATTATAGAAAAATACTGCACATTTTATAACAACCCAGTATTGCTGCCAATACAGAGATAAAGAGAAAGAATAAGGTAGACTCAGAGAGGCAGAGGCTGAAAGAGAAAAACGCATCTGGATTTCTCAGTAATTGCATTAACTTGATTACAGAAAATAATCATTTTATTCATATATATTTCTATGAAACATAGAATTGAAATGAACTCTTAGTTAAGGTTTGGCAGTTATATGAAAATTTCAAAATCAAGTGTCCTCTAGTGGCATTTAGTGATTGTAATGATCATTCAGAAATTATTACAAATTAGAGAAAATTAAAATAAAAATCTAGGTTGTGAACTAGGGCAAACAAACAAAATCTCTTTTACCGAGAAGAATACTAAATGGCATCTAAATTTCAGAGACAATTATCACGTCAAAATCTGACCCACTTAAACAAAATGTCAATAGTGAATTATCCTACTAAAAACAAAAACAAACAAAAACTATCAAAAAATCCCAGGTTAATCTCTTATAGAAATGCCATTATATATATTTGTGCTTATATTATTATGGGAAGTTAATGCCACATGAAGTTAGTATATAAAACTTCCATAGCCATGCAGGTGGTAGTTTGATAGCATCTATAAGTAGCTTTAATATATATACATATATATGCACACACTTTAAAAAATATATACATATTTTTTATATACACATATGTATATATAAAAGATATATACTTATATAAAGATAGTTATATATAGTTTAGTATACATATATTTTTGAATATATGAAAGCATGTAAACTGAAACCAAAGAGTCAAAATTATAAATTTTGGTTTTTTATAATATGCCAAAAATAATTTTAATTTCAATGTTAACAACAGTGGCTAACACATTAGGAATGATAGTTTGCAAGAGAAAGAAGCAAAAAAAGATAAAAATGCAATCAAAGTACTATATAACATTTTCAGTCATTTATTGATGTTAATTAACCACAGATAACTAAGGAAGCTATAAAAGGAAACTATAATGGAAGCAGAACAGCCAGCAAAAGCGAAAAAAGAAAACTGTAGCTGCAGTAATTTCTGTCATTCACAACTTTCCATAATTATCTGCTCTGTAAAGCCGCTGCCATAATTTGAAAAGCCTCCCTCCTGAACAAATGGGCAGACATAAGCAAAGCCTCCACTGAGGCCCAAGAAGGTAGACATTTCGATTGCTCCAGACCTGCTCAGATTTTAATGCAATCTTCCCACAGGCACATTCCTGACTGAGTTTAAAAACAGTGTATCTCTCTGACCAAGCCTGCTCTGCAGCCAGACTTAGCGTGTCGTCTTCATTCCCTGGAGTGAATTACAGCTGACCTTTCTGATTTCCACTTAGCAATTGCTTTATGGATAAAATTACCATCTTTGATAAGTAACTCTTATATGTACCCCTGTGGTTTTAATTCAGGAAGCTTCAAGTCTTTAAAATGATGTCCAAGCAGTCAAGTGACTTTTTTTTACCCTTGAGAATGATACCTTGCTAAGGCATACACCAATTGTACAAATGTACATCTGTAATGTTTTATAAACTATGTTGTTTAAAATTGCAAAAAAAATCGACGATATATTTAGCAGCATGTAGTCTATCTGGTGGCAATTTAAAATACCTGTAAATGTCAACTTGTTACATGATAAAACATTATGAAGTAAACTTGGATTAGAAACTCCTTTCTTTGAAGCAAGTTATTCAGGACTAAATGTTTATACCAAAGGTTCTAAAAAGGTCCTGTAATTCTAAAGAGCAATGCAGATGAAGCAGCCAGAGCTCCACAATGGAAAGGTGAGAGGAGAAGGAATTGGAGTCCTCTTGGCAGCAGAACCTGGTGTTAGCCTGGCTCTTCTAACTCAAACGGCCAAGAAGCACTTCCCATCCCTTGATTGAACCACATCAGTACCATGGATGCCTTCAATGCGATAATAAATTTGTTGACATTGAAGACTGCATTTCCTTGAGCCTATTAAGGAATTTGCTATTATAATTTAAATAAATCTCAGAAAGAGTAAAATCATATGACTTCATTTTGTATTAGTTTTTTTTTAAATACTTTTTTGGAGGACTGGCATTAGTGTAAGATTTGAGAAAGGACTTCCCATGGAAAAGAACCAGGATAGGATAGGCTCAAATTCCAATGTATGTTAGAATCATTTCTGGAGCCAGAGGAAATGAGGGCAAGTGTTCGACCTTCTTCAAATCTCTGAACTCTGGTCATAACATGACAATTAACCATCACCTAAAATTAGGCATCATAGCAAGCTCCAATTCCTGATATTTCTTAACTGTGGATTTTAGAAACAATGAAAATACAGTAAATGTATTTCCCATTAAAAATCAATAATTTATTACATCTATGAGTATTTATGCCTACAGCATGCAAAAGGTTGGGTTTCAAATTTCTCTTTCACAGTAGTCAGGCAAAAACAAATAACTTGTATCTTACAAATAAAATTAGCTGATTATTTCAAGAGGTAAGAGACATGCTCAAAGTCAAACATCTGGTAGGGCTCAACTGTCCTGACTCAGAGCCTAGTACCCTTTCTAGGTCCCACACTGCCCTCTCTGTGGACCCATGGAGCCAGGTAGTGAATATCATTAAACACATATGTGAGTGAGCCATGGGGTGCCCAACTATCTAAGTCAACCAGAAGTTCAAGAGTGTTGTGAGTCTGTCGTCAAGTGCTGGGGAAGACTAAAATGGAGGCAAGTAACATCGGTAAATGTATCTTAAAGCAAAATTTAAAAAAAAAAAGAAAAAAGAAAAACCTTTAATATGTAAAAACTTTGGCAGTTATTTTAGATAGTTATAGTAATGTGAAACAGAAAGCTTGGCATGATGATCCATATCACCAATGATCTGTAAATCACTACTACCTTTCGGGACTGGATTCGTTTATTTCCCAATGAAAAAGAGCCTGCAAGCACTTCTTAGAATACTGTCCAGGGCCTCTTTGGGACAAGGAACCATGCCGTCGCTTCAATCAACATAGTACAATTTGCAAAGGTATTACTCACTCTAAGGTAGTGTGAGAGTAGAAATTAAAAATAGCTGGGACCTTTTGAAGCTCTCAAACATTTCTCTGCCAGCATAGGCTCGTTCCCTGTGGTGTATTTTTAGTGCTCTATATACTCAGCTTTTAAATGTCATAAGGAATGAAATCCTGGGAGTACTATTCGAACACATCTTGGGAAAAAAAGTTATATTTGATATCTCACCTGTGATTTTGATTCAGGGATTATCTCTCCTCCAAGTAACATATTATCCAACTATTTTCAGTCATTTGCTGAAGTTTAGGGTGCACAGAGTCTAATGGATAACCCACTGTGTCAAATAATATCAGAAAGGCTATCATTTCTTCTCATTAGATGCTTAGCTTTATTATATATATACACACACACACACACACACACGGTGTATATTTATATATTTATAATATATATATATGTACACATAGTGAAAGACTCACTTTCTGCTTTAGACTTTCTAAAACAGGATACACATTATTTCCATCTATACCCTATCATCCCTAACTCTATCTAAAGAAAAAAAAACATCTTACTATCTTTAAAATTATTATTCTCACTTCTAATTCCCTTTCTCAGAGCCACTCTTTCCTTCCACCAGTCCCAGTCTCCCAAACCCCATTCATTCTTCCTGCCTTTAAATACTTCCAGCAGAACAGCTTTTGGCAGGAAGTCTGATCTGAGAAATTAAAATAAATAGTATATTTAAAAATATATACTGTAAGAAACTTTCAGGCCCTCTCACCTCTGGAGCTGACCAATAATCAAATTATCCTGGTAGGATATATGGTAGGTTTCTAGATGCTACCTGCACTCTTCGTTCAAAAGGAATTTTACTCTGGGAACAGTTGAGTCTAGAAAATAACCCTTTCACTGCCGGGCGCGGTGGCTCACGCCTGTAATCCCAGCACTTTGGGAGGCCGATCACGAGGTCAGGAGATCGAGACAATCCTGGCTAACGCGGTGAAACCCCGTCTCTACTAAAAATACAAAAAAACTAGCCGGGCGTGCTGGCGACGCCTGTAGTCCCAGCTACTCGGGAGGCGGAGGCAGGAGAATGGCGGGAACCCGGGAGGCGGAGCTTGCAGGGAGCCAAGATGGCGCCACTCACTCCAGCCTGGGCGACAGAGCGAGACTCTGTCAATAATTAAACAAATAAATAAATAATAACCCTTTCAGTAGCAGAAGAAACTATTTGCTGCCTAAGTTCTGAAGATGGCACTTCCTCAACTCTTTTCCAAGTAAATGTTAGCAAAACAAATACATTATTCAAGTAACACTCTTTATATGTTTTATTAAGTATTATTTTCATTTAAAACACATTCTTGACTCTTATGTTATTGTGGGTAGAGCACTGAGGAGTCAAAGGGATGAATAGAGGTGGTCTGGCCCCAGCAACTTAAAGGACCAAGGACTGTGTTCATTAAGTTTTTTTGTAGCAAAGGAATACGTCCTCTTACATGATTTCACATACTTTACTTTTTCATTTTTTCTTCCAAATATTTTAAATAAGTTTGTCTTTTCAATGTAGCTATTACATTTTGAGGGTTTTTTTTTTGTTTTTTTTGTTTTTTTTCACTCTGTCGACCAGGTTGGAGTGCAATGGCACAATCTCGGCTTACCGCAACCTCCACCTCCTGGGTTCAAGCAATTCTCCTGCCTCAGTTTCCTGAGTAGCTGGGACTACAGGCGTGTGCCACCATGTCCGGCTAATTTTTGTAATTTTTTTTAGTAGAGACAGGGTTTCACCATGCTGACCAGCTTGGTCTTGAACTCTTGACCTTGTGATCGTCCCACCTAGGCCTCCCATAGTGCTGGGATTACAGGCGTGAGCCGCTGTGCCCAGCCTTGAGTTTCTTTTTTGAAAGTACCTTTAGTTTCACAATGTGAGTAAATGTGGAAATTAACTATATTAGTAGGTATTTTCCTATTAGTCTTTCCTAAATGACTTGCCTACTAAATATAGTACAATTGTACTTATTCAAGACTTAATTCATCTATATGTCTTAAAGTGCCATCATAATGTTTGCATTTAACATAACAGTGAGAGAATGTTCCATTTTTTGTTTGGTATGTAACAAGCCACAGTTAAGATAATTGCTGCTTTCTGTGTGTGCAAGAGTTAGGGAATAAAGATGAAATATTCTTACTTAAATCACTTTCCCTGTTCCTCTATTTTTTCCCACAACTTTTACTCTTTTTGAAATCTTCCTAGTGAAAAGCTACTTCTCTACTTTAAGAATAAATTATTCTCTATTTTGTGATGTACCTTCTACATTGATTTCTACTGTAAAACCCAAAAAGAACTCTCCCGCTATTAACCTCCAAACAAAATGGCTAAAAGCGTGGATTCCTAAATGAGAAAGTCCTCTGTTAAAATCCCTCAAGTATGAATTACTGCAAATAGGACAATGGGCAAATTACATAAATATTCTAAACCTCAGCATCTTTACCTGTAAAATAAATATAAAAATCCTAACCTCGTAACACTCTTACTAGAATTAAATGGAAAATTTTTTTTTAATTATTTTTTTTTGTTTTTTGTTGATTTGTTTTTGGTTGTTGTTTATTTGGTTTTTGAGACAGGGTTTCACTGCTACCAAGCTGAAGTGCAGTGGCAAAAACATGACTCACTGCAGCCTCAGTTTTCCAGGCTCTAATGATCTTCCTAGTCAACCACTAGAGTAGCTGGGACCACGGGCACATGCCACTATCCCCGGCTATTTTTTTTTTTCATTGTTTTGTAGAGAGGGGGTCTTGCTTTGTTGCCCAGGCTGGTCTGAAACCCCTGGACTCAAGCAATCCTCTTTCCTCAGCCTCCCAAAGACATGAGCCATCTCACATGAGCCATCTCAGACAGGAGCCATCTTACTTTGGCCATTGTTTATTAATTATATCCTGCAGTCATAACAAAAAATTGCTTTAAGTGAGTTAAAATCATTTGGTAGAAAATAAAAGTAAGGTCATGACTCAGATATAGGCATAGATAGTCTAATACACAAGGACTAGAATACCATCTGGGAACTATTACATTTAAAGTAATTACTTTACTTCTGTGGAATGTATAATAGTTTTCCATTGCTTAATTTAAGGTGTTTTTGTTTCTCTATGGAATTCTTCTCTGTCCTTCACTTTTGCAATATAATTTTGCTGGGTACAGAATTCTAGGTAGTTGTATTTTTCCTTTTAAAACTTTAAATATTTTGCTCCATTCTCTTCTTGTTTGCATAGTTTCTGATAAGAAATTTGCTGTAGTGTTTATATTTGCTCTTCTGTAGGTAAAGTATTCCTCCTGACTTCTTTCAAGGTTTCCTTTGTCTCTGGTTTTGTGCAGTATGAATATGATATAGGTAGGTGTAGATATTTTGGGATTTATAACTCTTGATGTTCTCTGAGCTTCTTGGTTCTGTAGTGTCTATCATTAATTTTGGAAAGCTCCCAGTATATTCCTCAAATCTATATGTTTCTCTGCTCTCCTTTTCTTCTTTTTGTACTCCAATCAATTTTATGGTATGCCTTTTGAAACTGTTCCATAGTCCTTGGATGTCCTGGTTTTTTTCTTTGTTTTGTGTTTCTTTTCTTTTTCTCTTTTCATTTCACTGTGGGGAGTTTTTATTCAACAACAGTCAACCTCCTTGAGTCTTTTCTAGGCTGTATTCAGTCTAGCAATGAGTCCACCAGAGTCTTTTCTTAGGCTGTATTCAGTCTAGCAATGAGTCCATCAGAATCTTTTCTAGGCTGTATTCAGTCTAGCTATGAGTCCACCAGAGTCTTTTCTCAGGCTGTATTCAGTCTAGCAATGAGTCCATCAGAGGTATTCTTCATTTCTGTCATTTTTTTTTTCATTTCTAGTAATTCCTTTTGATGCTTTCTTAGAATTTTCATGTTTCTGCTTGCATAGCTTATCTGCTCTTACATGTTGTCTACTTTTTCCATTAGCACTATAAGCATACTAATCATTATCATCTAAAATATCTGGTAAATCATAATTGTTCTAAAATCCCTGACTGGCAATGTCAACATAACTCTCAAATCTCAGTCATTCCACTGCATTGCCTCTTCTGAATGTGTTTTTCTTGCCTTTAGCATGCCCCGTGCTTTTTATGTTTTGTTTTGTTTTTGGTAAAAGGCTGACATGTATTGGTTAATAAAAAATGAGATAAACAGGACTTGAGCATGAAGATTTGTGTTAATAGGACCAGGAGTTGGGCTATGTTTACTGCTTGCTGTAGCTGTAGGTGTCAGAGGGTTTGATTTTCTTTTCAGGGAGGACTCTGCCTGGCAGGGCATTCTGCTGTAATCCACTCTTACAATGCAGGAGGCCTGTTGCTGTGGTACTGAGGGATGGAAGAGTGTTTTAAAACCTTCCTACTAGCTGTGAGTCTTTTAGGGATCCTGTGTTTCGAGGCTATGATGTTTCTGAAAATTTTCCCAACAAAATAGTTCCTTTTTCCTCCTCGCCTTCTACTACTTTCTCAGTTACAGCATTCCCATTTGATTTCCTTAAAGCCATGACACCTACTGAGTATGAATTTTCCACTAGCAAGACAGGAAGGCTAAAGGGATCCGTCTGACATGGAAGTAACACCCTTCCCTGATAACCTTCTAGCAGAGATGTTTCCCTAAAGAGAAAGCCTTTGTGATGTAGAAGGATCTAGGATACTTCATAATGGCCATTTTTCCTTGACCTGCCAGAGGTAAGAAGGGATATTCCTGGAATTTTCACAGTGAGCACTTGGTGGGGTTCCTAGAAGTAAAGACAATGAGTGTAGGGGCCTCCTAAGACTGCACTCCCCTCCAGATTTTCTCCCTCTCACACCACTGCCTCCAGCAGGTCATGAAAGGGACCATTTAAGTGATCCCACCTGTATATGGCTCCTATGGCCTCTGATCTATGTACACTTGTCTTGCATGCGACTCTGTGGACCCACCTGTCCTTCACTTTCAGGTGGCAGTTTAACCTGCAACCTCAGTTCTCCGATGGGTTCAGAGAAGTCATTGATTTTGGCTTTGCCCAGCTTTTTCTTGTTATGAGGATGGGAGTGAGCCCTTTACATGGCCAGCTGAAACTGAAGTCTCATGGATGATTTTACTATATTATTTATCTTTTCTAAACTTTATTGATGATTGAAATGTTTCAGCATATACGAATAACTAATAGCACCTCAGATTTTAACTCCCACTTTCTGTAACTCATAAAATCAGATGTTACTTAGGATCGAATCTTAATTACAGTATGGTCTAAATTTTTATATCAGTTGTAATGCTATAATGTTGCAGAACATATATTTCAAATTGTGTTTCATTATACACACACACACACACACGTTATATTGGACTAAATTATTCATCTTGGGAAATGTGACTATTTATACTTCCATTGTATTATCTCATCACAGTGAACAGTCAACACATATATCTTGATTTATACAATGTTATAAGGTTTTTCCATCAATGTTGATGTATCTTAGTCAAGTTTGGTTGTTATAAGGAAATACTATAAACTGTATTGCTTATAGACAATAGAAATTTATTTTTAACATTCTGGAGGCTGAGAAGTCCAGGATCAAGTTATTAGCAGGCTTGTCGTCTGATGCAGGCTCTTGCCTGGTTTCTAGAAGGCATCTTCTTGCTGTGTTTCCCCATGATAAAAAGGACAAGGAATCTCTGAAGTTTTTTTTATAAAGACACTAATTCCATTCATGAAGGCTCCCTCCTCATGACCTAATCGCTTCCCAAAGTCTCCTCCTCCAAATATTACCATTTGGGGGATTAGATTTTAACATATTAATTTTGGAGGAGGCACAAACCTTCAGTCCATAGAAATGTGTTTTAAGATATTCTGTGAAAGTGTTAAAAATTAATAAAGCAGATAATTATATATTGTGTTACCCCAACAAGGACCTTATAAGGTGGGAAAATATAGTCATCCAATTGAAAAATGTCATCAAATAGTCATCAAACTGATATGGTTTGGCTGTGTCCCCACCCAAGTCTCATCTTGAATTCCCATGTGTTGTGAGAGGGACCCAGTGGGAGGTAACTGAATCATGGGGTCAGATCTCTCCCATGCTGTTCTCATGTAGCGAATAAGCCTCAGGAGACCTGATGGTTCCATTAGGGGGAATTTCCCTGCACAAACTCTCTTTGCCTGCTGCCATCCATGTAAGACGTGACTTGCTGCTTCCTCCTTGCCTTCCACCATGATTGTGAGGCCTCCCCAGCCATGTGAAACTGTAAGAGGTTTAATCTCTTTCTTTTGTAAATTGCCCAGTCTTGGGTATGTCTTTATCAACAGTGTGAAAATGGACTAATACCAATGCACATTATATATTTTTGCTTTTCAAATTTTGTCTGCTCCATCAGTTTCAAATGACCTTTGTCCACCAGTGATAATTTCTGTCTATACATACTGGATAAAGTGTTTCATCAGGTGCTGAAAGAATAACTTAACCAATATGCAGATGAAAGACAATTATTTTTGAAAATCACTGGGGAACATTCTGTTGGTCTTTCTCCAGATTTGTTAGGTAATTCCCTTGGCCTCTGACACAGCATATTTATCCAGGTCCCATGAATACACTTTTCCAATATGATGTGATTAAGGTGTAGGCCTATACCTCAATGTCGTTAACACTGCTTAACAATTTTCCTTAATCCCAAGTCAGGGCCAAACTTTACTGCGAATACCTGCCCCTACCTGCATCCAGGGATCTCAGAACCCTCCTGACAGAAGCATTTTGACTTCCTGTGAGGAAATGTTCATATAATTTACACGTTAAATAACTCCTTGGAAGTCTGCATAAATAGGCTGATGAAAGTTTTTATAACCACCCAGAAACTGAAGCAACTCTAGCAAGGGGCTGGTAAACCACGTTGGTTTCTTCTTGGGTTTCCAATGAAGAGGCCACCAGCTGAATTCACTTCGAGCTTGGAGTTGCTCATTAAACCTCTGGGTGTTTCCCCATTTCTCTCCAAGTAAATTTGACAATACCTCTCTGAGGCTTACGACAAGCTCATCAGAAAAATTACTAGACAAGTATCTTGTGGCAACATATTTTACCTTGTACTATGTTAAGCCCTACCCAGAAAGTTCAGTTTAATAATGTCTCCACAAGAAGTATGTCCTCTTTTGTCTTTCTTCTGTAACCTTTCTTATAGGAAAAAAAGAAGAAAAAGAAAAAAAACCTAAATCCCAGTTCTTTCCAATTTCAGATCCTGTACTTTTCTAGTACTCAACATAGCTTCAAAAAAGAAAAAAGAAAAAAAAAAAAAGACAACGTGTAAAATTAGAAAAGTCCTCTTACTGAGTGAGGTGGAGACCTGCTTCCAGAGCGAACACTGACATCATTGGCAAGAACATGCGAAGACAGTAGATTGTACTAAAATCACGTGGAAAGAATCAGAATCTAATAAAAGAAGAGGGAAGAATTACTTACATTAAGAAATCATTTTCTGCTTTTTTTTTCCTTTTTTAACAGGAAAACTTACTGTGGGGTTGTAGTATAGATCAATGTCGTTGTACAAAGGCTGGACAAGGATTGAAGATAAGATCAGGAGGCGAGCCTTTCTAGAAAACTCTTTCCATACAAGGGGCTGGAGCCTTCATGCCAGAGGCCCCATAGCTCGTCTCAATCCTGCCTTTAGTGACTTCACTGGGGTGGTCTGAAATGAACACTCTCCAAAGCCTGCCTTCCTATTTTAGCTCAAGTTTTCTTTGCTTCCTTTGTAAATACCTATGACATGTAGGTCAGGAACTAAAGAGTTTAGCACTTTTATTTATTTATGTTTTTGGTCTAAGGGAAACAGGATAACCACCAATGTCTTTCTATTAGTTTGAAATTTTGGAGGCCAAATGACATAAAATCACATAAAGCACCAGCAATTTTTTTTTTTTTTTTTGTGAGCGGGGTGTGGGGGCGTCGGGGGAACAGAGTCTTGCTCTGTCACCTAGACTGGAGTGAAGTGGAGCAACCTTGGCTCACTGCAACCTCCACCTCCTGGGTTCAAGTAATTCTCCTGCCTCAGCTTCCCAAGTAGCTGGGACTACAGGTACCCGCCACCACACCCAGCATTTTTTTTTTTTTTTTGTATTTTTAGTAGAGATGAGGTTTCACCATGTTGGCCAGCCTGGTCTCAAACTCCTGACCTCAAGTGATCCACCTGCCTCGGCCTCCCAAACTGCTGGGATTACAGGCATGAACCACCATACCTGGCCAGCACCAGCTGCTTTAAAAAAGTCATGAGTGATCGCAAAGCAAAGCAGAGTCCACCACTCAGGACAGGCACGGGGGGATCTTGTAAAGATTAGGTTGGTGCAAACCTAGTAGCATTGCTGTGAGGTCCATCCCAAACTCCCTCAGACAATACAAGTTGTTTCTCTTCCTTTCATGCCACAGTTTTGTGGATTCCATTGCTGTCCTTGTCACAGGGTGTTATAATTACTTTCAATAATTATTTACAGCCTCACCTCTGTTCCTTGAAATGCTTCTGGGGGTGGGACTATTGCTTTCTCTTGATTGTTTTCCTAATTCCTAGTAAAGTGCTTGGACAGACACTCAGTGAATATTTCTTCACTGAATGCTATTAATGACCCACTGTCCATTAGCATGAAATAGAGAATGAAAACTGCCCCCATATGTCTTATTTTAAACAGAAGCCCTGCCCTCAAAGAGCTCTACAGGGGAATGCCACCAACATATGCATCCACAGCTCATTTAATAACGCTCCCATCCATATGTTTTGCAGTATTTGTTGCTGGGCCAAGACTGAGTCCTGTGTCAACCAGATGTACTTTGCAGATTAGAGTTCCATCTTCATGCTTTTCCTGACTACAATTAATCTTAGGAAGAACCATTGACAAATCTGGAAGCGAGGGAGTTGTCCATGTGTTACCAGAATTAGGGAGTCACTGCCAAATTGCACGCCAACCTTCCCACCAGACTCTTTGGGACTTCATAACCAGAAGAGCTTCTCCAGCCAGCAGCTGTTAAGGGATATTATTGTTTGGATAGAACTCGATTACTGTGCATTCTTCTTAATTAATGCGATTACCAAAGGAATCTATACAAAATAGTGTTCTAATTAATTGTAGCCAATTAAGATTTTAAACTATACATTCCGTGATTATTTCACATATAAGGTGTGATGCTGCCGTTTCTTAAAGATATTTCCTGAAGAAACAAATCTTAGCCCACTACCTAAATTACTCAGAGAGGAAGTTTTAAGTGTATGGACGATTGATTTGAGTTGAGCTCCGTACCTAGTTTCTTTCTGAAAAGTACATAGAAAGTTAAAGAAACACAAGTGCGGAGTCGTGAGTCTCTATGATATGACAGCTGCAATCATTTCTGTTACAAAGCTGTGGAATGATGCGGGTGAGTGTGCAGAGGAAAGAGAAGCATTTCACTTTAAAAAATTGGAAGCTAGAAACATGATGGTCGCCTTTAACTTCTGCAAGTTTTGTAGCAGATCCTCTGTTTGGACACTAATCCATAAAAATGAACTCAGAAAAGGAGATAAGAAATAAACACGAGACGTTTTCATACTCAACACAGTCATGTGTTTTCTCAGTTTATGTCACTGCCTGCATGAGTTCACACGTAACCACAATGTAAGGCAAGGCTGTGGCAGAGGCCTGTGGACATCAGGGAGTTGCACCCACTGCTGTTTCACATTCACCTCCTGAACTCACAAGACAGACATGGGGGTATTCCCAAGTCACAGAAAACAGGAAAAGAACATTTATCCAAAGAAAATGACGATGATGATATACTTTTGGTTTCATGTCAAATTACCAGGCAATAGCTATTGTATTTAATTCAATTCATATTAGACCTGAGAAACTGCATGTGTGGGGGGAATACAAATTGAATTAAATACATTCGTTTTCTCAGATGTAATATGGTCAGGCCGAGTCAAGTCTTACCAACTCTGGTTGCAGAACGAAGAAAATGGAATTCACATGCTCATGATTATATGTAAGAGAAATGCATATAAACACATACATATACCTGTGTATTTATATGTAATATCTATATAAAATATGTATAAAAAACAAAAATCTAACACAAATACTCCAATTCGTAGGCATAACACCCCTTCCAAAAGCAGACTTTCCTATGTAGATTTATTGCGATGGTAAAAAGCTATCTGTTGCTAAAATAGATTACATATAGTCGGACAATCATAGATTCTGATCTGTATTTTAGAAAATAAATTGTTTACACTGTGTTGTCAAATATAGATCGAAAACTACATATCTGCGTGCAATCTTCCTTTCCTCAGACCCAACATATGTTTATTCTTCTTGGGTTTCCATGCAAAAAGCAGGCCTGGCAGGAGCACAGTTCTGAAGTGTCATGGACTTGCGTCTCCAGTAGAGGGCAGGAGCAGGAACGGCGTGGGGGCTGTTGTATCCAACTGAACTCTGGCCTAGCAGTTCCCAACCTTCCCACCTAGACCTCAGAGGTGGGAACGTTAACGCCCGGCGGCAGTGGATTTCAGGAGAGCATCACGCCCTAAACATTATGTCCGGGTTTGGAGACAGACATCCATTTGGATTTTCCTGGCGGGGACTCAAACTTTTAGCAGAGACACTTGATGCATAGAATACTTGGCATCTTGGCCACACGGAGACCCATCTGTCACAATGGCATCCTGCCTATTTCAAAGTTGCTTAGATCTTTTCAGCAAGCCATAGGTGCCAGGCAGGAGTGGCTCTTCAAGGGGAGTGGGTATAAAACCGCCAGTGTCATCTCTTCCACAGGAACATCTTCTCTTCCGCCAGTCCCCATCCCTGGTCCAGCTTGCAAGAGCTACACCTGTTGCCCCTCGTTCATAGAATACACTAGATTTGCCCTGGAAAGGCAAAGCCAGCATTTCAAATTATGTTCATATGCCAAAAAGACAGGTGGTGCTTCAGCAGGCGTCTGATGAAGTCAGGAAGATAACTCAGGGCATAAAAATGTTTTTATAAAAGAAAGTAGAGTCCTCTCCATGGGAGAGTTTTGAGGCAGCTCCATAGATGACCACAATTATAAAACTAAATAGAATTTTAGCACATTAGGATGACAAGAACATGGGGTAATATCACATCAAGCACTTGCTCTTAACATCAGCAGATATTGTTGACAATGTTTATGGGCAACTTTTAAATATGGCAAAACTCTTTGAAAAAAGTATTATGGTTATAGATTCAGAGTTCATTGGAACACATATACACATGTAAATATGGCTTTCATTTACATTAAATCAATTGTCAAGGAAGATGATTGTTTTCAACTTGCAAAGTATGTTTTCTTTCTTCCTCTTTGAAATATGAAAACTAAATGCAGTTGTTTAGAATGAGAAAATGCACGTGATACTAAGATACTGCCCTGCTCAATAAATGTAAGAAGTTGAAAATACCAGATCATCCTACTTGTGGAAACTCTGTAGTAATAACCTCCAATAAAAATACTTTACATAAAGAGTCTTGGAATTTTTTTACAGATTTTATTTAATCAAGGGTAAGGCACCATAACTATTGTGATATTACAAAGAATAATAGGTATCAAGGTTCATATTTTAACAAAGTGACCGTTAGATGCTAACCTAGGCCTTACTATATTAAAAGTCTATAATGCATTCAACAGAATCCCTGAGAATATGTTACTCTTGCAAGAAATGACAGAAAGGTATCCTTTGTCAGCATCACAGTTTTTGACTGGTGATGGATACCATCATTCATGCAAACAGGGTGTGAGACATTTCATTAGGCATCCCCAAGTGTACAGGTTCAGTAGGTGTATTAGTTCATTCTTACATTGCTATCAATAACCACCTGAGACTGGGTAATTTTTGAAGAAGAGAAATGTAATTGGCTCACGGTTTTGTAGGCTATCTATAGGAAGCATGGCTGTGGAGGCCTCAGTAAACTTACAATCATGATGGAAGGCGAAGGGGAAGCTGGCATGTCCTACATGGCTGGACCAGGAGAAAGAGAAAGTGAAGGGGGATGTGCTACACACTTTAAAATAAGCAGATCTCCTGTGATCTCTATCATGAGACAGCAGTAGGGGAATGGTGCTAAACCATTAGAAAGCACCCCATGATCCAATCACCTCCCACCAGGCCCCACCTCCAACACCGGGGATTACAATTAATCCCAGCACTTTGGGAGGCCGAGGCAGACAGATCACAAGGTCAGGAAATCGAGACCATCCTGGCTAACACGGTGAAACCCTGTCTCTACCAAAAATACAAAAAATTAGCTGGGCGTGGTGGCAGGCTCCTGTAGTCCCAGCTACTTGGGAAGCTGAGGCAGAAGAATCACTTGAACCCGGGAAGTGGAGCTTGCAGTGAGCCGAGATCGCACCACTGCACTCCAGTATGGGCAACAGAGCGAGACACTGTCTCAAAAATAAATAAATTAATTAATTAAATTAAACAACATGAGATTTGAAGGGGGACATAGAGACAAACCATATCAGTAGGAACCCTAGAATGTGACTATCCACAAAACAAGGGTGCCAAGTTCACAATCAGTAACAATAAAAGCCAAATGTGAAAAGTGTTGCAAGATAGGACCAGAGTGTGGCAGTTGTTCAGATAGAGGAGGTGATTTCCAAAGACTGTAACATTTGAGATGGGTCTGGAAGGCTAGGTACAATTCAAAACAGGTCACTGCTCTTAAGGCATGTACAGTCAGAAGTTGATATAGAAAATATACTAAGATCTATTTAGTAGAGTGAGTATTGTTACTGTGTGTGATAACAAAGTATCACTTTGATAACAAAGTATGTCATTCTGAAATGACAGAAAAATCACTTGTAAAATAATACTAGACTTTGTGATGTTTAAAGTCTTATTACTCTGATTTTAAGTAAGTTACCACTACTTAAAAAAAATGAAAACATTTATTCTATTACAAAACTGCCCCCTGAAAAATTCTTCCTTAGAAAGAAATCCTGTGTTGGTGTCGGTGACTCCTGAGTTGAAATCCTTACAAGGGGATGATGCTGATTCAGGGCTCAAGGACATCACTCATGGCCCCCTCCAGGAATGAAACGTATGGGCTTTCTGAGAGAGACTTATTTTTGTATGTATGAGCTTCAAAAATCACGGAGTGTATTATCTTTTCTCTCTTTCCTTTTTGCTGGAAATCTCAGAGTGAAAGGTAGGTGTTGCTCCCAGATTCAGATCTTTGTGCTGATTCTTGCACGATATCCTCCTCTTCTCCTTTTGTATATCCATCTTGACTTCATTACCCATTTTCTAACTTACTGTACAATGTGTATGTCTGCTCCAATATTTATTAGAAAAAGGATGGGGATATAAACGTTAAAGAAAAAGCCAATTTCCAATGTCTAGACAAGCACTGTGAAGTTGTGCTTTAAAAAGACACGAAGGTGAAAAGTGATAGCTGAATCAGGT
Source organism: Mandrillus leucophaeus (assembly GCF_000951045.1). Taxonomy (NCBI): domain Eukaryota; kingdom Metazoa; phylum Chordata; class Mammalia; order Primates; family Cercopithecidae; genus Mandrillus; species Mandrillus leucophaeus. The sequence goes on from NW_012106186.1 coordinate 1,300,541, forward strand.
TACTTCAGACTGATAAACCTTTTCTTTCTTTACCCAATCTCACTATTTCAGTGAAATAAACTTATTATTTGAATAATATATTTTTCATAATTTCACCAAGAACTTTCCACTAATTAATTTCCAGAAAGGAAAAGGAAAGGAAAAGGAAAGGAAAAGGAAGAGGAAAAGGAAAGGAAAGGAAGGAAAAGGAAAGGAAAGGAAACGAAAGGAAAGGAAGAGAAAGAGAGAGAAAGAAAAGAAAAGATGATTATGATGGTGATTTAGGGTCAGAAACAGGCAATTTCAAGTGACTCATTACCTCCTTCTCACGCTCCATTCAGAAACCTCTTCCACCAGCCAGAGGCAACATTTATAGTCAACCAATCTGAGAGAGGGTGCTAAACACATTTCATTTTCTAACAGTATACTCAGGGAAATTCAAATTCTATTATAAATTATGTTTTAATCTTCTTAAGCTATCTCAAAAATTATTATTTAATATGAATTAACAGGATTTTATGTTTTTTAAGATTTTAAAGATAAGAATGTCTTCATACTGTCCCCTGAAAATAGAGTATTCTCTGTAAGTTTGTGATACCAGAATCGCTATATAGTTGGTAAAATAACACTTTAAACTGTGAACATAGAAATTGAGATGCTTATTAACATACAATGCATATTTTCCAAAATACATTTGATTTTACTCAGATAATGGAAGGATAACCAACAAATGTTAATTACCCACAGAAGTGACGGGTGTGTGTGTCTGTGTGTCCAGGAATGTGTATGTCATGTTTACTCACCCTAAGAGAAAATGTGTTTCTTGTTGTTCTGAGTAATTATTCTTCTCCACCAGCCATTTTTTTCATATATGTTGTTTTCACAGATCATGGTGAGAGGACTTTATAAAAGTTCAAGGGAATGTTACCCAATCTGGGAGAATACCCAAGAGTGACCGTATTCACTCAGAATTGAAACTTTCATGCAAGAAGCTGCCTCCAGCCTTTTGAACGTACTCTCATATCTGTCTGGAATACTTGCCCTCTTCACTCAGCCAAATTTGCTTCAGATCCAATCCTGCAATTTCCTTCCTATGAAAAGCCTTTCGAGAATCCCCAGCATAGATACACTGCCCTCCTCACTTAGACCGAGAGCACCTGAGCTTTTGTAATCACGACCCAGGAAGTCACTCTGGTGAGATTCCCTATTGCTTTGCAGGTATCTCCCACCAGAGAGGACATTCTAGAAGGGGTGAAGTACTGCCTGTGTGTGCACGTGTGTGCGTGCGTGTCTGTGTTTTTTTAATGTACCTTCAGTTCTAACGGCAGATGATACGTACACTGAATGTGTTATGATTAAAGGTATAAATAGGCATCATTGATTCTTGTTACATAACCTTTCCCTGTCCCACCCCATCTCAAACTAGCACTTCTAGTTATGTATTCTTATATATACCACAATATTTTACAAAATACAGTTTCACTTGAGAAAAATTACAAATTAAAGGTCAAATGATATTGAGCAATAAGAACTTCTAATAACTTGATATTATCACTTTTCTGTCTTCTTCCTATCTTAAAATTTTACTCATTTTAAATTGCTGGGCAAACCATTTACACCCTCTCAGTTTTTACGTGCACATATTAAATGTTTTTTCTATAAAAGCTATTGATAGAGCTCATAAGAGAAGGTATGCAAATACAAGAAGCAACACATCTTGTCCACAGCTCACATGGTGCAGCCTGAGTAATTGCTCTGAGAGCACTGAAGACCTTCAGAGGACAGACCAGCCCATTATACGCATTCTGTGTTCTCACGGTCCTAGACTGATTGTCAGAGGGTGTAAAGGAGGTTACTAAAGGACACCAAAGTCACCCCAAGAACTGTTTCCTCCTACACAGAGAAATGACTTGAAGAATTACTTTATCAAGTTTTTCCTAGTGCTAAAGTCTTAACTGGCATCTTCTCTAAGCCTCAAAAGGGTCTCTCACTCCCTTAAATCTTCTTGTCCTAGTATTGGTGTATATGCATATTACACACTTTCCATCACAGAAATGCTCACATTAATATGTACAGTAACTAACAGTCCCTAGCATCCACCTCAGCTAGATGTGGTGCTGCTTCTCAGGCATAACTCCAAGAATTTTAAAACTTAGGTGAACGATCTTAAAAAATAATTTGAAGTAAAAGGATATCAAGTATACTCACATGGAATTAGGATAAATATTTTAAATATATATATAATACCATCAATTTTTTAGTTTTAGATGACCACCCCCATTTTCTTTCAATAGTTACATAATAGTAGACACAAATGTCCATTCATTAAACAGCTGTCCTTCCTTCTGCCCTTCACCCTTGACTCACTCATGCCTCATCCTCAAAGGCAATGTGAGTTGATGTTTTTGTATTGGTAAGGAGAATGAACAGTTACTTCTTAAAGGGTTGGCATACATTTTAAAATAAAGAGTGTAACTGGATTGTAACTTAAAGGATAAGTGTTGGAGGGGATGTATGTACATTCTCCATGATGTGCTTATTTCATATTACATGTCTGTGCCAAAACATCTCATGTTCTCTCTCTATATATATATATATATACACACACACACACACATATATATTTATATATATATATATACACACACACACACACATATATATTTATATATATATATATACACACACACACACTCCATATGCCCACATAACTTAAAAATAAATGTAAAATGAAGCCCTTTGTTGTGACCTCATTGAGTTTAATCATGCATATTCTACACTTGTATTCCACATTGCTTCGTGCACTTACACGTTCTCTCCTGGTATACCTATCCATGGAGAGCACTCAGTGGGACTATCAGCGCTTGGGAGTTAGGATGATTACAAAAATTTACCAAGTAACCTTGGGGAGATCATTCTACTATATATCTCCAAGATTCAGTGTTCCAATGGTAGAAAATAATATCGTAACTCCAATAATGGGTTTTCAATAATAATCAAATGAGATAATGAAGAAGTAACTGGCCCATAAACTATAGGCAGTATCCAAACTTTATCTGTATATGTTTCTTCGGTTTGGGTTCTATTAAGGAAAGAAAGTAGCTTAGCAAGCTATTCTCAACCTTGGATCTGAATCATCCTTTGATAGTTTAAGAAAGTTTTACAATAGAATTCGTTTTTGTCCTCTGTCACATCTCAGTTTGCTTGAAGTCTCAATCACTGTAGGCAGAAAAGTGATGAACAAGACAAGCTTCTGCCCTCATGATTCTGACAATGTAAATCAAGCATCCAGGCTCACAAACAAAAATCCAGACACTCTATGTTGAATAGAGATCTGACAATCCCTGTTAGACAAAAATTTATGATCCACTTTGAGTTACGATCATGTGAGTTTTATTTTCTTCTGTGTGACCTTGATAAGAAAGTTGTAAACAGTTTTGTATCATTTTAGTAAGATATTTTCATCCCAATATCCTAATTATGTTCATGTAAAATGAATTTTCCTCTCAAAAATTTGAATGTTTTCTGCTCATTTTTATTAAACTAAAAACCATCTATATGACATTTTCAATACAATATTTAATAGTAAACATAAGTGTAAAACCTACAGCCAGGCACAGTGGCTCACGCCTGTAATCCCAGTACTTTGACAGGCTGGGGTGGGTAGATCACCTGAGGTCAGGAGTTCGAGACCAGCCTGGCCAACATGGCGAAACCCCATCTCTACTAAAAATACAAAAATTAGCCTGGCATGGTGGCAGGTGCCTGTAATCCCAGGTACTCGGGAGGCTGAGGCAGAAGAATCACTTGAACCTGGGAGGCGGAGGTTGCAGTGAGCTGAGATCGCACCATTGCACTCTAGCCAAGGAGACAAGAGTGAAACTCCATCTCAAAACAAACAAACAAACAAAAAAACCCTACAAAGAACTTTTATAAATATTTTAAAATCACTCAAACTTTTTGACATATTTAGCATATTAATTTCATTTGTCATATTAAGATTATTATCGTTCAGGAAGAAAATATTTTTCCCAAGTTTTCCCAACCAGCAAAAGACAAAACGGGATTTGAACCCAAATCTTTTCTCTTCAAATCCCATCTCTTTTTCTGTATTATGTAATGGAACAATCTTTGCATCCACCATGGTGTCTACATTGCACAAATACATTCAATAAATATTTCTGGAATGAATGAGCAAGTGACTTGAATTACTACATACCTTAAATAGTTTGGGTTGTTATCAAGCATATTTGAATATATTATATATCAAGGCCAAGATAATAATGTGTTAAAGTGAATCCTAATAAGACAGAATGGACTAAGATGATAAGTCTTTGTGATAGTTTAGACCCTGAGCAGCAGACACAAGGGAGGACATTACTATGGTTTTATCGGAGAATAAAACAAGGTCAATATCAGTTTTATGATTTTTTTTTGTACTGTGGCCCACTTTGGGTTCTGGGAAGGAGCTCAAGAGTTCACCTTGAAGGTTAATTTCCAGACACAAGTCGGTGTTGTCACGTGACTCCTGTTGAAACCTGACATTTCTTTAGCAGTTAAATTAATACATGGCATTTTGTAATACAAATCTAAAATATACCTTTCCTACAGCACTTACTGTTAATCATTTCAAAATCAACCCTAAATGTTTAAAACTCAGTAATTTCTAGTCTTGTGTTCCTTATTCTGAAACATGGGTATTCTATCTGGCATTTTCTTTCCTTTTTTCTTTTTTTTTTTTTTGAGACGGAGTCTCGCTCTGGCACCCAGGCTGGAGTGAGTGGCGCCATCTTGGCTCCCTGCAAGCTCCGCCCCCCGGGTTCCCGCCATTCTCCTGCCTCCGCCTCCCGAGTAGCTGGGACTACAGGCGCCGCCACCGCGCCGGCTAGTTTTTTGTATTTTTAGTAGAGACGGGGTTTCACCGTGTTGGTCAGGATAGTCTCAAACTCCTGACCTCGTGATCCGCCCGTCTCGGCCTCCCAAAGTGCTGGGATTACAGGCGTGAGTCACCGCGCCCGGCCTCTGTCTGGCATTTTGTAATTGTGAAGTGGCATTCTGTCGTGCTCAGTATGCAAAACATATCTTTATTTCCCTGGGCATTTGATGCATTTTCAGCCAGAGATTTATATTTTTGTTTTCCTATTACAGTGTTAGCAATGTATTCTTTCCAGGTTATATTTAATGACTACAAAAGCGAGAGCTCATACACCAACCTAAATAAACAAATGCACGTTTTAAAAGTGGACTTATTCTTTTGAATTGTTTTTATTAAAAGAACATATTTTATCAATGCTGATATTCATGAGGCTGCCATATCATAAATCCAAAGGACAGCCAAGCCTATCAAGTCTGAAATATTCAAATTGCAGGGTAAAGAAAGAAGCTGCTATTACGTTTATTTTTTCTTGTGGACAAAATGAATAAATGGATGTATCACAGAGTTAAACATGAATTTTTTTTGGCTCTAACTAAAGGAAGTAATAAAACACCTATAATTTTGTATAACAGCCTTTGATCTGACTCCACCATGAACTCTTCATCTTTATGATATTTTCTGTATTTGTGACATCTACATATTTGGCCATGTAATTCTCTCAGACTTAATACTGGCGCTTGCATCTACTAGAAGCTTTGGAATCTCAAAATGGTGTAATTTTTCTATGTAAATGTATAAATAGTAGTTATCTTATTTGTTTCTAATGAACCCACTTATTTAGGTAAAGATGTGATATGGGCTTGGGGAAAAACAAACTCAAATAATAAAGAAAATATGGAATAAAAAGCATGTATATAGCTCCTTAATCCTTAATTTCCTTACAAAAAAAAATGACCAGTACTTTTCTGGGCTTTTCTTTTTTTTTTTTTTTTTTTTTTTTTTTTTTTGGTCAGTTAATAAAAACAACCTTTACAGGACTTTATAATACTGTGACTTACATTTTAAATTCACCAGTGCTTTCATGTCATCTCTCTGTATTGGGACACCTACTACTATTTTGTGTTTGAATATCTGCCTAGCACTCCTCCCTAAATAGTTTGCTATCAATGAACTTTAAGCTCTCTCCAGATTTTTTATATGATGAGCAAAGATAACTTTTAGTTAACTTTTAAACCATTTACTTGGACCCAAGTTTAAAAATAAAAAGCATTCAGCTAGAAAACATACTGTTTTCATTTATAAAGATTCAAAACAGTAGATATCCTGTATCTAAAAGACATGCTTCAGCATTCCGTTAATGAAAAATATAGGGCGGCGTTATTTGCTTTCAATGCATTATTATTGTTATTATTATTATTGAGATGGAGTCTCACTTCTTGCACCAGGCTGGAGTGCAATGACACAATCTCAGCTCACAGCAATCTCTGCCTCCCAGGTTCAAGCGCTTTTCAGCTAATTTTTTTAATTTTTAGTAGAGACAGGGTTTCATCATCTTGGCTAGGCTGGTCTCGAACTCCTGACCTCAAGTGATCTGCCAGCCTGGGCCTCCCAAAGTGGTAGGATTACAGGCATGAGCCACCATGCCCGGCCAAATGCATTATTTAATCTAATCTTCGCATAAATCCCTGCCAAACTGCCCCAGCAACTGTCAGAGAGGCACAGTGTGAAACTTTTATGTAGGACTCAAGAATTGAGGCTTGGGACTCAAGTCTTTGTTTTGCATCTTAGCTCTGTGATGCCAGTCCTTGTTTTCAGAGAGCAAGTGAGTTGGAAAGGGGCAACAACTAACATGTAAGAGTTATGCCTTAGTAAATAATTCTTAGAGATTCTTCATGGCATCCTAAAATGACGAAAGACAACAGGCAGGGCATCTACACTGGTGTCATGACTCAGGTAAGTAGTGATGACTCTGAACTAGGGCTAAGGGAGTAGATATGTCAGATGATACTTATCTGCAAGTTAACATAAATAGGACTGGGCAAATGCATCTGTCCATTTGCTCAGAATGAAACCTTGGATTGCAACTTGATTCCTCTGCTGTTCACACTCACCAGCAAATCCTGCAAACTCTACCTTCAGGATATTCCCAGAATTCTACCAAGATTCCCCAAAGATCCATGTTATCCTGTCCCCCAGCTCTAACAGAAATCATTTGCTAAGTGTTTTCCACATTGCCTCTCCAGTGATTCTTTCAAACCCAAGTCCATGTAAAGCTCCCCAGTCACACCCTACATCCTCAGGGGCAAAAGTAAAAATCCTTCCCTGACACAGGATGCTCCCCATGCCTGGCTCCTGTGACCTCTCTGAGCTCCATTCTTAGCCCTCATCCTGAGTCCACTTTGCTATGCCACCCCAGCCTCTGCCCACGTGGGACCTAGACTTTTCCATTGCCATTGGCACTGCCTGGAGTGCCCGTCACCAAGAAGCCGACCAGCATGCCTTGCTCTCTTGCTTCCACTGGATCTCAGCTCAAACTCCCCTTATCAGAACAAACTGTCCTGATCTCCTGTATGTGCACAATCTCCTTTATTTTTCTTTGGAGTTTTTATCACCATCCGTTATCGTTGTATGTGGTTATTTAGTTATTTACTGTCTTCTCTGACTGTACAAGAGCAGGGGCTTCCCCTGTTTCTCACTGATGCATCGATAACTACCAAAATTGTTTCAAGAGCACCGTAGGGGCTCAGAGATATTTATGAAATAAATATGTGACCCTGAGCAAGTTACTGGACCTCCTGAACTTCAGCTTCCTCTCTGTAAAATAACAATTCTAATTCCAGTCTTGCAGATGTGCATGATCATTTAAAGAGGCTATCCACAAACACACCGAGAAGTAACTGGCTCATAGTAAGGGGTTGATAAGAATTCATTGTTATTAAGGGTTTTAATTGAGCTGAATTGTGCCACCCTAGAAATCATACATTTAAATACTAACCCCTAGTGCCTCCTAATAGGATTTTATTTGCAGATAGGCCCATTAAAGAGGTAATTAAGTTAAAATGAGGCCCTTATGTGGTAGCTCACACCTGTAATCCCAGCACTTTAGGAGGCCGAGGTGGGTGGATGACTTGAGGTTGGGAGTTCGAGACCAGCCTGCCAACATGGTGAAACCCCGTCTCTACTAAAAATACAACAAAATTAGCCAGGCAGGCTGGCACATGCCTGTAATCCCAGCTACTTGGGAGGCTGAAGAACAAGAATCACTTGAACCTGGGCAGCAGAGGTTGCAGTGAATTGAGATTGCACCACCGCACTCCAGCCTGGGGTGATGAAGTGACACTCTCTAAAAAAAAAAAAAAAAAAAAAAAAAAAAAAGGCCTTTAGAATGGGCTTTAATTCAGTCCCACTGATGTCTGCATAAAAGAAAAAGATTTGGACACATAGAGAAAGACATCATAGAAGCTCCTGCAAAGGGAACATGAGCACGAGGGGACACAGTGAGAAGGCAGCTGTCTCCAAGTCCGAGAGAGTGGCTGCAGGGAAACCAAACCCGCAGACACCATCATTGTGGACTTTCAGCCTCCAGAACCATGGTTAATACATTTCTGCTCTTTAAGCCACCTACCCTGTCACAGTTTGTTACGGCAGCCCCAGCAAAGGGCTAAAATTACTAAAGGACTCCTCCTAGATAACAGATATTCAAGAAATAGGCATTTGTATTAGAAGTTTAATTCATAAAGATATATCTAACTATGCATAGGGTCATCAAATATAAGAGTTTCGATATTTCATGGAAATCCTGTCTTGATATTTCAGAAGTACTAGGTAACACACCTCAGTGTAGATGGGAGAAAGCTAGTCTCAAGGTGTGTTCAGTCCATTTGTCTACAAATGATGAAATCATTTGTCCTGCACCCATTAACTCGTCATTTACATTAGGTATATCTCCTAATGCTATCCCTCTCCCCTCCCTGCACCCCATGACAGGCCCCGGTGTGTGATGTTCCCCTTCCTGTGTCCAAGTGTTCTCATTGTTCAATTCCTACCTATGAGTGAGAACATGCGGTGTTTGGTTTTCTGTTCTTGCAATAGTTTGCTGAGAATGAGGGTTTCCAGCTGCATCCATGTCCCTACAAAGGACATGAACTCATACATTTTTATGGCTGCATAGTATTCCATGGTGTATATGTGCCACATTTTCTTAATCCAGTCTATCATTGATGGACATTTGGGTTGGTTCCAAGTCTTTGCTATTGTGAATAGTGCCACAATAAACATACGTGTGCATGTGTCTTTATAGCAGCATGGTTTATAATCCTTTGGGTATATCCCCAGTAATGGGATGGCTGGGTCAAATGGTATTTCTAGTTCTAGATCCTTGAGGAATCGCCACACTGTCTTCCACAATGGTTGAACTAGTTTACAGTCCCACCAACAGTGTAAAAGTGTTCCTATTTCTATATATCCTCTCCAGCACGTGTTGTTTCCTGACTTTTTAATGATCGTCATTCTAACTGGTGTGAGATGGTATCTCATTGTGGTTTTGATTTGCATTTCTCTGCATGGCACATGTATACACATGTAACAAACCTGCACATAGTGCATATGTACCCTAGAACTTAAAGTATAATAAAAAAAATTTTTTTTCAATTAAAAAAATAAATCACTAATTGGAATCTCAAAAAAAAAAATCATTTGTCACCATTTTCATCTGATTCAATTAACTAACACATCATTGTACACATCTCCCAGAAACTTTCAGCTTCTGTTTTATTTTTATGTTTTCTGGAGCCTGCACTTCACAAATGGGGTGACATTCACCCTAAGCCATGGTTATTATAAGCCACAGGAGATGATGGCAGGAGAGAGAATTCAGCCACCTCCACAACCACATTCCCGCACTGCCAAAAACATCCCCATTGGCAGATTTAAGTTTTTACAAAGGCATTTGGCACCAGAGGATCAGTAAATTCTCCAGCTATTGTAGTAAAACTATATTGCAAGAGCTAATTTAGCTCCTGAGTGAAGCTCCAGTTTTCTGTTGTGAGGTCAGGAATTTTAACATTTTATTCACGTTAAGCACTGACGAGGTGAATCAAGAAAGGAACAGGAGTGCACAGTGCAGAAGCAAACCCCACGAGACCAAGGAAGACTAGCTTGTTTCTCGCCCTAGCTCTGTCTCTGTGTTTTGTGTGACCCTACATCAATGGCATTGATTGGTTTAGGTGCTAGATTCATAGCACATAAAATGCAGGCATGGACAGATGTTCTCCAATTCCAAGATGCAATCAATGTCCTTTCATATATTAGGCATCTTGTGCTAATTAATCATACAAATATTAAAACAAAATTTATTTCACATAGAAGTGTCATATGCAATTGGTGCAATATTAACACCAATTCTGACCACTATAATAATGTAATTCTGATTTCATTCATAGGCGCACACACACACATATATGTGCACACATCATTTTAAGAAGCAGACTCTTAAAGAAAAATTTGACATACTGTTAGCTTATTAGTTTACCCAGCACAGCTGTGCTGAAAATTATTTGAAACTATAGCCGAGCATACAGCTGAGTAAGCCAATTCCTTGCAGCAACATATATATTCTATCTAGTTTAAGATCCCCTGCTAGGATTGGCAAGGATAGAACACAATTACATTTATCACCTGTCTCTCCAAAGACTAGTTCCTGCCAAACCCAGAAACATTAATATTTCCTACCCAGGTATCAACTTTTAGGTTATTTATATTGTGGATAATACTATATAATTGTTAGTTTTAGATACATAAGGTTACCAGGTGCTAGAAAGTGTTAAAGTATATAAAGTAAGGAAAGCAATTTCAGCTGTGAAATTTCCATTTATTTGATGTGTGACCATTGTACATACAGGATAGATCTTAACTTCTCAATGAAGATTTCCCAGAATTACTCTATGTCTAGTTCTCCCTATTCCACCATCTAACACAGTGCTTGACATTGTACAGAATTGGAAATTTACAGAAGCTTATGGAACTTTGATTTAAAAATACAGTAAGACAAGATATGTATTATCAACGGAAGACATGAGAAAAAGGAAATCTGCCATTACAAATCCTTGACTTATCTGTAATAATTGGCTTTGAAATTCAGGCAATTATAAAGATACCTTTATTTTCCATTAGCCTGATATGATTGGTTTTATTAGGTTTGACCTTAATTTGCGTCTTACATGAAATAAAGTTATTTGGGGCAATCCTAAAAGATTAAAATATAACTCACTCCCCTTTTTTTAGAATATTGTTTTCTCCTCCAATTTTAACATTTCTGTGTTTGACATTACTTTTGTTCCCTGATCAGGACATAGTTCTCCTTCTGGTCGGTACATGGAATCAACATCCCATCCCTTTGATATCAGGCATGGTCATGTAACTTGCTTTAGCTAATACTTTTTGAGTGGCACTGACTCGGGTCTTTGCTGGCTAGTTACCTTTAGTTGCCAATTTCAAATGCCCAGCCTGCCCACTGTCTGTCCCAGCAATCATGGAAACATATGTTACTATGTTACATATCTATGAGCCATCCAATGCAAGGTGACCTCCTTGGAGGATCACCCAGACTATAGCTGATTTCACCAAAAAAGTCTGGTTTCTAGCCACATTATAAACTAGCTGTATCCTGCAACAATAAAACATCTACCTCCTTTGGAGAAACAGATTCGATACCTATTTCTGTTTCAGATTATATAAAGCCAAACTAACCAGGACTGAATTATTGAGCTGTTCCCAGTGCCAACTCCTCATACAAGCAATGTGGAGAGAATGGCTACCCCAGAAAGGGTGGTGAGGCTCAGAAAGACATTTGTAAATATGTTAGCTTGTTAAGAGTTTTCAAATGCAGTATATTTTTAGGGCATTTTCAAAATTTCAAAGTTTATTGATTGTTATATGGGGAAAGGTACTTTAGAAATGTCCGTTGGATATTAGAATGCTTATATAAGAAGTCCTTGTGTAACATGTATTTGTTATTAAAATTCAGGAAAAAAATTAAAACCACAGTAATTTGAGAGCTTCACATAGCTACTAATAAATAGAATGCATATTGCTAACATTTCTTTGGTATATATTAAACAATAGCATGAATGCATTTATTAAAGTAATTTTCATTTGGAATCTTTCAATGTTTAATCACATTTCTGTTGCTTCTAGATAAATTTGTTACAGCAAGAGAGATAACTTTGCTATAATTAAAACTGTAAACTTTGAATTTGCTCCCTTCATTTTATTTTGGGAAGGCTTTTAAATATAACTTCCCTTGTTTAAAAAAAAAGTGAATTTTACATAAAATTGTCTTAAAAAGTAACATTTGGTACCAAGTCACTACACACTTGACATATTTCTAGAAAAAAAAAAAAAACAAAGTCTGATTTCAGAAACTAGAATATCTGCAGACAGAGTTTGTTCCTTCTGTGAGCTGAAGACACAAAGACCTTCCAAAATCTTTCTGGCGGTTTGTCTTAAAGAGGAATAATATACTACCTCATTAAGGCCTAGTTCCATTAAAATGAGATATATATGAATGTGTTCAGCTAGAAGCTAATTGAAAATAAAGCTTGTGACATGTGCTCTTGTCTTAGAAATATGATACTACAAGATTTTGGCAAATAGACCCAATAGGGTAGCAAGTTGACATGTTTCTATGCACTCTCAGGACAAATTGGTAGAAGCTACAAGAATGAATGACATAGTAAACGCCAGCAACACACCATGTGCTGGCACAGAAGCGATCAGCCTTAAGTACCATCCTTAAAATAACCCAAGCTTAAATTGATTTAAAGGTAAATTTCTAAATATTTAATAGAGTTTTACCCCTTCCCTGTGCTTCCTGGTTCAAATTGTCAACTACAGATCCTGTCGATGCCTCCAACATAGGAAAATGCAATATTAATTTTTACTATGACTTAAAATTGCTGCCTAATAGTGAATTAAGTTATTATAGGTACATAACATGTATCTAGCCAAAATGCAGGAATTGAAGATGGGATTATAAAATGAGCTTATAATAAACATTTCTCTTTGCTGATGAGTTAAAAGGTTTTCTTTTCTTTTTAACTTCAAGGAATCAGGTAATCAATAGCACTTTCTTTTGCAGCTTGTAGTAATTAATTACCTTAAATACTTGTATGGATATGTTCTCTATCTGGTATATGTTTTTCTTTTATACTTTTTTTTCTTTCTTTCCCTTCCTTCCTTCCTTGCTCCCTCCCTCCCTTCCTTCTTCTTAACCATGTTTTCCACTAAGTATGTTATGATGGCACTAGTAAATTTTAGAAAAGCAACAGCAACATTCTCTCAGAGGAACACAATCTGTCCAGCTGTATAATCACGCATTAATATGCCGTTTAAATATAGTATCCCCCATTTTGGTAAATTGTAAGTGCTGCTGCCTCCTCACCATCTGTTCTTATGGGGAAAATGTCATATTTTGGGTCTTTGTGTCAAGATAAAGAAAATTAATTTCAAAAGCAACAAGGAGAGAACTGTTAGTGCAGAAGGTAGGTAAATGCCAGCAGTTGCTCTGTGACTTCAAGACAGAGAGAAAAATACTTTTGGGAAGTTGCACTTTGATACACATAATATTGGAAGTTTTGCAGCAAGCTTCTCCAGTACCAAGTGCAGACCCCACATCCAGAACGTACTTTCTGAATGCCTGTCAAATAAGTGGATAGATGAAAGGATGGATGGATGGATGGATGGATGGATGGATGGATGGATGGATGGATGGATGGATGGATGGACGGACGGATGGACGGATGGACAGATAGCGGTGAAAAGACATACTAACTTATAACTACAACTATCCTCATTGCTTTCTTCCTCTCTTCCTTCTAAAGGGACCTAGATGTGAGCCCCATACATTTATGTTGATTAAAAATTTGTACTATAGATATTTACAAAGAGAAATTGAGGCAGAGAAGCATTATTTCAAGTAGGGTTTTCATTTGTTACGTTTTTAAATTTCATCACAATGTGTTCATCTTTGAATCACATTGTATTCATCTTTGCCCACAGTCACTCTTACCCAAAAGTTACTTATGTTTATTCTTTTTTTAAAAATAAATGAAGATTCTGATGATGAGATAATGTATTCTAGCGTGAATGCAAAGAAGGTCTCCATGAACTGAGAACTTTGAGGCAGCATCAGTGAGCACCAGGGAGAGACCTTTGATAAGAAACTCCTGGCCAGTGACTCTGAGAAGAGGCTGGCCCAGCTCAGAAGCAAAGCTCCTCCAGCACTTTTATCCAGACATCCTACAAAGCAGAAAAGAATCAATATACTCCCATGGGATGCTTTGGCACCATCCAACACACAGTTGCCCATATCAACGTCAACCTTGTTTTGCATCCCTATGTATTAAGTTTAAAATTATTTGTATAGATATGAAAATACTGTTTTATGAAGCCATTAAGAGTAGTAATTCAGGAAGGCATTCTCTCATTTCATGTAGTTTTGCAAACTTCTAGCTTGTATTTACATAAACACTCCACTGAGTTAGAGAAACCACAAAGAGCTTATCAGAGAGGGCTGCCAGGGGCTTTGAGCTGACTTGAGTTGCAACTAGCAATGAGAGGGAGACTACAACATGGACACAGAAAGTGACACAGGCCCAATGTAATGTCTACCTTTTTTTTTTTTTTTTTTTTTTTTTTGAGACAGAGTCTCGCTCTGTCGCCCAGGCTGGAGTGCAGTGGCCGGATCTCAGCTCACTGCAAGCTCCGCCTCCCGGGTTTACGCCATTCTCCTGCCTCAGCCTCCCGAGTAGCTGGGACTACAGGTGCCCGCCATGTCGCCCAGCTAGTTTTTTGTATTTTTTTTAGTAAAGACGGGGTTTCACTGTGTTAGCCAGGATGGTCTCGATCTCCTGACCTTGTGATCCGCCCATCTCGGCCTCCCAAAGTGCTGGGATTACAGGCTTGAGCCACCGCACCCGGCCAATGTCTACCTTTTTATTTTTCATTTATTTACCTATCTATATATCATGTATTTATTGATTGATCGATCATTGACCTATCATCTATGATCTATCTACTTATAATCTATCATGTTTCAATCAGTTATCATCCATCTATCCATCTATCCATCCATCTATCTATCTATCTATCTATCTATATCTACCTACCGATACTATAGGTGTCATCTATCAATCATTTGCCTATCAATCATCTATTATCTATAAACCTACCTATCATGTATCAATCACCTATCATCCATCTATCAATCAATCATCTCTATCTACCTAATGATACTACATCAATCATGTCTATCTGTATCTATCATCTATCTATCATGTAACAATCAGCTATTATCCATCAACCAATCATCTATTTATATCCATCTACCTGCCTATACCATACAATTTATCAATCATCTGTCTGTATTTATCATCTATCTATCTATATCTCTATCTAGAACTTAAGGTTTTCTATATACACACTTATGCAGATAAACTGTTAAAATCCCATATCACAACAGGCCCCGTGATCAGGATTCTGCCTTCACGCCTTATAACTCACCAGTTTCAGTATGTATGTCAGTCACAGGTGAGGATTTTAAATTCCCCAGATGGGCCATGCTATTTCACAACTCTGCCTTCCCATATGTGGTCCCTGGATCCAGAGTTCTTCCTGCTCCACACCTTTCTTCTTCCTTCAGCTATCCTCAACCTGAAATTGCTCCCCATGACTGAGCTCAGGCAGAGGTCTCATTAGGAAATGCCATGGTCCCCTCTAGGTGCAGACATCGCCCCGTGTGTATCCTGACCTCCTGTACATGTAACTCGAAAGCCCTATCACTGTGTTGAAGTTACTGGTTCAGTTCTAATGCTTGCAGAAGACTAACAGTTACCAGAAATCAGAATCTAAGTCTTTTAGTGTGAATTCATTAAGCCATGTGTTTCATGAATGAAAGCATACAACTCTATAAGGTTATACACTTTTTTCTTAATTTCAATATTTTCAGCAAAAAGTCTATAAGCCTATTTTCATTTACTCTCATTCACCAAAATGCAGATTCACTCTCTCTGAATGATATCACCCTTGTAATTAAAGAAACAAGTTTTACATATTTTTAGGTCTTGTTAGGATTGAGGAATGACATGCAGGCATTTTGATAGAAGAAAATAAAATCTGAGAAGTTCTTCTGTGATTAGAAAGAAAGGAGAGGAATACAAGAAAAGGAATTGCAACTTGAGGGAGTGCTCGGCGTGCTGTTTACCAAAAGCAGATTCAGACGTCTTCACACGAGAAGCAGCACTCATGCAATTTCTGGGCCGTTTTCCTCCCCAACAGGATGCTCCTGGACGCCACGCTGCTGCTCAGAACAGTTAGTACTTACACTGCCTTTTCAGCAGCTTCATGGAAGAATCAGCAAAAACAGCCAGGAATAATAGGAACCCAAAGTGCAATGCATTAGGGAGAGAAGACTTCATCAAAGAAACAGCAAAGGGAAATTGAAATAATCACAGACAGGCAGTGGAGGTAATTACAGTTATAAAAATGGTTTCTGTCCTGTTCCACATAATCTTTTTTGCTACATCCAGATCCTGAAAATCATGTTAAGTTGAGAGGCAGAAATTATTATGCTTCCATATAATAAAGATTAGTTAAAATGTGCCCACAGATATTATATCATCAGATAACAGATGTTTTATCTTTGGAATTTCAATTTTAAAATGTGTGCATGGGAATTGTGAATAAATAACTAGGGACAGGACAAAACTGAAATAACAAATCAGCCTGGTCAAGGTTTTTAGAGTGGGCAGCAGTATAATTTTTAAAATTGAAGATGCACTCAAATTGACATAAATAGAAAAAAAATTAAAAAAAGGAATTGTGTCTAGAACATCTTATTATTTCAAGACTTTAAAACTTTGCCCACCTTTTCCAATTATGCTTCTATTTTGTGGATTGTGCCTTTGGGAATAAATGTTTGGAGGTAGAAATTCACAAGCATTTTAGGTAAACCTACCTGTGAAACACTTTATTTAATATATTTGTCAACACTAAATTACCTGGGGACGCATTTTAGTTCAAGACCTAGTTATGGACATTATTAACCATTGTCTATGACTAGTAAATATTTCACTGTAATTCATTAGACATCAATGTTAATAGACAGGACTAGATAAAACCCATATTGTAATTGTCTGTATGTGCTGTCCCTAAAATACACTCGAACAAAATATATTAAATGGATTTTTATAACAACTTTGCTACTAAATAAAAATAACAAAATACAAAAAAATACTATTATTTTGACTAGGTTTTTTGCTCAAATTACTATTTTCTCTTGTGTTTTATTTTTTTTTAAATGATATTTTTGTGGTTGGCTGTGGTAGCTCATGCCTATAATTCTAGCACCTTAGAAGGCCAAGGCTGGAGGATACCTTGAGGTCAGGAATTGGAGACCAGACTGGCCAAAATAACAGGACTCTGTCTGTATGAACAATTAAAAAGAATTAGCCGGGCATGGTGGAATGCACCTGTACTGCCAGCTATCCAGAAGGCTGAAGGTGGAGGACTGCTTGAGCCCAGGAGTTCAAGGCTGCAGTGAGCTCTGATCCTGCCACTGCATTCCAGCCTGAGCAACAGAGCCAGACCCTGTCTCAAAATAAACAAACAAACAAACAAATAAATAATTATTTTTTGTAAATATAAGGATAAGTCTGGTGGGATAGTCCTATCTTCACTATGGGATACTATATTCATGGACTCTAAAAGTTACTTTCCACTGTTTGTTTTTGTAAAATAGTGAAAGGACACCTGCTGGGACTTGATGTAGTGCATTCTTTACTGGGAAATATTACAGGTCAAAGAATTCATATAAAAGTTGTGTTTTTCTCTATGATGAGTAATACTAAGGCAAGATATTTTCTTATGTGATGGATGAAAAGAGATTTACAAAGCACAGAATGGTGACAAAAAAACACTGGCTAGTAACTTACTGTACCAAATTCCTCTTTCTGTCAGCATGACAGAGAACAGAGAGAGGAAAAGTCCCCTAAATATCTTGGCAGTGTCAGAGTATGTGAAGGAAGCATCAAATAAAAGCACATGAATTATTTCATCTCATTTAAAATAGAGCAGTGGTTTCTTTAGTGGTATGAATGATGTCTTGACTTTTTGCCTGAGTAGAGTCAGGTAAGTGTGATCTCATCTAGGGAGAAGTTTCTCACACAGTGGCGCGCGCACACACACACACACACAAAGTGTCAGAATTTTAATCACACGGGAAATCTACATTCAAAGCTAAAAAATAAAGATTAATACTACAATTTTCACCTTGCCTGTTTTTCCCCTTTCCCAAATGTCAGCTATCTATTTATCTAAACTTTGTTTGGATTAATTTTGGTCTGTTTTCAAAAGTAGTTTTATTGGCCTTTGTGACTCATCCTCCCTCATGCAATCTTCGTGCTCAAAAATACTTAGAATATTAGATCAAAAAGGATTAATCTCCAAATGATTAAACTTTTGTCCCTTTTAGTGGCAACAAAGAATTTTAAGTTAATAATTAAAAATACCCATTGGTGCACTGACCTCAGAACAAAATAGAGTCAGGGAAATACGGAAATAGGCAGAACTGTTGACTTTGAGCTACTAGTGAAGCTCTGGAGTGACTGGTGGGCTAGAAAATGGATTTCAATAATTTTCAAGACTATTTGTTGGACTTTGCAGAGTGGGAAATTTGAGAGGAAAAGTTTAACTGAAATGAGTTCATAAATTCAGCATTTCAAAAATTCCAAAATGCTTCCCAATACAGCTGTCCTCTAGTTATAACAAATATGACACTATGCCTACTTCTTATGAACAAGCGGCATATGCATACTCACTTGTTCTCTACTAAAAGAGACAAACATTTTCTCAAATTTTTTGACAAGTAACTGATTCATTGTATAGACACCTGGTGACTGCCCAGACACTGTGTTGTATATGATAGGGACATTCCCTGCCCTCACACAGTTTTCAGTCTTATAGAGAAAGCATGTATTTGCATAAACATTTATACAAGCACATTCACATAAACACATAGCTGTAATCAGTGCTTGAACTCCAGGATCAAGCCTCATGATAATGGGCTGGAAAAAACAGAGAATTTGCTCATGATAAATTTGATCTGAAATCTGAGAATGGGAAGGGTAAAAAGTGGGTGGCCTGTGGGTCAAGAAGTGCAGGGAAACTCTTGTTATCTTTCCTGTTTTTGGCAATATTTAAACAGGTGTAAGGTGACGTTGCACAATAGTTTTAATTTGCACTTTCCTGATGATTACTGATGTTGAACTTCTTTTATTTGCTAACCTTTTGTGCATCTTCTTTGGAGAAATGTTTATTGTAGTCCTTTGCCCATGTTTAAATCAGGTTGTTTTCTTTCTACTGAGTCATAGGAATGTTTTATACATTTTGCACATTAACCCCACATCAGATGCACAGTTTGCAAATAATTTTCCCCTCTGTGGGTTGCCTCTTCATTTTATTATTTCTTTTGTTGTGCAGAAGCTTTTTAGTTTGATACCATTCATTGGTCTATTTTTGCTTCTTGGGGAAAAGAAAATCCTTGTACACTGTTGGTGGGAATGTAAATTAGTACAGCAAATATGGAAAACTATATGGAGGTTCCTCAAAAAACTAAAAATAGAACTACCATATGATGCAGCAATCCTACTGGGTATGCATCCAAAGGAGAAGTCCGTATGTCGAGGCGACATATGCAAGCTCATGTCTCCAGCAGCATTATACATAATACCCAAGCTACAAAATCAACCTCAGTGACCATCAACAGGTGAATCAATAAAGAAACGTAATCTATATACCTAATGGAATACTATTCAGCCTTTAAAAAGAAGACAGTCCTGTCATTTGTGACAATATGAATGAAACAGACATCACATTAAATGAAATAAGCCAGGCACACAAAGACAAATACCACATGATCTCACTTACATGTAGAATCTAAAATAGTTGAACTCAGTGAAACTGAGAGTAGAATGGCCATTAACAGGAGCTGGGGATGGGACGGAATGGGGAGATATTGGCCAAATGTTACACAACTAAAATTAGAGGAAAAGGAATAATTTCAAGAGATCTATTGCACAGCGTAGAGACTACGTGTGGAGTATGCAGTGTACTGTCTATTTGAAAATTGTTAATAGAGTAGATTTTAAGTGTTTTCATCACAAAAAATAATTCACATGTGATGTAGCATGGAAGTGAATGAGCTCAACTGAGCCATTCCACAATGTATAACTATTTCAAAACATTATGGTGTGTACCATGAATATATATATACACACACACACACACACACACACACACACACACACACACAAACACAAAATTTTTATTTGTCAATTAAAATACAAATTAAAAAAAAAAAGATTGGGAAAACTTGAAAAATCTTCAGAATAGGGTTATTGGGAAGATTGGGAAAACAGAAAGGCCAGTGTGGCTGCGCTCCACTCGGAGAAGACACGAGCTGAGGTAGGAGAACGGGGCAGAAACGTTGCATGTGAACTACCGCGGGCTGCCAGGGGGGCCTCGGCTCCCACCGTGAGAGCAGGGAGGGGTCGCAGCATGTGGGAAGAAAGACATTGACTGATCTATTTCCTCTTTAAGAAGATGATCGTGGCCACCCTAGTCAAAGCGTATTTGAGAAGGACAAGAGCAGAAATAACGTGAGCAGTTAACAGGCCATTGAGTGGAAAATGCAGAGTAAAATGACACGGCTTCATTCTGAATTTTCTGATGTATGTGCACATGTAATTTCACATTTTTAAAATATGCAAATTAAGTGGAAATATACAATTATATTACATGAGTTAAGAAAATTCAATTATGTGCAAAAGATGTACTTTTGATTCTCTTTAATTATAAATACACAAGAGTTGGGAAGGGCATGGTCTGTGCCCCCACTTTGTTTGCTAACCTAGAAACTTGAATTACCTTTGCAGAAATCAAACTGAAAATTCATCTACACAATATCAACTAGCCTTGTGAAGTTTAGGGAGGCAGGTCAGTGTTCCGATTCTGTTTATTTCAGGGACATATTCTCACTTAGGTATTAGAGGTTCTTACATTCTTTAATACATAAAACAAACCAATACGTTACAAGGTCAAATCAACCAATTAACATATGCATGTTTTGCTCATAAAATCTCCAGGGTGGCAGCACAGGTGGTAACACTGCGACATAAAAAATCAGGGGGCAACAAACATTTTAAATCATCATCTCTGTACCATATGTCAGTTCCCTAGTAAGGCTTAAGGGTCATGGTTAAAAACCGTTTTTTCTTCGGGTAATTTTGTCACTATTTCTTTATTCTCCAAGAGGAGAAGTGTTTGGGCAATATTTTTTTTAACAGTTCTTAGATCTAGATGGATTTTTAAAATGCATTTTTTCTTAAAATTCAAGAAAGAGCGATTAATTTTGAGAGAGGAACAATCGATACTTTTCATTTTTGTTAATTTTTTGTAATCTGACAGATAAACCATCTCAAACATAATTATATAGAATTTTAGGGTTTGTCTTTTGCCTCTGATGTTGACTAATTGGTTTTACAATATATTAAATTGGACCACCCAATAAATATTAAAATAAAAAACAAAAATTTTGTAGCATTCATTGTTTCAAAACAACAAAACATTATGACATTGTAACACTGTAACATTCTTTCTTTGTTTCAAACACTGTAACATTCTTTTGTTGATTCAAAAATTTATTTTGATGTAATATACTTTGTTTTTGTAAAGCACATGCTTCATAATAAATGTTTTGAGTACTAAAATATGATATTCAAAATAAAAATATTTTCTTTTGATGGCCTAAGATATTTGTGACATTCTGTACCTATGGTGTTCATATTAGAAGCCACGTTGTCCAACAAATGTGCTGCAATTTCAAAAAAGCAAGAATTGATCTTCAGAATTAACGGTTATCAAAACAGAATAAACAACTTACCTAAGTAAGTGGTGGTGTTTCCTTCTGCAGTCTTTGTTAATTTTTTCATTTTTATCCTGTTCATGGAAACCATCACTTTTTTTTAATTTTTATTTTATTTTTTTGTTTAGATAGAGCCTTGCACTGTCACCCAGGCTGGGGTGCAGCGGCACAATCACAGCCCTCTGCAGCCTTGATTTCTCTAGCTCAAGCGATTCTCTCGCCTCAACCTCTCGAGTAGTTGGGACCACAGGCATGTGCCACCACGCCTGGCTAACTTTCTTTTCTTTTCTTTTTTTTTTTTTTTGTAGGCACAGCATCTCCCCATGTTGCCCAGGATGGTCTTGAACTCCTGAACTCAAAGTAATCCTCCCACCTCAGCGTACCAAAGTGCTAGGATTATAGGTATGAGCCACCACACCTGGCCCCATCAGCAGTTTGATGACACTAAATTTGCAAACAGAACAGTTTTTATCTGCTTCTTTGACAGAGCATGTGTTGTTTTTAAATGTCATTTAAAACCTGAATCAAATCATTATAGTTTTCAGAATTTCCCTGGGTAAATGGGATTGTGTCACTCCTTCACTTTAAGAGTCTCTCTTCACTTCCTAATTTTACGGATAACATTCCACAATTCCTAAATATTCTCTTACAATCAAACTATAATAAAATCCCTGTTTATTTTTCAAGTCACTTATTTTCATCCACCTTTGCTTCCTGCCATAAACCAGGCTTCGGTCTTACTTTTCCCTTTTTCTGAAACCACTTCCCTCTTCCATCTTGATAAAACTATGATTCAAAAGAATTCCTCTGTGAATTCTTGCCTAACTCTGACAGACAGAATAGCCCATTGCTTTCTCTGTACCCTTATAGTTCAACACTCATTTGCGGAATTACTCTCATCATGCTGTACTGGATGAATTCACAGGGATCTATATCATCCCCATTCAACTGTCATGACAAAGACAGTTTTCACATTTTAAAAAAAATATTTTAACTTATATTTGTTAAATTCGTTGTTTCAAAATATTGTCCTCTATTAAATAATGCACAGATCAGTAATTCTCAGATATTTAAATGTGTAACTTCACTCTAATGACTAAGGCATCAAGAACTAGTGTTCCAATATGGATCTTGCCACTTTTCACCATCTATCCACTAAATATACTCATGTGAGTCACCGCATATAACGTTGTGATAGGCGGTTTGGCGGACACAGAATCAGTGGAGAATCCAATTACCGACCTTCATCAATGTAGACAGGGAGAAAAGACATACACAGATGATATAGCTAGGAAATTTAGAAACTGCAACTTAAATGAAGCTGTGATAATATGTGTTAACGAATCCACAGATAACGGGACCTTTATTTGTATCCAAACCATTCTATGACAGGCTTTTTGGAAAGATATAAACATCGAAACAATGGTTTGGATTACGTTATAGATGATGGGTGTGCATTCAGGATTGAGATAGTTTAAGGCAGTTTCCGAGAAAGCCAGGTGCTCTCAGGACTCTGTTGAGAGTGTGGCTTTCTTTTGAGCAAGATCAAGTCAAGAAATAGTGAGATATGAAAGTAACTGCTCATAATAGATGAGGACAATGACTCCATAGATTTTACTACTTGAAGGAATTAGTGCAGGATTAATTTCACTTCTAATCAATTAGTAAGGTCATTACGTATAACGCTTTCAAAGCTCATTTGCACCTTATTTGAAAATCATGGCCGGGCGCGGTGGCTCACACCTGCAATCTCAGCACTTTGGGAGGCTGAGGCAGGTGGATAACAAGGTCAGGAGATCGAGACCATCCTGGCTAAAATGGTGAAACACCGTCTCTACTAAAATATACAAAAAACTAGCCACGCGTGGCGGCGGGCGCCTGTAGTCCCAGCTACTTGGGAGGCTGAGGCAGGAGAATGGTGTGAACCTGGGAGGTGGAGCTTACAGTGAGCTGAGATAGCACCACTGCATTCCAGCCTGGGTGACAGAGCGAGACTCCCTCTCAAAAAAATAAATTAAAAAAAAGAAAAAAGAAAATAATCACTTCTCTGTAACCAATTACCTTTATAAATACATTTAAATAATTATAAAAATATATCTCCTATATCAAATGAAAATGCTGCTATGATTTATACAACGTTATCCAAGTTATCTTGTCTAGAACTTTGCAGACTGAGTCACATATTTGTTCCACATGTCATTCCTAAAAACATTTGAAGATATCCATCATGATGTGATAAGCAAAGGACTTTGGTAAGTTACTTTTCTAGAAAATTGCATGTTAGAAAAAATCCCTTATGAACAAAGATTTGACAGCATCATTATTCAGAACAAATCAAAGCCAAGATAGAACCATAAATAAGTGTAATAGCCAAAAACTCTTAAAGGTATACAGAATTGAGGTGATGGAGGGCTGAGCTAGGTATTGATTATGGAAAGACAGAAAATGCATTAAGGGAAAGAAACATGACAAGACATACTGGTGGTTGTATTTCAGTAGTAAAAAAAAGAATTGGGAATCAAAATAAGGTGGAAAGTCTGGGGAAGTAGAAGTGAAGAAGATGTTTGACAGACCGGAAGAAGTTTGGAGTAGAAGGAAAGGCAGATTCAAGTCTAAATTCTGTTGAGGTTTAGGCATCTGAATATCTGGGAAGTCTCATGAAAGAGAAAAAATCCAGGAACTTAGATTTGAAAATTCCTAGTGCATGTAATAGTTAAAGACCAAAAGATGATAGAAAGTAGAGACACCTTAACAGAGCTTTGAAAATTCTATACGGTGAGTGTTTTGGAGGTCAATGCAA
Source organism: Mandrillus leucophaeus (assembly GCF_000951045.1). NCBI lineage: Eukaryota > Metazoa > Chordata > Mammalia > Primates > Cercopithecidae > Mandrillus > Mandrillus leucophaeus. The sequence continues at coordinate 1,325,174 of NW_012106186.1, forward strand.
AGTTTACAAAGCAGACCAAGAGAAGAAAGCTAGTTATCAGTGACTTTGGGGTTAAATTATAAGGGCCAGCAAAAATGCTCAATACCCTATTCAGATGGTTGTAGGAATTCTCTTCACACACTTTTTGAGATATAAGTTTCATTCTTTCTTGAAATACTCATTTGACTAACCCCGATACCTCACAGAGCTTGGGAAAGCTGAAAGAATATATCAGAGAATCAGAGTGAGAGGCAGTTACTAAAACGAGTTTACAATCCGCCTGAAGAGAAAATACACAAGAAATAAATTGAAACATTAATTCAAAAATGTGTATGTACTGACCAACAAGCATATGAAGAGATGTTCAATGTTATTAATCATTAGAGGAATGCAAATGTCATCACCTCACATCCATGAAGATGACTACTGTCAAAAAGAAATAAATCAATAAAAACAAAATAGCAAGTGTTGGCAAGGATGTAAAGGAATTGCAAACCTGGTGCACTCTTGGTGGGAATGCAAAATGGTACATGGTGGCTACTGTGAAAAATAGTATGGTGATTCTTCTGAAAATTAAAATAAAATTGCCATATAATACAGGAATCCACTTCTGAGGATATACTCAAAATAGTTGACATCAGGGTCTCAGAGAGATATTTGCATGTCCATGTGTGTATCAGAGCTATTCACTGTATGGAGACCCCCTGAAACTATTGCTATGGAATAAAAGATGAAACGCTCCTGATTACTGTAAATACACAATTGCATGCAGGATTGTGTAAAGACAGTGCCAGGTTGGGCTGCCAGAGTGAGCCAACAGTGCGTGATGTGCTTCCCCCTGCAGAGGGCCTATGAACGGACGTGCAGTCAGGGAGGTTTCACATCACCAAGATTCCTATCCCAGAAAAGCAGATGTTCATAGCTCTGGGAACGGAATATGACCCTTGTGGAGAGCCTATAAACGGACGCATGAGGGGTGCCTGTCCATATGGATAAGATAGGGCTATAAATGCCCTTTCTTGCCACGGCTCTTCTAGGCCTCTTTAGGTTAAGGAATACTCCCTTCTGAGAATTTCTGGTGCAACTGGTTGTCTAGCTTCACGTACTGTTTCTAAGGATTGTTTGTGACCAGCTTTTGCTTCAACTGTTACTGCTGATTAATACCTTGCTAATCATAGGTTATGGGAAGACTGTGTTCTAAGGCTCTGTTAGAAATTACTGATGGACACACTATATTGTAAATTCTTATCTCTGTATACTGTACTTCTGCATACAGATGTTATAAGAATTAATTCATCCCCACATGACCACCTCACCTCATAATCAAATGACCCTAAATTCCTCACTAACCTACCCCCACTCTCACTAAACTTAATAATAAATGTTGGTATATCCAGTGCATTGGCAGCACCATGGGACCAGAAGGCGGTGACCCCTCTGGACCCAGCTTTCACTATCTTGCATGTGTCTATTATTTCTCAACCTGCCGATCTGCCTGGGAACAGAGAGAGACCCGTTGCATTGTGGGCTGCTGGCCAGATCCCGCAATAATTCACAACAGACAAGAGGTGGAACCAACTCCTGTGTCCCTTGGCAGATGAATGGATAAGCAAAATGTGGTTGTATACACGAAAATTATTCACTCTAAAAATGAAGAAAATCCTGACACAGGCTACAACATGGAGGAACCTCGAGGACAATCTACTCAGTGTAATGAGCCACCCACAACAAGAGAAATACTGAACGATCCCAAATACATGAGGTTTGCAGAGCAGTGAAATCCATAGAGACAGAAAGCAGAATGATGATTGCCAGAGGCTGTGGAAGGGAACATGGGAGTTACTGTTGAACGGGAACAGAGTTTCAGTTTTGCAAGATAAGTCCTAGAGACGGATGATTTGGTTGACTGTGCAACCATGTGAAGGTACATAACACTCTGCAATGCCTGCCGAAAAACAGTTAAGATAGTAAATTTCATATTATGTATATTTTTACCACAATTAAAAAAAAATACATCCCAGCATTTTGGGAAGCCAAGGTGGGTGGATTACTTGAGCCCAGGAGTTTTAAAAAAGCAAAATAAAAGGAGGAAGGACATGAAAAAAAAAGTGGTACTGAGTAAAAATGCAACGAAAAATAAACACAAGAATAACCTGAGTAAATCTCTCGATAAGAAATTCTATGTGATGCATTCAAGGTGGTGAAGTTTGAATATTTGAATGAGTTTCAGGAAAGGAGACTTTTTTCAAGAGAACTTGGCATGAACAAAGACAAAGAGGAAACTAATTACAGCTTCTGGATGGTACAAGGATATGATGGCGCCTGGAGAAGATTAATATTGGAGAATGGTGATGGAGGAGGTTAAATAGGCAGCAGAACCCAATTTTGGAGAGTCCAAGGCCAGGCCTTGCCACTCAAACTAGCAGTATTTGGCAGAATCACATAGGCTCCTGAATAATAGCATTCTCTCGGAGAAAACAGAATGTTATCAAAATCCGCTGAGAGCTATGTGCAAGAAAGCAGGACATAACAGAGGCTCCAGAAGACATGGTAGAGACCTGTAATAAGAACCAGTGGACTCTTGTGAGTATCAGACTGGTCCTGTCTGCTGTGGTCCTTCAGCATTGCTGCTGGGAACAAAAGCCTACTTGCACACCCAGCTGTTTCTACATGGCTCTGAATCCAATTGGGTTACAAGGATAACTTCAAAAGCAGTTTCAATTAAACACTTTGATACTCAAGTGTTGTCTTGGTCTGGCTCAACATGCTTAATTTATGGATCTAAATCCCTGTCTTGTTGAGTTCTCAGAGACTGATGTCTTTGGTCCTGTGAGATGAAGAAAGCTTTTTCCCAAAACGAACCTCAATCAATTTATATGACTAACTGAAACCTTAAAACAATTTTTGAGGGTGCTTTAGTCACCATTTAGAAATGTCCCCATCTAGTGATGAAGGAACTAGGTCGTCAGTCATTGTCCATAAAGATGGGTTTGAACCATGTGTTGAATGACAGGCTGGTCTGCCCAGTGGCCCTCCATGGAGACTGCCCTGCCCAGGTACAATATGACACCCATCCCCTGAGCTGCCTCTAGCCAGGCTTGAAGTCTGTCCTCATGAAAGATTCTGACTCTGTGTAAGTGGATAGAATACTAAATTCTAGGCTTATGTCTAAGGAAGGAGGTATAAATTTATGCCATATTTAGATTCTAACTCCCGAATTAAAAATGAAGCAACGTGGTAACAATTGTATTATTCACTCACTCTCCCCAAAGGTTGAATATGTGTAGGTGGCATACAGTTCAATATCAGTAGGTTCAGTTATAACACCAGTGTTACTGTGTTCGCCACAGGGAAATAAATTAGACTGTGATTCTATTTAAATAAAACATTCCTCCAATTACACATTTATTTTGACATAAGATTTTAAATCTTGCCATGGTTTATTTAATAATCAGAAAATATATGTGTTTCTTTTAGAAAGACAGAGCATAGGTACATACATATTTTAATATTTTACTTTTTTCACATACATTATTTTGAGAAGCCAGTAATCATTGTCTGTAATCCAACTACTAATCAATTAGCAAAATAAGAACTTTGTTTTATCAGTTGTCTTGTAGCAAATATTACAGAATCTGTAATAGGATAATCTATTTATATTTCTATAGTAATCTATAACTACTTGTACCCATCTGTGCATAAATTTATATTTAATACAAATTCAGAACAAAATAAAATAGAAAACAAATGTCAACAAAATAAATTCACTGCTTTTATGTACTTTTTAAATGTTGTCTGCCTTCAAACAATGAAATGTATAAAATTACCTTGGCAATGATATAATAAACTCAGGAAACCTATAAGACCATTTAGTAGTTTGGGAAAAGGTCACTTCTTTTCCCAGTTAAAATGCATAACTATCCAAATTCTCAGCACTAATTAATGGGAAATTCCCTAAAATAATTTAATATGTCTAAGAATTCCCAGTTTTTTCTCACATAGGCAAGAAATGTAAATATTTGACTGGTCATCTGTCCAGATAATCAACAATGAGAAAATGAGAAATATGTGCTAAGAACATCAATCCCACCTGTGGTCAGAAAGGTGGCATGATAATTTTCTGACTATAAATTAATTTGTATGAAAAATTTGAAGGTTTTCTTCCCCGCCTACGTGTAAACTTATGGCATTCTTCTTCCTCCCCCAGTGACAGATAACCACTTACATTTTGGGTTTATCATTCTTGGCATTTAAAAATAAATTCATCATAAATATATTTTGTCTAAAGTACGTAGCTGAGTTTGCTTGATACGTTATAAAACTAGTATCCTACTTGAATTTGCATTTTTTCAATCAAAAATCTGTATCTAAAACTCATCAAGTTGTTGCATATAGCTCAATTTATCCTCACTGCTCTATAAAATGTAATTTTGTGAGCATATCGCAAGGTGTGTGTCCATTCTCCTGGAAGACATTTGGGTAATTCTTGGGTGCTTTGTGAGTTTACTCCTATTGTGTTTTTTTCTTTTTAGATATCCATAAAAAAATCTGCTGCTATGAACTTTCTTCCACATGTCAGCTGGTATTACACGTGCACTTTTCTCTAGGAATGTAGATACCATAGTAGTGGAATTTCAAGAACATTAAAATTTTTTTAAATGCCAATTATTTTCCAAATGGTTGTATCAACTTATACTTCTACTGTCACGGTACAAAGTTTCCTAATGATCAATATATATTTTTTACCACTTGCTATTGCCACAGGTCATAATATATATGAGTTTAGTGGGTGTCAAAGAGTATTGAGGTTTTAATTTTTTATTGTCTTTACCACTAATGAAGTTGAATATTTTTACAATGTTAGGTATAGTTGTTATTTTGCTTTCCTTTTTTTGAAGTGTTAGTTCAAAATATTTGCACATTTTTTTGTTAGAATAATGGTTTATATATTCTGTACTAGTTACTTGTCAGTCATTCATTGGGCATATCTATCTATTCCTTATTTGTTCTGACTTTCCATTTCTTTCTTATCCAGTAATTTTGATGTCTTCATTTATTTAGATTGCACAACTTTCATTAAAGTTTTATAATCTTTTGAATACTGGTTTTATAAATCTGCTATAAGATTTATTCATAGTAACTTTATGATTCCTTGTCATTTCCAATGGTGTCCATTTCAATTACATTATAAAATTATCACTGAAATACAGTATTATAAATATGTAATTGTTGCTAGGTTGCTAAACTGATATTTTTAAATAATTTGTATGTATAATCTTTTGGATTTTCTATGTAGGCATTTACACCATTTAAGAAAGAAATGATAGTTTCTTTCCTTATAACCCTGAAAGTCTTAATGTGTTTTTATATTCCCTTATTCCTCTAGAATGGAGCTCCAGCATAAGGATTTTTAGAAAAGGTTATGGTGTGAATCTTTTCATTCCGATTTTAGATAAAAGAGCATGTTTTTACATAAAAATAATGTTTCCTGTGGATTTTTGGTAGATATAATTTTAGATATACTTTATATAGCAAGGCTGATATAATTTATCACTTTAAGGAAGCCTCCTTCTGTTCTTTGTTTGCTAAATGTCTTTATCCTCAATGAGTGTAACATTTTAACAAATGCCTTTTTGGCTTCTACTGGGATAACTTTTTTTGTAACTTTAATCTGTAAATGTGGTAAATGGTAAAGGTTTTCTGATGTCAAACTGCCTTTGTATTCTTGGAATAAACTCAACTTTATCATGTTTTAGTATTGTCTTAAATACCACTGCCTTTGGTTTGTCATTTTTTTTAAGGATTTTTGCAACTATGTTCATAAATGACAGTGGTCTGGGTTTGTTCTTTGCCTATAGTATGCATATCTGTTTTGTTTAAAAAAAAAAGTTATATTGGCCTCATTGATTGATATTTCTCTTTCTCTGTTCTTTGGAAATGTTTGTATAAAATTGCAGTCATCTATACCTTCAACATGTGGTGAAATTGTCCTGGAAAACTATTTGAGTACGCTGTATTCCTCTTAGAAAAATATTCAACCACTGTCTCATCTAATTTCGTAGTCCTCAACCAGGGGCAATTTTGCCTCCCAGGGGACATGCTGCAATGTCCAGACATGCTTAGTTGGCGCATGTCACAACTGGTATCTAGTGATGTTGCTAAAGTTCCTAAAATGCACAGTCAATTGCCCTTCCATATCCCCAACCAAGAAGTATCTGACCCCACATGGCAATAGTGCCAAGGTTGAGAAATACTACATTCGTTCATATGATAATTTTGATGGGATCACTTGGGTAAGTTACAGTTTTCAAAAAAATTATTAATTTTATCTTAATATTCAAATAAATTGATATGAAGTCTGTATGGCATTTCCTAAACATGTACTTGAAGCAATAGTGAGCATATCTGGAGGACAGGATATACATACAGAGAAAATATATAAGGTTAGTTCAAAAGTAATTGCCTGGCAAAAACTCCAATTACTTTTGCACCAACTTGAGCACGCGCGTGTGTGTATGTGTGTGTGTGTGTGTGTGTATTTTATCCACATTGCAATAATAAACAGTTAATGCAAATGTTTTTTATCTAATTGGTCACAGCTATTGTTGAAATTAAAGCAAAACACCTTGATGAATAATGATAGAGGGAAGAACCTAAAAATAATACCTAGAAATATTTATCTATAAATATTTATAAAACCTAAAAATGTTTAATAATAGGATATTTCTATAGATGTCTATGTTCCCAGAATGTAGGACACTTTTGTATATGATTGTGCTATCACAATCTTTGTACAAATGTCTTCTGAAAAGTATTTGATGCGTATCTGATTCAATTAAAAATATAAACTTAGTCATTTATGCCACACAAATATTTTCATTACTTTATGGTTAATTCTGATCAGCAAGTAAATGATTTCCTCAAGTGACATTTGCAGTTGTCTTTAAAAGACAGATTTTTTAAAGTTAAATAAGTAGAGGGTTAACTCAAAGGACAATGTCACCAACAAGCATGGGTTTTTAGATTCTTTCATTTTAAATATACAACTCAACTTTGAAAAACCAAAACACCAGCAAAACAGGATAAGAAATAAATCAGCCTACATCTATTAAACATACACTATTTTATTTATAAAATAAATTTTTATAGTAAAGCAACTAACTTTTTATAAATTCAGTTTCCTTATAACACATTACACATTTAAGGAAAAAGTAAAGTCATTTTTGTGGTGATATCTGTCATTTTTTTAAACGGCCAAGGATTTCAGGAAAAAGAATTCAGAGATTACTTTGATTATACTGGCAATGAAAAGAGCTGGTCATTCAATACCATGCACTTTCAAACAATATGGCATTATTTATGAGGGGCAGCATGCTAAGTCAGACAGTGACCATTAGGAGCACCACTCAACCACTCTTGGTGTACTCTACCTGGAGCTAAGAAAAAGTACCAGGGTGGCAAACAAATGTACCTGTGTAAAGTACCATTCTTGACAAATAACTGAGGAATTACAAAACTTGGGACCTTCTGGTAAAACAAAAGCATTAACAGAGAATGAATCTATACATAGTTTAAGCCCCAAGAAGTAGCTCCAACAAATACAAATAATAAATGAAGAATGCAACTATTTTAGACAATGTGAAAGAAGAAGTCTATCTTTCTAACACACACCTTCCTCTTGGACAGTCCCCTTGTTTCTGCATCACTCCTTGCCTTAAATCTTGGTTTCATGGTAGCCTACAACATTCCACATGGTCCACATTAATCCACAAAGAAACTGTCTCTTTCCTATGTCATTGCTGATAATGACTTTTAGTCTCTGTTGAAATTGTTCACAGCTCAGTCTTTGAAGTGCAGACTTCACAAACCATATTTCTATTACATGAGCTATCTCTGCTCTTAATTGCTAATTGTTCTAGGCAGTCAGGTGTCAGAGGTGTGACTCCTTTATTATCTTCTATTTAAAAGAAAAAAAAAGGAAGAAGGAAGGAAGGAAGAAAAGCAGGAAGGAAGGAAGGAAAAGGAAAAGGGGAAGGAAAAAGGAAAGAAAAAGGAAAAGGGAAAGGGAATGAGGGAGGATGGGAGGAGAGAAGGAGAGAGAAAAAGAAAAGAAAAAAAAAGGAAAGAGAAAAGGAAAAGAAAATAAAAAAGAAAAACCTGCTGAGGCTTTTAAATACCTGTGAATGACTTCTGGGGCTGTGAAATGTTTTATCTGGATTTCCCATTTTTAGTAGAAAATGAGGAATCCTTTGTTGTGGTTCTACCAGAAGAATACCCCTATATCAATAATGTTGTTCACAATTCCTCTCCACCTACACCCCCTATCTTTTCTTAACATCCCTGGTGAAATATATTTCTGAGCCTTCTCCTTTGCACAAGCTGCTTATAAAGCAACAAAGTTAATACACCAAAGGACCCTGCATATACAATGAGCTATAAAATATTAGTGACATTTTATTTATATATTTAGAAAAAAAATTCTTTTTTCCCCTAGGCCTGAAACTGGCGACTCCTTCAGAGCCCAACTTCTAAACATTATTTATCTTAAAAGGTTTTAATTACATATTATAATATAGAAAATATATATATACAAAATATATTTTACACATAATTGTGAGCAAATATGCTACTATATTAATGCATCCCAACTAGATTTGAATAGTCTTAATTTCACTAAATATCTTGCACAAAATAGTGTCTTACAATTATCACATATACCTCTACGACATAAGAAAAATAATTTCATCAAAATGTAAACAAAGCCATGTTTGCTCTATGGAGTTAATTTGGATTTTTTTTTCTATAAGACAGACTACTATAGATAATAAAATGCAACAAATATTGTAATCAAGTTAATTAGCCAACCCTTTTTGGGAATGAAAACCCAGTTAGTGAAACATGAGAACTGAATAACGTATGCATTTATTCAAATGTCCATACACATTCACATTTAAAAATTGTAAAATGGAATTGTCTATAGTAGTGAGTCATACTTAATGGATTTCACTATTTATGTCTAAAAGAAAAGGCAAAATATTTAAGGACATAAAAGTTTACCTTTTCCTGAATTATTGAAATTCTATTTTTTTCAATATTTTAATGATTTTTTAATTTTAATTTTAAAATTATCTACAGAATGATTTTGTATCAATTTACAATTCATAATTAGAGCATAGTTAATATGGTGATTGTGGTAGAGGTTCAAACATGGATTTAAAAATCTATCAGAAGTAAAATGTGGAATATATTCCAATGAGTATTCATTGAGTGAACATCAAATATTGAGAGATTATTTTTATTTGAAATTTTCTGTAATTTCAATTTATAGCTTACATCCTAATAAACCAATACATCTACATAGTAATCAGCAGTTTTAATAACTCTGACTATATGCAGGTAAGCCTGTTTAATGTAGACTGCGATGTTGTAACAAACATTTTTGAATGGAATCTATACTGAACTGATTCACTGCTACACACTACAAGACATGGCAGTCAGTAATGCAAAGCCGAGGGCTGTTTTGATTCCACGTCCACACATTCATACTTATACTAAAGTTTTTCCACAAGATGAGAGTGACCATTAATATGTGAGCAGATGTTAAGACTAAAAACATGATAGTCCTTAAAAGAAATATACATTCAAATAGAATTTTAAAAGTTATTAACTCAAATTGATTGGATTTAATTCTTAAGGTAGAAGATATACTCAAAGTATAAGGTAGCACTGTGACGAGTTGATGGGTGCAGCACACCAACATGGCACAAGTATACATATGTAACAAACCTGCACGTTATGCACATGTACCCTACAACTTAAAGTATAATAATAATAAATAAATTTTTTAAAAAAAGGGTAGCACTGTAGTAGGAAAATCTTTTATTTCCTAATGAATTTTGCTGAAAATTTTCCAGCCTTCTCTTTTGAATGTATATTTCTAAATAGCCTAACTAAATCAGTCTTTTAGAAAGTACAATACCTATTCAAAATTGAACTTGTTATAAGTTTTCATTAACAGATACTAAACCATGAAGCACCATTTATGGAAGGACTATGTGATCAACACATGCCATCAATACGAAGGACAAATAAAATCATTAAGATTAATACTATTACTTCAAATACTAAATAATTGCTTTACAAGGAGCATTTCCGGATGACCCCAATATCGTCCACAGTGACAAGTGATGTAACTTGAAGTGTACCCTTACAAACCTTTATCTCAATTTGTCACTGTTGAGAAACGATTGTCAACTAGTCATAAAATTTAGTAAAGAAAAAAATTGGTAATACTCATAGAAATATACAGAAGCAGTCAGAATGAAATGTTATTCACATTAAGGAAAGAATTATCAATATGCTATTTTTACATGTCGCTAAATTTGCCTGTCCCAAGATTTGGATGGAGATCAATACCTGTCTTTCTGCTAGGCTAATTCTCTCTGTCATCGGTAATTTTCCCAAAATGTGGTTTGTGAACTATCTGCCACAGGAAGAATTATCTGAGAACCCTGTTCAAATGCAGGTTCCAGGACTCAACCCTGGGCTTAGAGATTGGACTACCCAGGAGTAGGGATCAAAGGTTTTGATATTTTAAAAGCTTTCCTGGTACACCTAATGCACAGTAAAGAAATACTACTGAGATTACCAGAAACGCGGCAACAATGAAGACGTTACCCTTCCCACCCACCTATTAAAAACAATTGAGCGCTTTTCTTTCTCCAAATTCATAAACATTTCTTCCATGTATTCCTACCTGTGCCAATTTAAACAAATTATTTTATTTCTAAATGCCAAAGAGTAGGTTCAAATAAGAACCAACTGTTTGCCATTAGAAATAAAATAAACAAACAGAAAACACACTATGTGTTCCCTAACCTCCTCAAGGAGCTCATAATTTAAGAAATTATTTTTTAAACAATTACCAATTACAATATGGTGTGATAAGTGTTCTAGCAGAAATGCAAATAACAGGTTTTAAATAAAGGAAGTTTTTTATTTTAAAAGGTGATATTTCCATTTGTAACTGTACAGACACATTTGTGTGTGTGTGATTGTTTTCTGATTGAAGCTGTTTCTAGGTTGGCACTCCCAACGCTGTGCACAATTTGTATTGCTGACACATTTATCGATTGGAATGATGACTGAAATTGATCACCTGGTACCACAAAATAGATACGTTCCACCTCAATTCATCTGTAGATTTCATTTTTTAATAATATGTTTAAACGATAAACACATTTTATCCACTTAGAAGTTTTATGCATTCTAAAAGAAGGATATATTATAAAATAAAATGCTACCAAATGCAAATACCCAATTTGTACTCATCTGAATGAATATTTGTGAGTGTTCCTTATAAGCTACCATGAACTACATAAGCACTATGGAAATATTCAGAGACTGGAGGATAAGAGCAATATTAATCATAACTGCTACTACACAGAATTCTGGTTTTCCATATTTGACTTTAAGAAATTCTCGTTTTCTCTTACTTTTGCTTTTGGTGTTGACAAGATTCCACATACTAACTCATAACTTCAGGAATTCTGAGTACCTTTATTTCAAAATATGTGATTGAAATGATCAGTGAAAACATGTTTCTGTTGGTCTGTGACACTCTTATCTTTTAGAACGTTCCTGTCTAATTTTTCTGGGTTTTTGCTGCTCTTTCTTAGAAGAGAAAGCCAGCTGATTTTCTCTGGGGTATCCATTGCTGTATGCCAATGGCTCTCAAAATGGGTTCTGGAACAGGAGCTACAGCATCACAGAAATGGTTTTAAATGGGAGTCTTTGGCCACACCGCCAGTTCCCTATATCAGAAACCCTTTGAGTGCAGACCTAACGTGCTGTTTCAGTTGGCTTCTACCCGTTCACGTACACAAAAGTTTTCAGAAATGTTGCAATGCATCTTTGAAACACAGTCATCATTAAAACACAATAAAGTTGTATAAACTTGTAATTAATTTGTATTTTAAAAACTAAGGTTATAAGTACAGAAAACATTACTTCTTATGCATTTTATGACTTTTTACTATGATTGGTGTCTTCCACGTGTTGAGATTATTGATGCTCACTGTGTCTGTTTGGTGGATGCACTACTTAATAAAGTTGTGCAGCCGCACCTCTCACCTTTTTTCTTTCTTTTTTTTTTTTTTTTTTTCTGAGACGCAGTCTCACTCTGTCGCCCAGGTTGGAGTGCAGTGGTGCGATCTCAGCTCGCTGCAACCTCCGCCTCCTGGGTTCAAGCGATTCTCCTGCCTCAGGCTTCTGAGTAGCTGGGATTGCAGGCATGTGCTATTACACTCGGCTAATTTTTGAACTTTTAATAGATACGGGGTTTCCCCATGTTGGCCAGGCTGGTCTCGAACTCCTGACCTCAGGTGATCCACGCACCTCGGGCTCCCAAAGTGCTGGGATTCAGGTGTGAGCCAACGCGCCCGGCCCCTCTCTTCCAAACTGCATGTTTGGTGGTGGAGTAACAGTTGCGTCAAATTGGCCATCAGGGACTATTTAGGCCTCAGAAATTGGCAAACACTGCCAATCAGTGTCTTTCCTCCCTAGAAAGTACACTAGTTGTTAAACTTCTGAGGCCAAAAATTGTATGTAAAAAGCCATCCAGGCGATTCAGATGAATGGCCGAGTTTGAGAAACGCTGTTTTGTGTGCTCTGATTTTCAGTATCTAAAGGATTCTGTCTAGACCGCTACTGTCAGCCTGTTCCAGGTCACGTGCTCAGAGACCACTTGCTCCTGTCCTGGGGTGATATAAAACCACTTAGGGGGGAGTTATTTGGTTATCTCCCTCAGTACTGCTAATTACTTTCTCCCCATAATGAATAACAGAGTTATCATTTTTCTAGAGTTGTTTCTTTTCTACTTGGGGCCACTGGAGATTTGTTTTCTTTTTAAGTTGTTCAACACCTTTACAGCCCTCCTTATTCTCTAATTTTTTTTAAAGTGACAGACCTTGCATAGGCGCATAATTTAAAAAAATTTAATAACATATAAATAATAAAAATTAACATCCACTATAAATGTATACTTGTTTACCATAAGATAGGATATAAGATATATATACACACATATATTTAAACATATAGATTTTAAACTATATCTTAAACTATATTTTAAACATATAAATATATGTGTATATCATAACATATATTTTATTTTATAAATATATCTAAATGCAGAAAATTGTGGGAGAATATACGAAACTTTCAGAAAACAAACAAGTATTCACTTACTTACAGCAGACGAACTTTATGTTCCAACAAAGACTATGTAAACATTAAGAGGAAAATATTCCAGGGAATGGAGACCTTACAAATAGGACAAGTTTACCTTCCACTTAGATTTTCTCCTCCCACCTGCTGCATTGTTTCCACACACCTCCTGCAGAAGTCGGTGTGAACTCAAATGGTGTTCCCCCCACACCAGGCAGCAATCCCCAACCAGGTGCTCTCATTTTTGTCCACACTCAGTTGCACTGGACACAAGGGAGGAAACCAGCTAGTTGGGTAGCCTAATCATGTTCCTGATTCTTGTTTCTGCCGTAGCAGAATCTTAAGTCTAGCTAGAAATGTAAGAAATTCAGGAAGGGGGCCGGGTGCTGTGGCTCAAGCCTGTAATCCCAGCACTTAGGGAGGCCGAGACGGGTGGATCACGAGGTCAGGAGATCGAGACCATCCCGGCTAACACGGTGAAACCCCGTCTCTACTAAAAAGATAGAAAAAAAACTAGCCGGGCGAGGTGGCGGCGCCTGTAGTCCCAGCTACTCGGGAGGCTGAGGCAGGAGAATGGCGTGGACTCGGGACGCGGAGCTTGCAGTGAGCTGAGATCCTGCCACTGCGCTCCAGCCTGCGCCACAGAGGGAGACTCCGTCTCAAAAAAAAAAAAAAAAAGAAATTCAGGAAGAAGAAACATATTGAGACTCTTGCCAGATATGCTAGAAAAATAAATTTTAAAATATAATAAATCATGAAGAATAATAAAAGCAAATGAAATCTGGTAATTAGGTAAAAACACTTTGTGACAACTGGAAAACACTGAATTGTAAACCTAAAGCTATAGCAAACTGTTCTGCCTGTGAGCCTATATTACTTAGTTGCCTTCAGGAATCCTGGAGTCAGGCTTGAAATTCTCACCCCACATAAAGGGCAAAGGCCCTAATATTTTTTTAAATAAGGAAAGATGCATTGGCAGAAAAGAGCACATTTGGCAGTTTGCAAAAAATTCATGTTTAAAAAGCAACGAAACACAAATCTATAGGCACTATGGTCAGAAATCTTATGTAACAGGTGCTTTCTTTTTGCCTAAGCTCTCTTGATAATTTCAGGGGAGACACACATAAAAGAGTAGAAATAACTACTTTTTATCAACTTTTCTGAATTGCTTATATGAGAAATTCATTGTGACATCAGTGTCTTTGTAAAGGATTAAAAATAATCTTGTGAAAGATCTTCATATGAAAGAAAAAAGTGCACTGAAAAGATAAATGATGTTTACCTTTCTAGAGTTAAAATTAACAAAAGCATATAAAAACTCATTGCTATAGTAAGGTTTTTTGTTTGTTTTTTTTTTTATCATGTCTCTTTTCCCATTCCTCTTCTCTATAAGGACTCACCATGCTTAATATAAAATGTGTACACAAAGTGAATAGGACAGGGGTGTGCTAGCTAAGTAGGTGGATAGTACAACTGGACAATATTCAGCTCCTGCAGTCACTCTGCCAGTCCTTGCAATATGGAAGTGTGGATTGATAAAGCTGGTGTCTGTAAGGAGAAGTATTTTAGTCATTTACTTGAAGTACTCCTTCTGCTTTTCTCTCCTTAGTAAGATGTTATTTTTTCCATAATTGTGTGATGTCAACAGATGGTACAAGTCACGATGTTGAAGAGAAAGCATCTTTAGCATTCATTGGATAAGATGGAGCACCACGTACTTGAGTGTTCATAATCCATAAAGTGATCTCTCAAATTCCATGAGGTCTTTCCTGTCCTCAGAACCTATGTTTTCCCCAAACAAAAGGTTGTTTTGATCAATTTGTGTTTAACACACTATGTTTCCACATTATATTTTTATAGTTTTCATGAAGAGTCAATATATTCAATATGAGATCAGAAAAACAGGTTCAATGGAAGTGTACATATTTGACACATTGATAATACTGTTTTAATTTTTATAAATATTTCCAATTGTCAAAATCAAATTAAAGGTGAACATGGTTGATCTTTATCCACCTATTTTAAAACAATTTTTGAGCAATGGACATTTCTTCAAAATGTAAGTCTATAATAAAGGTAGATGAAGGTTAAAAGTATTAATGGAAAACTGCAATAGATATTGAAGATATCGAGGCTTACAGAATCAAACACTCCATAGTTCAGCCAGAAATATTCCCATAGTTAATTTATAAACTCTTGAAAGGAACAGAAATTCTGACAGCTTCTTAAGCAAGGCAGCGTTCTGAGTTCTGCTACAATAATAATAAGCTATTCAAGTATGGGATCCATGTGAACCAGTCTTTCTGGTTTTGTGAGTTACCATGGAGTTTTTAAGAATAATAGACATAATTAGATTTAGTGACTCAATAAATAAATGAAGCTTTTATATAAGTCATCAGTAATTTCCCCCTGTTTCAAACTAGAAGTGAAAAAAGCAGAGCTTTCATGAAGAAAATATGTCCCATGCTTCTGACAAGTGTCTAAAAAATGCATGTCCTTTAGTCAAAGAAAGCAGATAATTTACTGACTTCTCATTCCTTCAACAAAGAGGAAAGAATATGTTTAGAAAAAATATAAAGAGCCGCCCTTTGCTTCCTTAGGTCTTGTGAGAATTACAAAATCAAAAACAAGAAAAGTGAAAACTTAAATCTTAATTGTATTCTTTGACTGAGATTATCAAGCCATGCTATATAGTATATGTCATCAAATGGAAGATGATTTCATCTAGCGGGAAATAGTTTAGTCTATGCTCAGTTTTAATATAGATTTTTAAAGGTTACATGAAAATTCGGAAAGAAATTGCACATATCACTGGTTTCTATGACAGCCCTTCCAAGTATGTTCTGTTCAACATTACTGCCACGAAGTGATGCTTGTTATGTATTTTTAAAATGGATTCTGGGGTCATATATTTTGGAAAAGCTAAGTAGATGTGTAATAGGTTTATTGCAGGACTTCACAGGACCTTGTTATTCAACACATACAGAGATGCAATGCCCTCAGGATATCCTGTTTGTTCTATCTTCAAACATATCCAGAATCCAACAATTTCCATCTGCTCCACGGTGACCACTCTGGTCAAGGCGATCACCCCATACTCATCTAACTGCTGTAGACATTGAGCAGGCTTCCTGGCTTCTAGCCTTGTTCCTTTCTATTCTAATCTCTTCTCAACCTACCATCTAGCTTGTCTAACTTTGATCAAAACCCTCCAATAGGTTTCTCAGTTCACAGAATGTCAAAACCCTAATGACCAACTTACACCAGAAATCTTCCTGCACATGACCTTTGTTCCGATTGTTGCTTATTTCCAGAATGATTTTCCCAGATATCCACATAGCTAAATACCTAACCATTTAACAGTCTGTTAAAACATCAGTGTCTCAGTGAGGTGATTCCCTCGTTAGAATTGCAATAACAATCTTCCCTGTTTTCTGCTCTACACTTTTTAAAATAACACTTACTCTCCTTAAAAATATGAAAATGTATTCTGTTACTGACTTTTGGTTTCTCTCTGCTCACTAGGATGCAATTTCAACAAGGCAGATGTAGCCTTCGCAGTTACTCAGAACAGTGCCGCACCACCACTGGGACTCTAAAAAATTCGCCAAATAATGAATACATTTTTAGAAGGGATATAATGTGTTCATTAATTCTGAAATGTATTAGACCCCCAAAACTCTTTTTCAATACTTCTAAAGATCACTGTCTCAGGAAATCTTGATCTAGAACATTCAAGATGAAATATAAATAATATATTGAAGGAGATGAAAAGGATAAACTGTATATAACATTTATTTAATTTTGCAATACCCCTAATTTATAGACAAGTGTGTTTAACGTTCTGACATCTTACTTAGAAGAAAATAAAGAAATATCACTATGAAGATGTAAATTTGAGAGAGCTGGCAGGCTACCTAACTTACTCTTCTTTCCCACTGTTGAAAACTACTTTCTTTTTTTTTTTTTTTTTTT